>NC_135183.1:9049589-9352714 GCF_041146795.1 Maylandia zebra
AGTGTTTACAGTTTTGACAGCTTCGAGCTGCTCTCTTGGTGTGGGAGTTTGAGTTTTGCAGTGGGAAGGTGTGGTTGTGTTTATGTTGCTTTAGAGAAGGGTGTTGTGTTTGGACATTGGGGGACCTGGTGGTAACGTTTGTGACATGTGTTTTAGCATTTGAGAAAAACTGTAATGGGGCCCTGGAGCACACGGGTGACAGAAAGGAAACCCCTCAACACCAAAGAAATAAAAGAAATCAAATAAAAGAAATCAAATAGGCTTTTATGACCCAATGTTGTGAGTTCTCAACCCCTCCCAAACCACAATAGCCACAGGAAAAGGGCCCAAAGTTCACAATACAGCAGACCAATTAAGGTTAACACAGCTTCATCACATTATTTGGAATATCCAAACCAAAAAAATAGTTACAGTCTTCAAAGTAAAGTCCAATCCAGTGAATTGTCCCTGGTATGTGAAACCAATAAACAGTTTTAGGTGTAGCTGTCATGAACTAGAGTTCCTGTCTTTTAGGCTGCCCAGATGTTCTGCAGCTGGAGCAGATTATCCAGTCCTGGGCTCACAAAAAACCAAAGAAAACAAAGAACACAGAAACTGCACCTTTGCCTCGAGAGGCAAAGGTACAGGTGCGTGAAGAACCACAAGGTTAGAAAAGAGCTATGTTCTCACATACAGGGAGTGCAGAATTATTAGGCAAATGAGTATTTTGTCCACATCATCCTCTTCATGCATGTTGTCTTACTCCAAGCTGTATAGGCTCGAAAGCCTACTACCAATTAAGCATATTAGGTGATGTGCATCTCTGTAATGAGAAGGGGTGTGGTCTAATGACATCAACACCATATATCAGGTGTGCATAATTATTAGGCAACGTCCTTTCCTTTGGCAAAATGGGTCAAAAGAAGGACTTGACAGGCTCAGAAAAGTCAAAAACAGTGAGATATCTTGCAGAGGGATGCAGCAGTCTCAAAATTGCAAAGCTTCTGAAGCGTGATCATCGAACAATCAAGCGTTTCATTCAAAATAGTCAACAGGGTCGCAAGAAGCGTGTGGAAAAACCAAGGCGCAAAATAACTGCCCATGAACTGAGAAAAGTCAAGCGTGCAGCTGCCAAGATGCCACTTGCCACCAGTTTGGCCATATTTCAGAGCTGCAACATCACTGGAGTGCCCAAAAGCACAAGGTGTGCAATACTCAGAGACATGGCCAAGGTAAGAAAGGCTGAAAGACGACCACCACTGAACAAGACACACAAGCTGAAACGTCAAGACTGGGCCAAGAAATATCTCAAGACTGATTTTTCTAAGGTTTTATGGACTGATGAAATGAGAGTGAGTCTTGATGGGCCAGATGGATGGGCCCGTGGCTGGATTGGTAAAGGGCAGAGAGCTCCAGTCCGACTCAGACGCCAGCAAGGTGGAGGTGGAGTACTGGTTTGGGCTGGTATCATCAAAGATGAGCTTGTGGGGCCTTTTCGGGTTGAGGATGGAGTCAAGCTCAACTCCCAGTCCTACTGCCAGTTTCTGGAAGACACCTTCAGAATCAGAATCAGAATCAGAATCAGAATGGGTTTATTGCCAGATGTTGAGGTTTACAACATTAGGAAATTGCTGCGGTGCTTCAGTGCAGACAATAAGAATTAAAGTGCTATGTAGAAAGAAAGATATGTGCATGAGATATACATGAGATATATACATGAGAATAAGAATTATGAGTGCTACGTAGAAAGATATATACATGAGTGCAGGTGGTGATCAGTGCCAAACATATATACATGAGAGTAAGAATTATGAGTGCTACGTAGAAAGATATATACATGAGTGCAGGTGGTGATCAGTGCCAGACATGAAATGATGCAGTGACACAGCGTAGGGTCATGTGTTAGTGGCGGGGACAGTCATGTGGTTATTGTTCATGTGTCCAACAGCAGAGGGGAAGAAACTGTTCTTGTGGCGAGAGGTTCTGGTGCGAATGGACCGGAGCCTCCTGCCTGAGGGGAGCAGGTCAAACAGACTGTGTCCAGGGTGAGAAGGGTCAGCTGAGATCCGGGCTGCACGCCGCAGAGTCCTGGAGGTGTACAGGTCCTGCAGAGATGGGAGTCTGCAGCCAATCACCTTCTCAGCAGAGCGCACAACACGCTGCAGTCTCTGTTTGTCCCTGATAGTGGCTCCAGCGTACCACACGGTGATGGAGGAGGTGAGGATGGACTCGATGATTGCAGTGTAGAATTGCATCATCGTCCGTGTTGGCAGGTTGAATTTCTTCAGCTGCCTCAGGAAGTACATCCTCTGCTGGGCTTTCTTGATGACGGAGGTGATGGTGGGCTCCCACTTCAGGTCCTGGGTGATGGTGGTACCCAGGAAGCGGAATGAGTCCACAGAGGTGATGGGGGTGTCAGTCAGGATGATGGGGGGGAGTGGGGCTGTGTGCTTCCTGAAGTCCACAATAATCTCCACTGTCTTCTGGGCATTCAGCACCAGGTTGTTGTGGCTGCACCAAGACACCAGACGTTCAACCTCCCTCCTGTAGGCAGACTCATCCCCGTCAGAGATGAGCCCAATGACGGTGGTGTCATCTGCGAACTTGATTAGCTTGACAGACTGGTGGGTGGAGGTGCAGCAGTTGGTGTACAGGGAGAAGAGCAGAGGAGAAAGAACACAGCCCTGAGGGGAGCCGGTGCTGATGGTCCGGGAGTCCGAGACATTCTTTCCCAGCCTCACATGCTGCTTCCTGTCCGTCAGGAAGTCAGTGATCCACCGGCAGATGGGATCAGGCACATTCATCTGGGAAAGCTTGCCTCGGAGATGGTCTGGAAGGATGGTGTTGAAGGCAGAGCTGAAGTCCACAAACAGGATCCTGGCGTAGGTTCCTGGGGAGTCCAGATGCTGCAGGATGAAGTGTAGGGCCATGTTGATGGCGTCGTCTACAGACCTGTTGGCTCTATATGCAAACTGCAGGGGGTCCAGGAGGGGGGCCGTGAGGGTCTTGAGATGGGAGAGAACTAGGCGCTCAAATGACTTCATGACCACAGATGTCAGAGCCACGGGTCTGTAGTCATTTAGTCCAGTGATCCTAGGTTTCTTGGGGACAGGGATTATGGTAGAGGACTTGAAGCAGGCAGGCACATGACATGCCTGCAGTGAGGAGTTGAAGATGCCAGAAAACACTGGGGCCAGCTCGTTTGCACAGTGTCTGAGGGTGGCAGGAGACACACCGTCTGGGCCGGGAGCTTTCCGAGCATTCAGATTCTTAAACTGCTTCCTCACATCTGCTTCATGAATATGAAGAGTTGTGGTGGGAGGAGGTGGTGTGAAATCCTCTTTTGTGTGGGGTGAGGAGGGGGGTGTTGTAGGTGAACAGTTTGAAGGTGGTGATGGCTCTATGTAGGGGGGAGAGGTGGGGGAATGAGTGTCCAAAGTGCCTCTATTGTTGGGGTCGTTGGAGGTGTGAAGGCTGCCTGATGGCTCGTCAAAACGACAGTAGAAGTCGTTAAGGGTGTTGGCTAAGAGCAAGTCATCAGTGGAGTGGGGGGTTTTAGGCTTGTAGTTTGTAATATTCCTAAAACCTTTCCACACAGAGGCCGAGTCATTCTCTGAGATCTGCTGCTGCATCTTCTCAGAGTGCTGATGTTTGGCAATGTCCACTTCCTTAGTGAACCTGTACTTGGCCTCTCTGTAGCAGTCCCTGTCTCCGCTTCTGAACGCCTTACTCTTTTCCAGCCACAGCTTTTTGAGTTTAGGAGTAAACCAGGGTTTGTCATTGTTATAACTCACCCTGGTGCGTGATGGCACAATGCTGTCCTCACAGAAGTGGATATAGGAGGTGACAGTGTCCGTAAACTCGTCCAAGCTGTTAGAAGCAGCCTTCATTGTGTCCCAGTCTGTGATCTCCAAACACGTGCGAAGCTCCTCCACAGCCTCGTTGCTCCACAGTTTTTTGGTCCTCACAACAGGTTTGGAGAGCTTCAGCCTCTGTCTGTACGTGGGGATCAGGTGGATCATGACGTGGTCAGAAAGTCCGAGTGAAGCGCGCGGCACCGCGCGATAGGCCCCGCTGATCGTGCTGTAGCAGTGGTCCAATGTCCTCTCCTCTCTGGTCGGGCATTTAATATACTGCTTATATTTCGGAAGCTCATGGCTCAGATTGGCTTTGTTAAAGTCCCCAAGAGCAATGATGAGAGAGTCCGGGTATGTCCGCTCCGTGTGGAGAATCTGCTCTGCGAGTGCGCACTGAGCTGCTTGCGCATCCGCGTCTGGCGGGATGTAAACAGCGGCCAGGATGAATGAAGCAAACTCCCGCGGAGAATAAAACGGTTTGCAGTGAATAAAAAGATATTCCAGAGAGGGAGAGCAGTGCTGGGCAATCACTGTTACATCTGTGCACCAGCCACTATTGATGTAGAAGCAGACACCTCCACCTTTGGTTTTACCGGAGAGAGCGGCCTGCCGGTCCGCGCGCAGCAGATGAAAGCCCTCCAGCTTGAGCGCGCAGTCCGGGATGTCCTCACTGAGCCACGACTCCGTAAAACATAAGACACAGGAGGAGGCAAAGTCTCTGTTCATGCTTCTCATCAGGGCCAGTTCGTCTATCTTATTCCAGAGTGAGCGTACATTAGAAAGGAAGATCCCAGGAAGGGCCGTTCTCAGTCCGCGTTTCCTCAAACGCACGAGTACGCCGGCTCGCTTACCTCTCTTTCGACGTCTCACTTTCCTGATCAGAGTCAGCAGTAAATCTGCCGCAGATGCGACAAATATTGGAAATAAATCCACAGGCGTTGTAGTCCTGCAGTTAAGGAGCTCTTCTCTGGTGTAAGAATATCCAGAGGAGTGCCCAGACACAGAAGAAATGCACAAAAACAAGACAAAAGTAACGCACTGAAGCACCAGGGCATCCATACGCGGCGCCATCTTGGTAATATCTTCAAGCAGTGGTACAGGAAGAAGTCTGCATCCTTCAAGAAAAACATGATTTTCATGCAGGACAATGCTCCATCACACGCGTCCAAATACTCCACAGCGTGGCTGGCAAGAAAGGGTATAAAAGAAGAAAAACTAATGACATGGCCACCTTGTTCACCTGATCTGAACCCCATTGAGAACCCGTGGTCCATCATCAAATGTGAGATTTACAAGGAGGGAAAACAGTACACCTCTCTGAACAGTGTCTGGGAGGCTGTGGTTGCTGCTGCACGCAATGTTGATGGTGAACAGATCAAAACACTGACAGAATCCGTGGATGGCAGGCTTTTGAGTGTCCTTGCAAAGAAAGGTGGCTATATTGGTCGCTGATTTGTTTTTGTTTTGTTTTTGAATGTCAGAAATGTATATTTGTGAATGTGGAGATGTTATATTGGTTTCACTGGTAAAAATAAATAATTGAAATGGGTATATATTTGTTTTTTGTTAAGTTGCCTAATAATTATGCACAGTAATAGTCACCTGCACACACAGATATCCCCCTAAAATAGCTAAAAGTAAAAACAAACTAAAAACTACTTCCAAAAACATTCAGCTTTGATATTAATGAGTTTTTTGGGTTTATTGAGAACATGGTTGTTGTTCAATAATAAAATTATTCCTCAAAAATACAACTTGCCTAATAATTCTGCACTCCCTGTGCAGCCAGCTGGAGCAGGGTGAACAACATGGACGTCATCTGGATGGCAGGGTAATCAAAATGCTGCCGACTCACGTGGCCCCAAACGTCGGGTCCGTGGAATGTATCGAAGCCCCGGCAGTTCACGGGCAACTCGAAGCGAAGTTGCCCAACTCCCCTCCCAGAAACACACTATCTCTTTGCCAGGCAGCTGGATGTGCTGCCTCACTTTCAATGCGAGCTCCACAGTCAAGCTCAGCCTCGAGCGACATGAACGGAGGTAGTTTAGAAAGGGAAGGGCAGCTTTCGGGCTTGTCCTGACCGCGGGGATTTCTTGGTGTCTTGGGCCGTAATGGCACGCACGAGATAGGTACCACACTCCCCGCTCGCTCCCAACAGCGCACCTCCCCATTCACACGTGCGCCCGCGAGCTCGCCTCAATATGTCACTTCCCCTTGGCTGGTCCAGACAGGCCACTGAATGCCCTACATGGCAGTTTTCCGCAAGTTATATGTATGTGCCCTCACATTTCCCCCCGGCTAAACCCTGCCACGCCAGCGACGTCTCGCATCCCTGAAACAAACACAGAATAACACATATTAACTCACTTGCTCAGTAACACTCTATATCATCCACATATGAATTACATTACATCACAAATGAACACAGCAGTGGCCCATTACCTCATCTCATAACATAATCCCTATACTTTACAGGGGGTACCCCTCTAGTTTGCCTCAATGTCTGCTCAGACTGCAAAACTTTGCCTCGCTCTTCCTGCACTTTGCCGCTCGTCACGGAGGCCCCATCACTCTCCTCCTGTTCACTTGGAGTCATGGCTGCTTGTGCTCCCCCCTCTAAATCTGGCTCTGACCCCTGGGAAACACAAGTACCAACATCTTCAACCACTGGGGCAATGCGAGTGTTTGGGTTTGACACACACGGGGGTGGCGGAACACAAACAACCTCCATGAAGTCTGTATCAGACTCCACTTCTGCTGGTAACCTATAGACATGCCTTAACCGCCGTATCGGCAGTTGAAAAGCGCACAACTTGAGCTATGTACGACCTTCACTGAGCCACCTCTCTCTGGTTTGATTGTGAACACAGGAATGTCAGGGTGGTTCTGTTTCACCACCAAATAAGGGTTGGGTTCCCATTCATCCTGTATCTTATTCCTACCCCTGGGCTTGTGGTTACGCAACAGCACCCAGTCACCTGACCAGAGCAGAGCGCCGTGGGACTTTCGATCATAGATTCTCTTCCTCCTCCTGGAGGCCTCTTGAGCTGCTGAGTTTGCTACCTCTACAGCAGTCCTAAGCCTCACATGGTGATCCCTGACCAAGTCATCCAGATTATCTGCCTCAGGTTCCCTCATGTCTTTTCCTCCCAGGAGGTCAAGGGGCATTCTTGCGTCCCTCACCAACATTAGGTAGAAAGGCGCATAACCAGTGGAGGAGTGCACACAAGTGTTATACGCCATAACCAATTCTGGCAAGTATGTTTTCCAATCCCTTTTTTTCTCTGGTGGCAGTGTTCTAAGCATATCATGCAAGGTCCTATTGAACCTCTCACACTACGCGTTACCCTGCGGATGATAAGGGCTGGTACAACTCTTGGCAATCTCATAGGCCTTACACAGCTCTTTTAAGACACTAGCCTCAAAATTTCTCCCCTGATCTGAATGCAATCGGGCTGGACACCCATAGTACGTGAACCAGTACTTTAGCAAAGCATTTGCCGTTGTCTCAGCAGTCTTGTTTCTGGTGGGGACAGTAACTGTGAACCTGGTGAACATGTGTGTAAGAACAAGGACATTTTCATATCCCCCACAGGACTTCTCCAGCACTGTATAGTCCATAGCAAGGACCTCCAGGGGTGCTGTGACATTGCTGCAGGTCATTGGGCCCTGTGGTTAGGAAAGATATTCTTTGCCAATGACTGCTGAACCCAGTCTTGAACATCTTTACTCATTGTGTGACAGAAATAGCTCCTCCTCATCACATTGAGGGTACTCTTTTCACTGAAATGCCCCCCATGCTCATGTTGGCTCTCATATACCTTACGTTGCAAGGTCTCTGGGACAATGAGCTGCCTGATCTCTTCTCTAACATGCCTATACAACACACCTTTATAAAGCTTAAGGCGGTCAAACTTCTGGTTAAGTTGCCTTATACCTGGTGTTGACATGCAAAGTTCAGCATGGCTCATTCCACTGCCCTTCTCAACCACCCGATACACGGGTCCGACAACGGGATCGTTCCTCTGTGCTTCTTCCACTTCGTCCCAACTTTGCCCACTGAGAGTTTTCCCAGCAGTTACCTGCACCCTGGCCCCGCAGATCAGTCTTACCATCCCCGTCCAGTCTAGCAGGCCACAAGCACGCACCTCAGGACCCATTTTAATAAAGTCCTTGTCCATGTCCTCCTGCTCAGGTTCCTCCTGGTAAGGAATCCTGGAGAGGACGTCTGTGTTCATGTTTTCCCGCCCGGGCTTGTAACACACCTCAAAGTTGTACTCAGCGAGTTGTGCTAACCACCGTTGCTCAACAGCCCCCAGATTAGCCGTTCCCAAGTAGCGCAGCAGGTTATGGTCAGTAACCACAGTGAACTTGGAGAACATCAGGTAGTCCCTGAATTTCTCGGTAACAGCCCTTTTAAGCGCAAGAAGTTCCAGTCTAAATGCGCTGTAATACTTGTCGTTCTTTTCAGAGCACCTTAGCCCATGACTTGCAGGGCTCTAGAGTGCGACCAATTTGGTCACAAATGCGACCAAATTTTTCAGTGGTGCGACTAAAAAAAATATTTGGTTGCACCTGTGCGACCAAATGTTCGGGTAGCAAAAAAAAAAAAAAATCTGCAACCTTCCCTGTGGTCAACAATAGACACATTTTGCCCCTATCGTGGACAAAACCAATCAGAGATAGTCAGGGGCGGGACCTCTCTGATTGGCCGTGGTCCAGTTGAAAGTGCAGGTGGAAGTGGGAGGTGAGTAGCTTGAATAAAGCGATATCAATTAATTAAATTCTGAATCGACTTTTAAATATAACTGTGTTTTGCCAGAAACGCCAGATTCTCAGATTAAAGCTCACAAAACCATTTCAACAACAACTAAACAGCAGATGAGAGCAGGTACACGGATTCTACACAAAGACGTAAACACAGAACCGACCGACGCATCAGAATCAACTTTGTCTGTCTCGGATTTCTCACCCGACGGCCCGTAGACGGGCTGTCGGAGCTTAGCGATTCTGATGCGTCCGGTCCGCGCTGAGTTTACGTCTTTTTGCGCTGATTCTGAGCTGCAGGTTTTGTCTCTCTCCAACCAAAATTCACCAAACCAGCAGCAAAAGAAGCAGCAAACTGCGCTTCACATTTGATCAATGTCGTCATGAATTTTGCTGTTTTGCTTCCACTACTATTAAAATCACACTTCATACACAGCTAGCTCTCTCTCTATCTCTCTCTGTACTTCAAGAACAGTTTCCCATCTCCAATCTCTGTTTTCCGTATTATTCATTCGCTTATTACCCACCAGTCTACCGTTGTTTACAGCGCTGTCGGCTGCTGTCTTTTTCTTTTCTTTTTCTTTTTTTCACTTAAATGACCTCGGACAAGAAAGCCTATTTTTTCTGTTGTTCAATACTGAAGAAATTTAAACTTTATATGCAGAACATTGTAGAATATTTTTAAGGTTATCTGCTATAAAAAGCCAGACCAGGAAAATCTCCTTCATGTTTTTCTGTGTTTTATTCTCAGTTACTTTCACACAAAGGCATCTGCTGTGATGTTCACAATTCTGATGAAGTCAGTACTGATAAATGATCAGAATTATAATATTTCTGACTGTCTGAGGCTAAGTTGAATCGAATCGGAACTTTGAAAACCGGAATCGAATGAATTATAGAAATCAGTGATGATACCCAGCCCTAGTGAGCAGCCTAGGCACGACAGAAGTGGATGTAGCTGTAATAGGAAAAGAACTATTGCTAACTTTTCTGTTAAGTTAAGGCCTGATCCTTCTGAAATTCATAGCCAGTGCTCTGACGTGGTGTCATCAATCTTTGAATGCTGAAAAAGCACAGTGTATCCAGAAAAACACATTATATTATATAAATTATTATAAAATTTGTGTGCGCCTAACTTTTGTGCCGGTACGCCTAACTTTTTAAAGTTAGGCGTACCGGTACGCCCATGGCAAAAAGTTAGTCTAGAGCCCTGACTTGCATAGGCTACCACACACTCGACGCCCCCTTGCTTTTGACTAATCACAGCGCCGAGTCCATGCAGACTCCCATTTTGTGGTCAACATGAAGGGTAAGGTAAGCAACTTCAGCCCATGCTGCTTCAGATGTTCGAACACTGTCTCAAGCCTCTCACAAGGGCTGTCAAAGTGCCAGTGAATGTGCAGTAGTAGCATTGTATGCAGCAAGCAGTTGAATTCTGTACATTAAGTGAATTAAATAAGAATAGACAATCTGAACATTTTACAAAATAGACAATATGAACATATTTAAAATTATCAGAATTTGAAATGTACATTGTGCCGGTGGGTTTAGAGTGTCTAGAAGAGAGACCTGTCGGGTGTGGGGCGGGTGTGTGTGTGTTTGGCGGGGGGGGGGGGGGGGGGGTTATGGTTATGGATGATGCTCTTGAGTCTCTCTGTCCTTGCCCAGATGATGCGGAGGAACCTTCTACCGGATTGCAGAAGTTGGAACAGTTTGTTGCCAGGATGGGACGGGTCCTTCAGTATCTGCGCTGCTCTAGTCCGGCATCTCCAGCACCTGCATTGAAAGTCCTAAGGATCTCTGGCAAGACCCTGAACTTCCTCAGTTATTGGAGGTAATACAGGCGCTGCCTAGCCTTTTTGGTCTGGACCTGAATGTGGGCAGACCATGTCAGGTCTGAGGAGATGTGGACACCGTGATACTTGAAGGACTGCACCCTCTCCACTGGAGCTCCATTGATGATAATGGGCTTGTAGTCTCTGTGCTGACTCCTTCTGAAGTCCACCACCAGCTCCTTGGTCTTGCCAACGTTCAGCTGGAGATGGTTATCCTGGCACCATGATGCCGCCTCATCGTGATGGCACCCAACACCACTGTGTTGTCAGCAAACTTCACAATGGTGTTGGAACCGTGGGTTGTCACACAGTCTGAAGTGTAGAGGGAGTAGAGCAGTGGTGAGAGGACACATCCCTGTGGTGCTCCTGTGTTGATGGTGATCCTGTTAGAGACGCATCTACCCACCCTCACCACCTGAGTTCTGCCAGTGAG
This sequence comes from Maylandia zebra, assembly GCF_041146795.1. NCBI lineage: Eukaryota > Metazoa > Chordata > Actinopteri > Cichliformes > Cichlidae > Maylandia > Maylandia zebra. The sequence goes on from NC_135183.1 coordinate 9,060,461, forward strand.
GAGGTCCAACACCAATGCACACAGTTGAGTCCTAGATCCCTCAGCTTTGTGAACAGTCTGCTGGGCACTATTATGTTAAATGCTGAACTGTAATCAACAAACAGCATTCTCACATAGTTACCCTGTTTCTTGTCCACGTGGCTGATGGTGGTGTGCAGGACATGGGCGATGGCGTCCTCTGTGGATCTGTTGGGTCGGTAGGCGAACTAGAGCAGATCTGTGGTGTCTGGGATGAAGGAGGAGATGATGTTCTTCAGCAGTCTCTCGAACACCTTCATTACTACCTGAGTCAGTGCAACTGGCTGGTAATCGTTCAGAGATGAGGGTGTGCTGTTCTTGGGCACAGGGATGATGGTGGATCTTTTAAAGCATGTAGGGACCACAGACTTCGTCAGGGACTCATTGAAGATGGAAGTGAACACACCTGCTAGCTGGTCAGCACAGCAGCGCAGCAGACGGCTGGTGATGGCATCTGGCCCCGCTGCTTTCCTTGTGTTCACTCTCCTCTGTGCCGCTTGGATGTCGTGCTCTGCGATGCTGATCACCGGTCTCTTGCTGATGACGTCACTGTCCTCAGTAGTCAGGCAGTAGTTGCATTAGCTGCCTGGTTAACCTCGAAACGGGCGTAGAACTGGTTCAGTTCCTTGGTGAATGCAGAGTCAGCGTTGATCGGCGCAGTGTCCCTGGCTTTGTAGTCCGTAATGGTGCGTAGTCTGTGCCACATACTCCGTGTGCCGTCTTGGTGGAAGTGAGACTTCATGCACTCCCGGTACTGGCGTTTGGCATCTCTCACCGCATGCCATATGAGGCCGCTTTGTAGGCGCTCATATCGCCAGTGGCGAGGCCTGCGTTTTAGGTGCCGGTCCTGCCGTTCACTGCATTGCAGACTGATCTGTCCACCCATGGTTTCTGGTTCGGGAATGTGGTGACTCTCGCAGTGGGGATAATCTCCTCTGCTAGCATGTTGACGAAGCATACTGCTACTTCCATAAACTCGTTGATGTTGACTGCACATGCTCTGAACATGTCCCAGTCTATGTCGTTGAGTGCATCCTGTAGCGTAGCTTCTGATTGGGTAGACCAATGTTTTACCTCCCTCGTGGTTACTTCTTCCCTCCGTATGTTTTGTTTATACTGGGGAATGAGGAAGATGTTGTTGTGGTCAGACTTTCCAAAAGCCGTCTGTGAGACAGCTTTGTAGCCCTGTTTGTATGGCGTGTAGCAGTGGTCCAAAATTCGATCCCCCCTCGTCGGACATGAGACATGCTGGTAGAAGTTCGGCATGACTTGTCCGAGGTTTGCTTTATTAAAGTCTCCTGCTACAATGAGCGCTGCGCCCGGGTCCTTGTTTTGAAACAAACTTAGCAAATCATGTAGTTCGGACAAAGCCATACCTGTGTCCGCTTGGGGTGGGATGTAGACCACCATGGCGATGACTGAGGTGAACTAATGGGGCAGATAGAAAGGGTGGCATTTAATGCTCAGGAATTCCAGATGTGGCGAGCAGCCGCTGAGAGAGTAGAAATGCTCCTGGCATCACACCACTTTCTGTTTACCATGAAACACACTCCTTCACCTTTGGTTTTGCTTGACTCTGCCATTCTGTCCGCGCGGAGCACAAAGAATTAATCTGATGGAGTTACGGCTGTTTTCCCCCTGTTCATGGCCACTTGGAAGTAGCCTGCGGTCAGGTCCAGGGTCGAGAATAACAGCGCGTTAACAAGCGTGTCCAACGACTCTTCGATGCGCGGAAGTGGGTATGCATCTTTGCATGTTATTTCGTTCAGCCACCTGTAATCGCAGCAGAAACGAACACTCCCACCTTTCTTGATAACTACCACCGCAGGTGAGGCCCATGGACTTGAGCTCTCTTTGAGGACCCCCTGGCTAACGAGTTCCTGTACATGCCTCTTGAATACCTGAAAGACATGGGGCGGGATTCTCGGTGCCTCTGTTTGATAGGGGGTGCCTCGGTAGGGATACTGTGCGTCACAGTGGTGGTAAGCCATAATCACTTTCGCTTACTGAAAACACGCCTTTGTGTTTGGCTAATAACTGACAAAGCTTTTGGCACTGCAGCTCTGTGAGGTCCTGAGTGTTAGCCTGCACAGGGACAGGTAACTGCCTAACCTCGCCCCCTGTCGCTATGCTCTCACCCTGGCCCAGCGGCTTAACCACGAGCACCCCCTCTCTCCTCTACTTGTACAACCTATTTGGGAACTACAGGTTGTGGCTTGCTAACAACTGCAAACCTGGCTCTAGGCATCAACTTGACAGCTCTCTCACTTGTGTTCATCACTCTGAGAGGGATTCTTCCACCAATGGTTGCTGCGAGGGTGTTGGCGACTAACAGTCCCCTCAGGAGCTCTATTTCTCTCGCCACCTCAGCCAGCACTTGGCACTCAACCCTGGGTGGGACCCTGCACCAGCCCTCTACCACTTTCTCACTCATCAGGGGAATGATGATGGGTTCCCTGACAGCCACCTTGATAAACCCAATTTTGCCATCCGGACCCGTGCAGGGGGTCTCCTTCCTCGCTCGGGCTATCAACCTACGGATGTTGGCCTCTGCCTTGTCGGAGCTGTAAGGATCCATTTGGACACAACCCCCATCCGCAGTAAAAAGCGCTTCAAGATCTTCTCTAACATTCATCCCCACAATGTCTGGGAGCCCATTAGCTTTGCCTAGCTGAGTGTGAGTGTCAGTGAGTACAAAAATGCACTTCTTGCCAACCACGCTCCCGGCGCATTCCATCTGGACCTCCAAACAGCCCAAGACAGGAATATTGAGCCCATCTGCTGCTGTGAGCTCAATCCAATCTGCTGACCTCAGCTCTTGTGGCCCAAAGCACCTACGGAAATGGGAATCCGTAATAGCAGTCACATTTGACTCAGTTAGAAAGAGTTAGAAAGGGAAGGGCAGCTAGCCTTAGCTCTCACTTAGCTCCTCTGCACCACGCTACCTCTGTTTCCACTACACCACAGTGCCGCACCCAGAGGTCCGCAGTAACCGGAGCCGAATTGTGCACATGGAGGGAAACTAAACCAGGGCCTAAACTCACTGCGATCCTGCCCGTCGCCCCACTAACCTCCCGGATACTCCTTTTCGGGCTCGTCCTGACCACGGGGCTTTCTTGGTGTCTCGGGCCCTAATAGCACTGTGTGTTATTGTTGGCATGCTGCTTGTCTGAAACAGCTGCTTGTTAATGTTAATGGAAAACAGGCATGCACATACACATACAAAGAGTCTGCACAAAGCAAATTAATCTATGATATACTATGTTGCCTTTTTCTTACTGAGTAACTATTTGTTTACGAAAAGTCTTTAAAGATGTTTTTGTTTGTCTTAATGTTAGCAGGGATAAAGAGAGATGGAAAAATACACAGGGACTTTACATGGGGCCTCATTGTCTGGTTTGACAACAAAGGAAGGTAATTTTTCTGGCAGTTCAAGATTTTTTTTAATTGAGTATTTTTAATTCTAATTATTGCCTTTTTGTTTTTATTAAGAAAATCCTTTTTTTTTTTTTATCAGGCACTGGGGACATAGCAACTTTGACTTAAAGGTGCATGCATTTATACTTGCTAACTATCAGCTAGGACTCATCTCTGTAATGTGGTGGACTTTTAAACCATGATTTTGGTTTTCCGTACTTTTTGAAACATCTCTATTTCAATAATCCATGACATTTATTTCAGAAAAAAAAAAAAGATGATCGAGATCAGCATTATTATCCCCCCCTAACTGTCAAGGCTGACTGAATGGACTCAGGCTGAGGGTTATCTTACAATGAACATAATGTACAAAAACCACAGCAAAGGTCTGATTTGTCACTTGAGAAAGCATGCCAAAAACAATCTAAATCAGTTCAGACCTGAGTAAAGGAATTCTGCATGCTTACACAGGAGGAGATGGACATCTAAATATTTAACAACAGTTCCAAGTGTCAAGAACTGGAGGGAGAAGTATCATCAAGAAATCCAAAGGCAGCCACACACCACAGAACAAGACTGGCAGAGGTAGGAAGCAAAAGATCTCAAAGACTCTGGAAAGAAATCTTGTGAGAGATGTAGTTATAGACTCAAGAACAACTGCAGAGACACTTGTGAGTTTGCCAAGTCAGGTATTTTAGTCTCAAAGGCGACAATGACAGGAATCTGAGGTCGCAGACCAACAAAAACGTGAAAAAAAAAAAACGCAGACTGCAAGTGTATCATTTTTACAGATAAGATAAAACTACAGCACTTTGGTATTAGAGACACTGTTTGGAGAAAGAAATAAGAAGACTACAGCCCAAAGAACACAGTCCCCACAGTTAAACACGGAGAAGGAACTTTTATACTGTGGGGATGCTTCAGTGCTTCAGAAACTGGAAATCTCATCAAGACAGAAGGAATCATGAAGAATGAAGAGATTCTGAGAGAAAAGCAGTGAGCAGCAAAACCGGGTCTTGATTGTCGATTTGTCTTCCAACATGACAGCGACCAAAAACATACATCACTTCTGGTGAAAAACTACCTCCAGAAGACCAAAGTGAAAGTGCACATTGAATCCCATTGAACATCTGCAAGGTGAAAGAAAGACCAAGGTCCATGCCAAAAGACCATCAAATTAGTTCAATCAGCCTCAGTTTCTTGCTTTTCAGGACTATCCTTAACTCAATGCCCTGTATCCTCACAAGACAAAAACAGCCATCAGTATTTCTCCCTCCATTGTCTCGTTCCCCCTCTATGTTTCTGATATGTATTATGCTTTCCTATAGCTTCTCCTACATCCTGCACTTGTTCAGATTTGTGATTTGGACATTGTCGAATGTGTCACGAGGAGTTCTGCTTCAGTTTTATCCTCCTACATTCCTCAGTCTCTTCTCTTGACATTTTAACTATGCGTGGCAAATCTTAACCTCGGACAATCTTACCAAGTCCACAATTAGCACAATGCACATGTGTACATATCTTTGTACTTTACATATTAGTGGGTTCCAAAGTGATCTTGAAGCTGAACGTCCCAGTTTATGATTTGGGGGTATCTTGCCATTAATGCTTTTAATGTATTTGCATCAGACAGTTTACACTACAGTTCGATTTCCTTCAAAACAAATATCTGTCCCCAGCCATCAGAGAGACAAGCATGAGCAAATGCTTGGTCCTTGATCTTTAAACATAATCTTCATCTCAAATAACTGCTTTCAAATATTAATCCTTCATTATTTTTTTTTTAAATATAATTTTAACATTAATATACCATAAGATAATGTTCAGTGATAAGTTGGATAAGATTGGCTTCTTGCCTCTTAGCTCACTTTTTTTCCCTTTAAAATAATAGGTCAGTGTTTCCTGCCCCTCTTTGACTCAGGACCCATCAGTTTGTGTTATCTGGGACACGAAGATTATTGTAGCCACTTATTTGATGAACAGAAGGTACTATCTGCACCTCTGGGGGTGCCCACCTAATAATATCCACCCTTAATGGTAATATTAATGTGTAACAAAGCACGAGTCAAGCAGCCACAGAGCGTTTGGCAGCTTATCGCAGCCCTGCTACAGTCAAAGGCAATTGGCATTATCTATAAAACAGCTCATTACACTGACTATCAACGTAAAGAGGAGAAGGAGGCTGCACACATGCATGTGCAAACACTCTGATAGACAGAGAGGCAAACATGCACACAGGTTTATCTGTGGGGTCAAGCCTATTATTAACCCCAGGGGTCTCGCGATTAAACTCCTGACAGACAACGATCCTCCTGAAGGGAATAAAAATCACACAACTAAGCTTCTTAAAAAGGGAAAGCCACATGAAAAAGAGAAATAAACCACAATTGTCTTCAGCTCTTTCTCATTCTTCGCACTCACCACTCACACCATGAAGTTCATGAGTAAAGGCTTGGTATTGGGTGAGGGCTTATTTGCGCTTACCACCATTTCCATTGTCAGCACCCTTTTATATCTCATATTAGTTACAGAGAGACAAAGGCAAGATCGATTTCTGCACTGCCACTGTACTGCAGTGAAGGGGGAAGGGAAGAAGAAACTCCAGGGTTCATAAATGGGAACAAGTCTGACCACAGTTATAAACAATAAGAGCTCATTCTCATTTTCCTTCTGTTCTGCTTGAAGGACACGTGACTTTACAATAACTTGATAAGAGGTGTGAAATATCAGTAGAAGTCCGATCTTTTTCATGTCCTACTTTGAACCCCAATGTGACCAAATTCTGAGAAACGATGACTGATGTTACATTCTGTATCAGTCATCGTAATCAGCTGTGCGGTCACCGACCTTGGTAATTTTGTATTTTTTTTTATAAACATGTCAGTGACAGTTGGCAAAAATCAGTGTGTGTCATGTGAGATTGCTTTTATGTTTGAAAAGGACTCTACGGGAATTCTCAGAAATTGTAGCCCGCCCTACAGGACCTCTAAATGGGTTGTGTTTAGGGAGTTGGTTTGACACATGAATTGTGAGAAATGATCACTGGTTGGTTTAGACATGAGTAGTGTCACCAAAGAGTTGCAAGTTTTGCAACTGTGGGACAAAAGTAGCTTGATAATGCATTTGCAAAAATGCACCCATGAAAGTAGAAAGTTCTTTGGCGTATCTATGAACAGTGTGCTAACTTATACACAAAAGTGTACTCTGTTCATTTCAATAATCACTTATCAAATAATGATAAAAACACAAACAAAAAACCCTCTATGAGAGTCTTGTAAGAAGTAACTTCTTTGTATGAAGAGTTTGCGTGCAAAGATACAAAACAACAAATTGTAACTTGTGTTGGAGGTCATGAGATCCTGTCAGCGCCACCGTTACTGTCATGGTCTCCGCTCCTCGACAGCTGACAGCTGTCAGGTGATTTGTTTTTGTTTTCCTTTCTCTCTCGCCCTCTTCCTTTCTCTCTTTCTCCTGCCGGGGCGGAGCTCAGTATGGGCTCCTGCTCCTGGCCTACACACCTGGAGGTGATCAGCACATCTGTTGCTGATCAGAAGAGATTGGAACCCTTCTTAAGAGGGCGAGTCTGCTCTACTCGTCGCTGGATCGTTGAGCCATCAGCGTCAGTCATCCTGTATTTTGTTAAGTCAGTTTGTGAGCCTGTCTGAACCAGGAAACTAATGGTTTTCTCTGCCTGTGTATAGATCGCCTCTGGACCTGTTCTTTCCCTGTGCCTGGCGACTGAATGGAAGCAAGAGAGATAGAGGAAAGGAGAGGAGATATGTGAGGGCTGAATGAAAACCTTCCCTTCCTGGACTCCTGCCTTTTTCGCTCCTGGACCCTGGAACCCCGGCCCCTTTTCCTTGACACCATTATATGTATATATGAATTCCACTGTAGAGGAACACTGTAAATAAATGCACCTTTTGAAGACACTAGTGGTCTGCGCGTGAGTCCGATCTACGAAACCTGACAGTTACCAGGAAGCTGCCTCCATAACTATGGGAAAAAAACTCCCCACAGCTGGAAGAAACAAAGACAGTGTCCACGCAGGTATAAACGAGGTGTTAATTTTCCCTTAAGGTATTAAAACTGCTGCTACAGACTGTGCTATATTTCAAAGGTTTCTTTCAATACATTTCAGAAAATAAGTCATGGTTTCAATGCTCAATTTATTTTTCCGCAACAATCTTGGTGGCAAAGATGAAATTTCTCAAATTATTTCTTTTCTGCTAAAGAACCTAGAGTGGAGAGCAGGAGAGACCAACCTCAATTTCCAATTGCACTTTAAATTTTTCATGGAGAAAAAATTTAAGAAATTTGAAATTGTTCTGGGGGTTTTTTCCAGATGATTTGGGCTGATCACCCGAGGACAGATGGCAATCAGCACTGTTAGTTTGGGGTGACTGCTGCAGGAAGACACAGATGCACATAGGTTTGTCATCAAGAATGTATTTGTTTGAATGTTTGGTGACAAACATCAAGTGGAAAACCTATTACCGCAGGAAGCTGGAGAAAAATGATAGACTAACACAAACAATATCAAGATCAAATTTATTTATATAGCACATTTCCAGACAGATGATGCTGCACAGAGAGCTTAACAATATAAAAATGTCATTTAAAAGAAATAATATATAACAAAAATAACAATATAAAACAATAATAGGAAAATAAGTGCATTAAAAAGATAACTAAGACCAAAATGCTTGGGTCATAGTGTGTTAGAGACCAGGGCATAAAAATATGTCTTTAGTAGATCAATTTAAATTGATCAAGTGTTTGTGTAGATAAGGGGAACACTATTCCAAAGTCTGGGACCTGCCACAGAGATGGCTCTGTCGCCACGAGATTTGAGATGTGGGATGAATAGCATTAATTTTGAGCTATATCATCAAATCTATTTTCAGTGCTAGATTTGGGCTAAATATTCCATAGCTACATCTTCACCCTACTTTGATCATCAAAAATAAGCTTCAAAGTCGCTCCACTTCCCCAGCCGACACAAGCCAGCTTCCTAGCAACTGCTTGACAAAATGTCCCCTCATGCAAATGAATTGGGAAACAGGAATTAGTGAACATTTGGATGACAGAATCGCCACAATGCTTGTGTTTGGGGTCATTGGTGTTTGTGTAAATGTTAATTTATTTTATGAAATTTTTGAAATTTAGCCTTTATTTATACAGGTAGTCTCATTAAGACTCAATGACTCATATACACGAGAGGAACATTTCTTTGGGTCACCAACTACAAAACCGGTGCCAGATCCCAAAGAGGACAGCAAGGGTCTTTATGGCTCAGCTACTCTCTTTTCTGGTAGAACAACAACAATTTAAATAAAGATTATTTTAAAGTGAAGAGTCTTGTCAAGAGTCAAGAACAGGTGGCCGGACCAAAACATTGCCTCAACCATGCAGGGGAACCAGCAGCGTATACAAATGCTATTACCCAGCTGTGCAGCAACTTCACGACTGCAAATTTTACCCAAATAACTACCTTTATGTAACAGGAAAATTAGACAGATGTGGACTCCATTCATTTAAATCAAATTATTATTCAAACAGTCACAGGAGGATGCAGAGAGACAGACAACCATTCACATTCCCACCTATGAGCAATTTAGAATCATCAAATATGCATCACCTCTTTGCAATCACCTCATTCCAAAATATCAGCATTCCAAGAAGTTGAAGGGTCAACAATAGATCACAGAGTCAGATGCTTGTTCCAGGAGGCTTACTCCCCCCCCATTGATTCATTGGGATATTCATTTTTGGGAAGCACAGTCACAGGCCCGAAAATTCGGTGAGCTAGAGAAGTGGTAAACAAAGATTGTATTCAAAGGGATGAAATTCTGCCATTCAAGTCTAAAAATATTCTCCTGGTCTCCTCACCTGATGCTGGTCAGTTTGAAAGTTTTCTTTATGAAAGTAGAGGAGCTAGATGTGGCCTCTAGTACCAACAACTTAGCCTTCAAGCTGAGTCCAGGCAGCTTGGACAGCAGCAGCTTACACTGAGCTTTCGATGGCTTAACCATCAGCGATCGGAAGCTTAGCCTCCAAGCTGAATCCAGGCCTCCACTAACAGCTATCAGAGCTTTAGCTGCCAGGCCAAACACAGGCCTCCAGTACCAACAACCAGCAACCAAGCATTCAAGCTGCAGCTAAGGAAAATAATGGATCTGATGAAAGATGGCAAAGAACTGAAAATCAAGTACTGGAGAACTGGAGATCAAGCCCTGGACATAATGCCAGAGCAGCAGAGACTCCAGGATCCAAGCAACATGTACATCAAACTGTAAGGTATATATTGAAGTAAATGGAAAACCAGAAGAAGAAGCAAAAGTCATATGGATAAAGGAACAACATGAATTAGACAGATATAAGTACAGGGTGGGCCATTTATATGGATACACCGTAATAAAATGGGAATGGTTGGTGATATTAAAGTCCTGTTTGTGGCACATTAGTATATGTGAGGGAGCAAACTCCTCAAGATGGGTGGTGACCATGGTGGCCATTTAGAAGTCGGCCATCTTGGATGCAACTTTTGTTTTTTCAATAGGAAGAGGGCCATGTGACACATCAAACCTATTGGTAATGTCACAAGAAAAACAATGGTGTGCTCTGAAAAAAGACATAAAGACAACAAAAATAGGTTAACTGAAGTGATAATAGCTAGCAAGAGGTTATACATATAGGAAATTATTAAATTACAATAAGAATAACATTAAAGGAATCTTGAACATATTAAACATCCATCCATCCATCCATCCATCCATCTTCATCCGCTTTGTCCGGGGCCGGGTCGCGGGGGCAGCAGCCTAAGCAAAGAGGCCCAGACCTCCCTCTCCCCAGCCACCTCCTCCAGCTTATCCGGGGGAATACCAAGGCGTTCCCAGGCCAGCCAAGAGATATAATCTCTCCAGCGTGTCCTGGGTCTGCCCCGGGGCCTCCTCCCGGTGGGACATGCCTGGAATACCTCTGTAACTAACAGTGAAGTGTTCCAATGTTTTTCTTGTGTTTATATTTGTAAGTTTCCTTTAATTGTGGAACTTTGTTTTGTAATTGGTGGTAGCGGAAGTAACGTGCAGCACGGACTGAGTTTGTGGTGACACTAGAGCAGAGAAGCATGGCGCTCTGTGAGTTCAGCTGCATCGTCCTACTGCTTTAAACTGGACTTAAGTTTTAAAGAACACATAAGTTAAGTTAAGTTAAATTAAACCCAATTGTGGACTCACCGTTGAGAGGAGTAGCGGCTCGCGCGAAGAACGGACTTTCTCCCGTTTGGCTACAGCAGGCAATGAGGTGTGTTCAGGGTGCCTCTGTTAATTTCAGTTTCAATGAAAGTGCCATAAAAGGGCATTTATGTGTCTATACCTTTATTGTTTGGATTTACTGTGATAAGAGTTATTGTAAACATGTTGCTTATTGCAATCGTTTTCTTTGGGTAGTTCTCACGATGATGATGATGATGATGACGACGCTGAGTGATCTTGTCGCCGAACATTGAATAAATCATCTGTAAACAAGAACTTGTCCGCGTGGTGGCTAACGGGAGCTACAGTGAGAACTCATCTGCTCCTTGTGAGTGGGCGAGAAAGAAAGGAACATAAGTCATCTCTAGCGTGTCTACAAGGGTCCCCAAGCTCCTGCCAGAAGCCAAGAACGGGTTTGCTCATCCTAACAATTCAAAGAAAGGACATATTGATCTTCTCAAGTGTGCTGCAGAAAATTAACCTGAAGACCATTTGCAAGTTTGGATGCTTTAAAGTGTTAATAAGGGTGTCCTGAAGTGGCTTCATTGTAGCTGCAAGCAAGAAGGTTCAAGTTTACAATTGATCATGAGTTTGAAAAATATGTGTCTTTAAGGGTTGTTAGTGATTTCAGACATGTGTTTAAGGGTTATAAGAATAAGCTACTAAAGCAGTCCTGGATTTTATGCAAGGTTTTATTCAAAGGAAGTAACCAAGTTTGTTACAAGCTATAAGCAGTGTTATTTTATGTTATCAGACTCCTTTACTTAGCCTAACATGTCAGTCACAAATCTCTCTAAACTGAGTGACAATCCTGAGGCAGAGACTGTGACCAGGCCTCAGCAAAACCCTCCACTGTGCAGTTCTCCTCTGCAAAATACAGATGGTCCACAAGAAGTTCGAGTAACATCAGATGTTCATCCATCAACAAGTAAGTGTGCGCAACAAAAAATTCAAAACCCACCTCGTAAAAGCCAGAGGTCAAGAACCTTAACTGAAAAGGGAAGAGGAATGTTAAACCAAAGGATTAAGGAGTTGGAGCAAAGTTTTAAGATCAAGTACGAAAAGTGGAAGGTTCTAGCAAAGGATGCTAACCATTCAATTTCTGACAATTGTTCAGATGAAGAGCTGCAAGCAATAATAAACAACATTAATACTGCTTCCAGCGAACTAAACACAGCATATGAAAACTGGCGTCAGGTGGACATTCCTGATAACAATGCACGCCGCAGAATTGATACTTGCGAGGAGGTAACAAGAACTGTTATTAAGACTGCACAAAGACGTTTGAGAGGAAAGGCACCAGTCAAACCACAGTTTAATGTAGATGAATCTTTTTTAATGTCTGAGAAATCATATGGCGTCAGTAAGCACTCACAGGTTTCCAGTCAATACAAACAGTCACACGTTGCATCAAGAGTCGCTTCTAAGTCCTCCAGTGCGTCATCCATGAGCAGACAAGAAGCTGCTGCTAAAATGGCTGCAGCCCAAGCAACACTGGAAATCCTTCATGAACAACAGTGTTAGCAAGCAGAGCTTCTGCAGCTGGAGGCTGAAGATAAAAGACAGATTGCAGAACAAACAGCTGAAGCCTGCAGACGACGTTTAAGAATGGAGGAAGAAGAAGCACAGTTACAAGCAAAACTTGAGGTTGAAAATGCTGCCAGCAGTTGTCTGTTTTGTGAAAGACCAGGCCACAGTCTGTACAAATGTAGAACATTTTTGGAACGACCAATATTGGAACGACACAGGTTTGTTCAAGATAATAAGCTATGCTTTGGTTGCTTAAAGCCTGGACATCACTCGAGAGACTGTAAGTACAGAAGCACTTGCAGTACATGCCAGAAAAGGCATCCAACTTGCTTACACGATGATCAAAGAGAACAAAAGACACGAAAGACTGAAGGAATAAGGCAGGAAGCTAGACACAGAGAACAAAGCAATGAACAGCTAGAAGAAAGAGAAGCTATAGCAATAAGTGAAGCAACATCCAACAGAGTTCAGCATGACAACACCAACATTCAGACATCTACAATCATTCCTGTGTGGGTTTCAATGATGAAAGAGCCTGACAGAGAAACACTTGTGTATGCTCTCCTTGATACGCAAAGTGACACAACTTTCATTCTTGAGGAGGCAGCAGATTCTCTAAATGCAAAGGGGGAACAGGTCAAGCTAAAGTTATCTACTATGGCCTCTACAAACAAAGTTGTAGCTTGCCAAAGGATCTCTGGGTTGCAAGTTAGAGGATTCAACTCAGAGAAGAAAATAACTCTTCCTACAACCTACACAAGAAAGTTCATTCCGGCGAACAGAGACCACATACCCACACCAGAGACAGCAATGGCATGGCCCCATCTTGAGCAGATTGCAGATAGGATTGCTCCTCGTCAAGGGTGTGATGTTGGTCTACTAATTGGCTACAACTGTTCTCAGGCACTTCTTCCTAGAGAGGTGGTGTGCGGTGAAGAAAATCAACCATTTGCACAGAGAACAGACTTGGGATGGAGCATTAATGGACATGGCAGCCCATACGTAGACTGTGGAGACACTATTGGAGTGAGTCATCAAGTCATCACAAGGCAAGTGACACCGGAACTTCAGCTTCCATCAAGTCCCAAACAGGAAGTTCACTATGTATGCAGAACACAGATCAAGGAAGTCATCTCATCTGACATAATTAAAGCGCTTGAATGTGACTTTAATGAGAGAGTTGCTGAGGACAATCACTTCTCTCAAGATGACCTCCAGTTTTTGTCGAAATTGAAACAAGGAATCAAACACAAAGAAGATGGTCATATTGAGATGCCTCTTCCATTTAAACGAGAAAGGCCGAGCTTGCCAGACAATATGGTGTGTGCTATCCATCGCCTTAAGCACCTAGAAAGGAAATTAAGGAGAAACAGCAGATATTACCAGGACTACAAAACCTTCATGGAAGAGACCATAGCGCGTGGAGATGCTGAGAAGATCCCCAAGGCTGATCTCCACAAACACCCAGTGTGGTACATCCCACACCATGGTGTTTATCACCCGCAAAAGCCTGGGAAAATCCGCATTGTTTTTGACTGTTCAGCCCGGTTTCAGGGGACATCTTTAAATGATCATCTATTGACTGGTCCAGAGCTGACAAATTCCCTTGTTGGTGTCTTGTGTCGGTTTCGCAAGGAAAAGGTTGCAATCATGTGTGACATAGAACGTATGTTCCACCAATTTCACGTGAGGGCAGAAGACCAAGATTACCTCCGCTTTCTCTGGTGGGAGAATGGAGATTTAGAAGCACAGCCAGCAGTCTATCGCATGAGAGTCCATTTGTTTGGAGCTGCTTCGTCTCCAGGCTGTGCTAATTATGGCCTCAAACATCTTGCTGCAATGGCAAGGGGGAATTTCAGCGAAGCATCCGTCCGCTTCATAGAAAGAAACTTTTATGTTGATGACGGTTTGACTAGTGTATCCACCGAAGCAAAGGGAATCCAGCTAGTGAATGAAGCAAGGGAGCTTTGCAACACTGGCAACTTAAGGTTGCATAAGTTCATTTCCAACAGTAAGCAGGTGTTGTCATCAATCCCAAAGGAAGAGTGTGCTGGAGGAGCCAACAACTTGGATATGGCTCTTCATGAACCACACATGGAGAGAGCCCTTGGTGTACAATGGTGTGTCACATCAGATGATTTCCAGTTTAGAGTGGTGGTGAAAGAAAAACCCATGAGCAGAAGAGGGGTATTGTCCACCGTGGCCTCGGTGTTTGATCCGCTTGGCTTTGTCGCACCTTTCATCCTTTTAGGAAAGAAAATCCTCCAGCAAATGTGTCTCGAGAGAGTTAGTTGGGATGATCCTCTTCCAGACCATCTGCTGCCCCAGTGGGAATCCTGGTTGAGAGGACTGCAAGATCTAGCAACCATAAAGGTACAACGATGCTACCTACCAGGAAGCTTTGGCAAAGTTGTGAAATACGAGCTGCATCATTTTTCAGATGCCAGTGCCTCAGGTTATGGAGAGTGCTCATACCTGAGAGTAATAAGCGCATCGGGAGAAGTGCACTGTTCCCTCGTGATGGGGAAAGCAAGGGTAGCTCCTTCAAAGGTAACAACTATACCAAGACTTGAGCTCTCTGCAGCAGTGGTGGCAGTGTGCACAAGTGACATGCTCCAGAGAGAGCTTGAAATGGAAGGCCTGCAGGAATACTTTTGGACTGATTCAAGGGTTGTCCTTGGCTACATCAACAATGATGCAAGGAGATTTCATGTTTTTGTAGCAAACCGTGTCCAACGTATCAAGCAGAGCACACATCCTGACCAATGGAACTACATTGCTTCAGAAGACAACCCCGCTGACCACTCTTCTAGGGGACAGACAGCAGAACAGCTCAAGGCATCTAACTGGTTTAGAGGTCCAAATTTTCTGTGGCAGCTAAACCTCCCAAGTAGTGTGTTCACAGTGGGAGAAATATCAGAAGATGACCCAGAGTTACGAAAGACTCATGTCCACAAAATTCACTCAAGGGAAGAGAGGTCACTGCTAGATCGTCTTGAAAGGTTTTCAGATTGGGCAAGAGCAGTACAAGCTGTAGCCATACTGAAACGCAGAGCAAGGGCAGCTAAAGGCCACAAACCAAGGTTTAGTGAACCCACCACTTTGCAGGAGCGTAAGGAGGCAGAAGTTTTTCTCATCAAACTGGTTCAAGCAACACACCTTGCTGAAACCATGAAGAGTCTCAAGCTTAATGGGCAAATCAAGGCAATTGACAAGGCAAATAAATTGCACAAATTAAACCCATTCCTTGATGAGCAGGGTGTACTCAGGGTTGGAGGGCGCTTAACAATGTCCAGTCTTCACCCCCATGTGAAACACCCAGCTATCCTTCCTAAAGGAAGCCATTTGGCAACACTGCTCATCAAGCATCATCATGAAAAGGTGCAGCACCAAGGTCGAGGTATGACTGTTAACGAGCTGCGAGCCAATGGTGTTTGGATTCTTGGATGCAGTAAGGCAGTCTCCTCTCATATTTACAACTGCACAAAATGCAGGAAGTTTAGACGGAACACTGAAGGACAAAGGATGGCGAACCTCCCACAAGAACGCACGGAGTTGTCTCCACCCTTCACATATTGTGGGATGGACTGCTTCGGGCCTATCTATGTCAAGGATGGCAGAAAGGAGCTTAAGCGTTATGGGCTTTTACTCACATGCATGTGCTCAAGAGCCATACATATTGAGATGCTTGAGGACTTAACAACTGATGCATTCATCAATGCCTTGCGTTCGTTTATTGCATTGCGTGGAAGTGTCAGGCAAATTCGATGTGATCAAGGCAGCAATTTCATTGGTGCAAGGCACGAGTTCGCTGAAGCCATGAAGGAGATGGATGGAGAGAACCTCAAGAAAATTGGATGTGAGTTTGTTATGAACACACCATCTGCAAGTCATAAAGGTGGGGTTTGGGAACGCCAAATACGCACCGTGCGTAATGTTCTGGCATCCGTTCTCGACCAAGCAGTTAAAAGGCTCGACAGCAGTTCGTTAAGAACCTTCCTCTACGAAGTTATGGCAATTGTGAATAGCAGGCCATTAACATCAGAGCATTTGCACAATCCATCTGGTCCAGAACCCTTGACACCTAACCACATTCTGACAATGAAGTCAAGCATTATTCCCCCACCTCCTGGAAAGTTTATCAAGGAAGATGTGTACCTGCAAAAACGATGGCGCAGAGTACAGTTCCTAGCCAACAGCTTCTGGGAACGGTGGAAAAGGGAATATCTGTTGAATCTTCAGAGCAGACAAAAATGGAACAGAGCAAGACGAAATGCGAAAGTCAATGATATTGTGCTTCTCAAGGATGATTCTGCTCCACGTAGTCAATGGAAGATGGGAAGGATCATAGATGTCTATCTGGGACAGGATGGAAAGGTGAGAAGTGTGAGGTTGTTGATCAGTGACTCAACTCTAGATGCTAGAGGAAGGCGCACCACAAAACCAACCTATCTGGAGAGACCTATTCAAAAGACTGTAACTCTACTGGAGGCTAATTGAAGAGTCACTTTGCCAATCCACAAGTTCAATTAATGTTAAATGTGATTTCTTGTTATATCCATACATGTTACGTTTTATGGGAAAATCACAGGTGATTTGGTGGGAGTGTAACTAACAGTGAAGTGTTCCAATGTTTTTCTTGTGTTTATATTTGTAAGTTTCCTTTAATTGTGGAACTTTGTTTTGTAATTGGTGGTAGCGGAAGTAACGTGCAGCACGGACTGAGTTTGTGGTGACACTAGAGCAGAGAAGCATGGCGCTCTGTGAGTTCAGCTGCATCGTCCTACTGCTTTAAACTGGACTTAAGTTTTAAAGAACACATAAGTTAAGTTAAGTTAAATTAAACCCAATTGTGGACTCACCGTTGAGAGGAGTAGCGGCTCGCGCGAAGAACGGACTTTCTCCCGTTTGGCTACAGCAGGCAATGAGGTGTGTTCAGGGTGCCTCTGTTAATTTCAGTTTCAATGAAAGTGCCATAAAAGGGCATTTATGTGTCTATACCTTTATTGTTTGGATTTACTGTGATAAGAGTTATTGTAAACATGTTGCTTATTGCAATCGTTTTCTTTGGGTAGTTCTCACGATGATGATGATGATGATGACGACGCTGAGTGATCTTGTCGCCGAACATTGAATAAATCATCTGTAAACAAGAACTTGTCCGGGTGGTGGCTAACGGGAGCTACAACCTCACCCAGGAGGCGCCCAGGGGGCATCCTTGTCAGATGCCCGAACCACCTCAGCTGGCTCCTTTCGATGTGGAGCAGCAGCTGCTCTACTCTGAGCCCCTCCCGGATGGCCGAACTTCTCACCCTATCTCTAAGGGAGAGGCCAGCCACCCTTCGGAGGAAGCTCATTTCTGCCGCTTGTATCCGCGATCTCGTTCTTTCGGTCACTACCCACAGCTCGTGGACATATTAAACAGTTTTTTTTAAAATGGCACAAGGAAAATGACATATCCAGAGTATTTTATTGACAAAAATGGTGACAATTATAATATAAATATGCTAGCAAATGGATTTAATGACTTTTTTGTAAATGTTTAGCAGCAAAGATTCCAGAACATAGAAGAGATGACAAAAGTGAAACTTTAATTTGAAATCAACCATATTCATTTTTTCTTTCTACAGTGGATGAGTTGGAAGTACAATCTATTGTTAATATGTTAAAAAAAATAAATTATCTACTGATTGTGATGGTATTGGTGTGACATTGATAAAAAAGTAGCTTTTAACATGCACAATCCCAATCAAAAGTTTAAGACCACTTGAAAAAATGGCACCAAAAATAATAATAATAATAAAAATAAACAAGAAGAAATGGGAGTAGACAGAACATTTTTTTGAGCATGTAATTTATCAAAAGCGACACTTACACTGAAACATGCTGTTTTACATGTGATAAAAAGTTTAGGACCCCACCTCCTAAAAATCCTGTAAAGCCCTAAAATACAAAAATCAATGTTCCAAACATGAACTCAGTAATGAGTAGCTCCACCGTTATTGTTCATCACTTCAGAAACTCGTTGCAGCATGCTTGATGCAAGTGTTTCCATGAGGTGAGTGGGAACATTTCTCCAAGTGGTGAAGACAGCCGCATGACGTGCATTTACTGTCTGCAACCGTTGTCCATTTTTGTAAACTTCCCTTGCCATCCATCACTGAAGGTTCTCAGTTGGATTTAGATCAGGGGAACACGCATGCATTGTGTACTGTAGCGCTGTCCTGTTGAAAAAACCAGCCGTT
Organism: Maylandia zebra; assembly: GCF_041146795.1. Classification (NCBI taxonomy): domain Eukaryota; kingdom Metazoa; phylum Chordata; class Actinopteri; order Cichliformes; family Cichlidae; genus Maylandia; species Maylandia zebra. The sequence continues at coordinate 9,078,927 of NC_135183.1, forward strand.
ACCAAAAAGACCAGGGCCCTCAGTCAAGAGGGACACTCTCTGCAACATCTGGACATAGACAACGGCCGTTTGATGCCCCTGCACATCCTGAAGCTCCATTGTTCCAGTGAAGGAAAAAGCACCCCAGACCATTATGGCCCCCCTCCACTGTGGCGCATGGAAAACATCTCTGTTGGGATCTGATTGTCATGCCAGTACACATCAGGACCATCAAGCTTACATTTTTTCTCATCAGAGAATAAACCTTTCTTCCACCTTTTAATGCCCCATGTTCGGTGCTCTCTTGCAAAGTCCAAACGGTCGGTTCTGTGGCGTTCAACGAGACGAGACCTTTGAAGACATTTTTTGTTTTTGAAGCCCTTCAGTCCGATGCCTGTCTGATGGTTATGGGGCTGCAGTTGGCTCCAGTAATGGCCTTAATTTGGGTTGAGGATCGTCCAGTGTCTTGACGGACAGCTAATTGGATCCTCTGGCTCAGTGTTGGTGAAATATTTTGCGGTCTTCCACTTGGCGGTTTTGTTCCATAACCCTCAGGATAATTTAAGAAATTCCAATGGACTTACTGCATCCCTCAGCAGTGATGGCGAGCTGCGAGGGACCCTTCTAATGCAGTTCAGCTCAGTTATTTTTGAACGTGATCGGGTTGACCACAAAAAGGGATTTTTTTTGCCTTTGCCATCAGAACATCATGACTGTGTGACTACCTGACAGAAAATGACAATGAATACACATTTTTTAATCAATTTGGCCTTATAAAGGCACATGGTCCTAAAATTTTGATCAGCTGTAAAACAGCCAGTTTCAGGTTAAGTGTTGTTTTCGATTAATTACATGCTCAAAAAATGTTTTGTCTCGCTCCCGTTTCTTACTGTTGCATGTTGAAGCACTACTAGGAACCTTGTTAAGATCCAGCCATGTCAAATGTGAATGTTTGTCATTTTTCAAGTGGTCTTAAACTTTTGATTGGGACTGTATTTGCAAATTATCTTTTTAAACTGGTTAATTTCAAATAAAATGAAATTGTGAAGGTAATACTGATATTTAAGGCAGGAAATAAACATCTTTTCACAACTGCAGGCCAACATTACTCCTCTCCCAATTCTCAAAAAGTTTGGAAAAAGTTTTTAGCAATCAACTAGAAAAATAAATCACAAATAAATATGATTTAGTTAACCAAAGTCAGTATGGATTCAGCGCAAAGAGTTCAACTTCATTGGCAATAACTGAACCAATCGAAGCAATAACAAATGCACTGGACCTAAAACAATATGCAGTTGGAATATCTTTTGATTTTAAGAAAGCATTTTGTGCTGGTGTAGTTCTTCTTCCCACCAGCAAGAGTCACTACAGTTCTTTCTGAACCAAGAGAGGATAAAGCATCATCTGTCCGTTCAGAGAAATCATATGTGTCAAAAGGTACAAGTAGGTCATCTGCCAGTATGGTCGCCGTAAACGCTCGAGCCAAAGCTGAAGCAGCACGCAAAAGAGCTGAATATGCTAAAAAGGAAATCAAAATGCAAGTTAAGAAAGCAGAGCTTAACGTAGAAGAAACACGTCTAAAGGCCACATTACAAGCCCTCCAACAAGAACGTGATGCGGAAGCGGCACACGCCGAAGCAATAGTTTTTGAAACAGCAGTCAATGATTTTGAAGAAGAACCTCAAAGGGTTGACACTTTGGAACGCACCTTTAAGTATGTGAAAGACCAGCTCATCATCAAAGACAGCACAAGCCCAATTGGCCATACCGAGTATAATTCAATGCCTGCACCAAATGTCACATTCCTCACGCCAAAACAAGAGCCAACCAGGTCGGACACCTTAAAGGAATATATCCTTCAACCTCTGAGTACTGACAAAGGAGAAAACGTTTTCCAGTCTCCGAAATTAATGCAGAAAATGTCACCAGGTACTTCACCGAGATTTGAACATAAGGTGAGCATGCAACAAGGAAACATTTCTGACATAGCCAGGTTTCTTGCAAGACGCGACTTACTCACTGGTGGCCTCCGAAGGTTCAGTGACAAGGCAGGAGATTACTGGGGATGGAAATCTTCGTTTGAGAACGCGATTTGTGACTTAAACCTAACGGCCAGTGAGGAACTGGATTTGCTGATTAAATGGCTCGGCACAGAATCAGTGCAATATGCATATCGTTTAAGAGCTGTGCATATTAACAATCCCTCTGAAAGACATGCTAAGGTGTGGGAAAGATTAAATGAGTGCTACGGCTCCCCCGAAGCTCTAGAGAATGCACTGCTTGACAGATTGGACCGTTTCCCAAAAATTTCATACAAAGATCCACAACTACAGGACCTGCTCCTAGAGATAGATGAGGGTTGAGTGAAGGTTACATTCCAGGTCTACTCTACCTCGATACAGCGAGAGGCATTAATCCAGTGGTGGAAAAACTCCCCTATGCTATGCAAGAAAAATTGATGAACTATGGTTCTAAATACAAAGAGGACCATTGTGTGTCATTTCCACCATTCTCTGCATTTGTGGCCTGCATCAGTAGAGAAGCAAAAATGCGCAACGACCCCAGCTTTAAGCAGTCTGTGCCGCCGCCTCCTGCCCTTTCAAAGATGAATAAACTTTACGAAAAACACGCTAAAAGAGAACCTAGCTCAGTCATCAGAAACGAAGTTGTCAGTACGGAGCCGAAATCAACTCTTACAAACATTGAGGACCCAAATAAGGAATGTCCTATCCACAAAAGACCTCATGCTCTCAAAAAAATGCAGAGCATTCAGGGAAATGCCACTGGAGGAGCGAAAGGCCTATCTCAGGGGTGCCCAATCCCGGTCCTCGAGAGCTACCGTCCTGCAGCTTTTAGATGCACCCTTGTTCCCACACACCCGAATCAAATGAATGGCTTGTTATCAGGCCTTTGCCAAACATGATGGCATGCTGAAGAGGTTTGATTCAGCTGTGTTGGAGTAGGGATGCATCTAAAAGCTGCAGGATAGTAGCTCTCGAGGACTGGGATTGGGCAGCCCTGGCCTATCTCAAGAAAAACATGATATGCTTCAAATGCTGTGCTTCTACAAACCACCAGGCAAAGACATGTAAGTCAGAAATACATTGTACATAATGTGATTCAAAATTACACATTACAGCTCTTCATCCGGGACTGGCACCAACGACTACTGCAACAGCTACTATTGCAGAGCCCCTAACAGTTGACGGCGGGGAGTGCAATGCGGCACGGCCCACAGCTATCTCGACATGCACACAAGTCTGTGGAAGTGAATTTGAAAGTCACTCATGTGCCAAGATCTGTCTTGTGTTCATTTACCCAAAGAACTCACCTGAAAAGAAACTTAAGGCCTATGCCATCCTAGATGACCAAAGCAACAGGTCACTCGCAAAATCATTGGTTTTTGACACATTTGGCGTCACCAGGAACTCCTTTCCATATAAATTGAGAACCTGTGCTGGATTGGAGGAAGTGACAGGGAGGAGAGCTTTTAACTTCATTGTGGAATCGGCAGATTGCACATCACCTCTTGAGCTCCAGACATTTATCAAGTGTGATATGCTACCCGACAATCGCAGTGAGATTCCCACAGCTGAAGCTGCTTGAAACCACACCCACCTTCAGGAAATCGCAACCGAAATCCCGGCTCTTGGCCAGAGCACTCAGATCCTGCTGCTCATTGGAAGGGACGTTATTCAAGCACACAAAGTTCTTGACCAAACGCGCCATTTGCACAGAAGCTAGCTCTTGGATGGGTGATCATTGGGAACGTTTGCCTGGGTGGAGCTCACAAACCCGCGCGTGCTAACATTTTCAAAATGAACATCTTAGACAATGGTCGTCCAAGTCACTTCCTTCCATGCAAAAATGCCATTCAGGTAAAGGAAAGTTTCAACTCGCAAGGCTACAACAAGGTCAACTCCCCAATGCGAACAAAGCACTCTTCAATTGCAGAAACAGTTTTCAAACAAACAAGTTTGGACGAGAGCCTTGGCTACTCACAGGAGGAAAGGGCCTTTTTACAGATAATGGATAAGGAAGTCTACCAGGACAGTGCTAACAGTTGGGTCGCGCCGCTACCTTTTCGTTCACCCAGGCCACGCCTGCCGAACAATAAGCGGCAGGCTATGCAACGCCTCACGTCGGTACGCCACATGCTGAACAAACGCCCTCAGGTAAAAGGTCAGTTTACAGACTTTATGCAAACTTTGTTTGACAATGGCCACGCTGAGATAGCGCCACCACTTACTAAAGAAGAAGAGTGCTGGTACCTCCCCTTCTTCGGAGTGTACCCCCCGCCCAAACCGGAACAAATACGCATTGTCTTCGACTCAAGTGCACAACACAATGGAGTATCCCTCAACGATGTTCTTCTTACTGGGCCCAACCTCAACAATAGCTTGTTGGGTGTGTTAATGCAACTCCGTGAAGAAAACCACCATTTAACTACTCTACTAATCCGACACTACCACCAACAGGTGCAGCACCAGGGACGCCATTTCACAGAGGGAGCCATGAGATCGGCTGGCTTCTGGATTGTCAGTGGGAAACGGAGCATCAGCTCAGTCATCCACCACTGTGTAATTTGCCGCAAGCTCAGGTGGAATACAGAAACGCAAAAAATGTCAGACTTACCCATCGATCGTGTGACAGTCTGCCCCCCGTTTACCTACATTGGAGTTGACGTCTTTGGACCATGGACAATAAGCTCTCTGAGAACAAGAGGAGGCCTTGTCAGCAGCGAACGCTGGGCCATCATCTTCACCTGCTTGGGCATCAGGGCCATTCATGTTGAGGTCATCGAGACGATGGAGTCGTCTAGTTTTATCAATGCTCTGAGACGATTCATCTCTATCCGAGGACCAGTAAAGCAGTTGAGGTCCGACTGTGGGACCAACTTTCTGGGAGTGTGCAAGGAGCTCGGAATAACTTCAAAACATTGCAACAACCAGGAAATTCAAGACTTTTTATCCAAGAATAAATACACATGGATCTTCAACCCTCCTCATAGTTCTCATATGGGAGGAAGGTGGGAGTGCATGATCGGCATCGGGAAGCGCATACTGGACTAACTGTCAACCCAGTTCGCCTGTTGACCCATGAGGTTCTCGTTACCCTTCTAGCAGAGGTAACCACTATACCACTATTGTAAACTCTCGACCGCAACTACCAGTCTTGTCAGATCCAGATTGCCCCTTTCTTCTTACGCCTGCTACCCTCCTTACGCAGAAAACTGGATTACCACCTACACCACCCGGGCACTTTGACAATAAATATTTGTTCGGACCCCAATGGAGACAAGTGCAACATCTTTCAAATGTCTTCTGGCACCGTTGGAAAACACAATACCTGCCGACACTCCAAGAGCGAAGAAAATGGCAATCTGTGAGTCAAAATCTTCAAAAGGGAGATCTAGTTCTTCTAAAGGACAGTCGAGCTAAAAGAAACCACTGGCCCATGGGGGTGGTTGTTGAGACCTTTCCTAGCCAAGATGGACATGTCAGAAAGATTCAGGTAACGGTTACTTCTGGAGGAAGATCTAAAACCTTCTTAAGACCAGTGACAGAGACTGTACTCCTGCTATGAAATACTAATAGAGACATTGATCCTTAAAGATGGTGATGACATCCAATAGATGTCAGACAGGGAGTGTGCTGGTGTAGTTCTTCTTCCCAACAGCAAGAGTCACTACAGTTCTTTCATGCCAATATTTGTTTGTTATTAGCTGCAGAGTTAGTAATGCAGCACACTTTGAGAAAAGACTGACGATGTCATGGTCCTGGGCCATGTGGGCCCAGTATTCTTAGTTCCTTGTATTTTTGTATTTCGTTCCTTATTTAGGCCATGTTTCCTGAGTTGCCCTGTTGTGTTGTTCCCTAAGTGTTTTCCCTTCATGGCTTTTACCCCCTGTGTGCCCCTCTGTGTATCTGTGAGCCCTCGTCTCTCCTTATGTTTTATTCCATGTTTCCCCTGCCCGTTATGTCTAAGTTCTCCCCGTGCTCTCTCTCCCCCCTGTGTGCCCTCTGTGTATTTATGAGCCCTCGTCTCCCTTTGTGGTTGTTTCATGTTTCCCCGGCCCGTTATGTCTGTGTTCTCCCCGTGCTCTCTCTCCTCCTGTCTGAACCTCTGTGCACTTCCTGTTTACTTTGTGACTCTCACGCCTGTACATGTCATGTTCAGTTCACCCCGCCCTGTCTCGTTATGATTATCAGTGTCACCTGTGTTCCCCGTGTGTTCCCTCTTTCCTCGTTAACCCTCTGTGTATTTCTGTCTGCGTCTCCCTTTGTTCGGCGTCGCGTTCTCCCTCATGTTGTGTGGATCTTCCTGTGTCTTCCTGCGAGTGTTAGTTTACTTTTCCCAGTTAGTTCTGTATGTCCTGTATTCTACCGTGCCAGCATTAAAGCTGTGTTCTTTAAGTTTATCCCCGTGTCTGTGAGTCTGCATCTTGGGTCCTTCTCCTGCCTGCCACACAACGAACCATGACAGAAGAACGCGACCACGACATGGACCCAGCGATTCACAACCCCTCCGCTGAGCTCCGTGAGGATCTAATCCACACGGTGGTATATGACTGTCAGAAGTGGTTGACGCTGCCAAGGGGAGGATACCGGGAGATCTTAGCCAGCCGTCTACAGCGGATGGTGTCCGGACTCCCCTGGTTATTCGGCGCGCTACACCCCCGCATCCGGGACTTCCTCGTGTCCACCATGGGCATCCGCCCGGAACTGCCTCTCCGGTGGGAAGAGTCGGAGGACGTTCAGTCCGGTCCGCTGGAGGATTCGCGGCCCGGCTCAGCTCCTCCACCATCCCGGAGAAAACGGCGTTCACGCCGCCGTCGCACCACCCCACAGCCGGACATTCGGACTTCTAATTCACCTGCTGTGGTGAGTGAGGACTCTGTGTCTTTTCCAGACATTATGACTGTTCATTCAGGAGCTGTGTCTTGTGTGGCGGATGTCAAAGCGAGCTGCTTATCGCCTGTGCAGCTACCAGCGGCTCAGTTAGCACCCTCGCAGCCACCCTCAGTTCAGTTAGCTCCCTCGCAGCCACCCTCAGTTCAGTTAGCTCCCTCGCAGCCACCCTCAGTTCAGTTAGCTCCCTCGCAGCCACCCTCAGTTCAGTTAGCTCCCTCGCAGCCCTTCACAGCTCAGTCAGCTACCCTCCTGGAAGCCCCCGCTGCCTGGTATTCTCAGCATCGGCATCTTTTCCCGTCAAGATTTATCGCTAAATCATTCGATCCTCCCTTAAGAGAGAGACTGCATCCTCGCTGCCTTCACCCCAGTACACCAGTGTCACCTGGGTCTCCAGTGTCACCCCCAGTTCAGTCTCCAGTAGCTCCAGTGTCACCCCCAGTTCAGTCTCCAGTAGCTCCAGTGTCACCCCCAGTTCAGTCTCCAGTAGCTCCTGTAGCCCAGTCCCCGATAGCAGTACGGTCCGCTGGTCAGCTTAACATTCAGCCGGGGGTCTCAAATCTCTCTGGCTCTGCATCAGCTCCTGCTGGGAGCTCGGATGAGCTCATCCAGGACTCCGCGGCTCCCACGCCGCCTTCTACCTCGTCAGCTGGAGGGTCCGAGGGGCCCGTTCAGCCTCCTGTCTCCGCTGGAGGGTCCGAGGGGCCCGTTCAGCCTCCTGTCTCCGCTGGAGGGTCCGAGGGGCCCGTTCAGCCTCCTGTCTCCGCTGGAGGGCCCGAGAAGCCCATCCAGCCACCTTCTGCTACGCCTGGTCCAGCCTGTGCTTCGTCAGCTGCAGCCTCAGAGCCTTCGTCAGCTGCAGCCTCAGAGCCTTCGTCAGCTGCAGCCTCAGAGCCTTCGTCTGCTGCAGCCTCAGAGCCTTCGTCTGCTGCAGCCTCAGAGCCTTCGTCTGGCCCAGCCTCAGAGCCTTCGTCTGGCCCAGCCTCAGAGCCTTCGTCCTCGTCTGGCCCAGCCTCAGAGTCTTCGTCCTCGTCTGCTGCAGCCTCAGAGTCTTCGTCCTCGTCTGGTCCAGCTTCAGCCTGTGCTTCGTCTGGTCCAGCTTCAGCCTGTGCTTCGTCTGGTCCAGCTTCAGCCTGTGCTTCGTCTGGTCCAGCTTCAGCCTGTGCTTCGTCTGGTCCAGCCTCAGCCTGTGCTTCGTCTGGTCCTGTGCCCACCAGGCCATGGCCAGCACGCCTGAGACTGGAGAGCCGCTGCTGCCTTCCGCGCGGCCGGCCCCCTGAACTGCTCCGTCGTCTCCTTCGCCGCCGCCGCTGCCTCCCGCGCGGCCGGCCCCCTGAACTGCTCCGTCGTCTCCTTCGCCGCCGCCGCTGCCTTCCGCGCGGCCGGCCCCCTGAACTGCTCCGTCGTCTCCTTCGCCGCCGCCGCTGCCTTCCGCACGGCCGGCCTCCGGACCAGCTCTGTCACCTGTGCCACCCGCCTGGTCGGCCCCCCGACCGTGTGACCCGTGAACTCTTGTGCCTGTGGGCTCTGGGTCGGCCCCCTGAACTGTATTTGGACTATGGTCATGTGCTCCTGTGTTTTCTGTTGTTTGTTTTTGTTTCCCGTTCTGGTCCCTCCGTCCTGGCCCCCCGCCTCCCGCCCTGGGTGGGTTGTTTTCTGTTTTTGTTTTGTTTCTTGGGTTTGGGCTGTTGGGAGCCAGCCCTTAAGGGGGGGGGGTGATGTCATGGTCCTGGGCCATGTGGGCCCAGTATTCTTAGTTCCTTGTATTTTTGTATTTCGTTCCTTATTTAGGCCATGTTTCCTGAGTTGCCCTGTTGTGTTGTTCCCTAAGTGTTTTCCCTTCATGGCTTTTACCCCCTGTGTGCCCCTCTGTGTATCTGTGAGCCCTCGTCTCTCCTTATGTTTTATTCCATGTTTCCCCTGCCCGTTATGTCTAAGTTCTCCCCGTGCTCTCTCTCCCCCCTGTGTGCCCTCTGTGTATTTATGAGCCCTCGTCTCCCTTTGTGGTTGTTTCATGTTTCCCCGGCCCGTTATGTCTGTGTTCTCCCCGTGCTCTCTCTCCTCCTGTCTGAACCTCTGTGCACTTCCTGTTTACTTTGTGACTCTCACGCCTGTACATGTCATGTTCAGTTCACCCCGCCCTGTCTCGTTATGATTATCAGTGTCACCTGTGTTCCCCGTGTGTTCCCTCTTTCCTCGTTAACCCTCTGTGTATTTCTGTCTGCGTCTCCCTTTGTTCGGCGTCGCGTTCTCCCTCATGTTGTGTGGATCTTCCTGTGTCTTCCTGCGAGTGTTAGTTTACTTTTCCCAGTTAGTTCTGTATGTCCTGTATTCTACCGTGCCAGCATTAAAGCTGTGTTCTTTAAGTTTATCCCCGTGTCTGTGAGTCTGCATCTTGGGTCCTTCTCCTGCCTGCCACACAACGAACCATGACAGACTAAGCATGTTGTACGGATAAACATCTGCATCTAGGGTTGCCAACTCCCTGAAAAATAAATAAGGGACACCTCGTGGCCAGGGCCGGGCGACCCAATTGTCTTCACCCTTCCCAGTGTGGTGAATTTTCTAGCTCTTTTTTTGTGTGTGAAATTATTTTTTTAACCATTTGACTTGAATTTGATTTAAGTAGATGTGTATTCTTTGTGATATGAACACATGTGAAACAAATGATCATTTAGCCATTTATTTTTAGCTCAAAATGACAACATTAACACGATAAAACAGGTCTCCTTCTTAAACAGAAGCCTGTCATGCTTAACTTTTGAGAATATAAGTAAATCTTTCTTTAAAAGAACTCTGTCCTGCTTAACTTAAAATAATAGAAAACAATAGAAAGAAAAACATTCTTGTAACAGTGCACATTTAGTGCATTTAGTACAATTGGCTTCAGTTGAGGTATTATTTCAGCTTTTCTAATGCTAATCAGCTGCTCCTGTTTGTAAACCCACTTGCTCCCATGATTACGCATCTTAACTCATCATCATTATTCATCTATGTATTACTTTTATGTATTAATCATCTATTTGTTGTAATCATCTATTCTTGCAGTTGTTTATTACACAAAATAAATTATATTATCACACTTCTGGCCACATAGCGCTGATATTCACTGCACATGCCCATATTAACTTTTTCCAGCCAGGTGTTTTCCTTTTCCCATTCTTCCCTTTCTCTGAGGGGAACAAACATTGCTGCTCTAATGCTGGGCTTACACTGTGCGGTTTTAGGCCCATTTTGAGCCGATTTTGGCCTTCATCGTGCATCGTGTAGTATACGTGGGGTAACGAGAAGTGATTAACACCTCACGACCAGCTCCCGATCATCAATCGCTCGTGAGGGTCTCACCACAGCCGCTCACACTGCTCGCGCGCAAACACGTAAACGTTGGTGTAAAAGATGGAGCAGCACGGCTGTGCAGCGTGCGATCTGGACACAAGCGATGGAGGCACAACTTGTAGAACTTTGGAAAGCTCATCCGAGCCTTTTCGATGTGGCATCACAAAATTATCACGACCACAACAACCGTGAAAACAGTTGGATTTACACTGCTCCTCAGTCACAGCTGCCCGATCAATGTTTTTCATTAGCAATTTAGCAAAGTTGATGGTGGTGGTGTGTCTGTGTGAGTGTAAGACGGAGAGAGAGAGCGCGACAGATTTTCTGTTATAACCTTCATTTTATGGAGGCACAGTGTGAGCACTCAGGTCGCATCAGAGCATCGGGCCGTATAGTGTGAGACCTGCATCGTGACCTACCAACTGCGAGTCAATCGTGCAGTTTGAGCAGGAGCTGAATAACGTGACTGAAAAAAATTGCACAGTGTCTGCCCAGCTTTAGGTTTACTGTCGTCCGAGACTTGCACCGCAGTGTCTGCGTTTGTTTCCCTGTTGGCCATGCTTCTTGTTGTGGTCATTTGTTGTCTTCCGGTATTTTCTCCGTAAGCGACCTTTCCTCGACCAATGAGATGAGTGGTAATCTGAATTGTCATACTCGTAAGTGTGCTGTCAGCTCATTGGTCACAAAGCAGGAGAGGGGCTGGGAATTATGTTTTCAAACAAAGCGTTAATTCCATTAAAAGTTATAGACTACTTTTGATTCTCACTGTATTACGGGACAAAGTGCGTCCCTTATTAGCTCAATACGGGACGTGTACTTTTGTTTCTAAATACGGGACGATTCCGTATTTTAAGGGACGGTTGGCAACCCTATCTGCATCCATCCTCTTCGTTGTTTTACAGAAAGCATCGCTTATGAGTATTTAAGTTGAACAAGAGTTAATGCAACTATATTTGCTATTATTTATGCACTTTTATGGTTAAAGGTGTACTGTATTCAGATTTACTTTCTTTCCAATGTTAGCTAGTTTAGTCAACTGATTTGCATTATGTGAATATATAGACTGAATATTGCTTATTTTCTTCTGTTTGTAGATTCACTCTATTGATAATTGAAGGCAGTGTCAATAAAAGGGACGATACACCTGTCAGTTGTCGAGGAGTTTATCTATCTGCATAACTGTATCCAGTGTAGCAGTGAGGGCAGAATACATTTCATACAGTTAATCAATCTTTACTACTAGATAAAGTACAATAGGGGAGTGGCACTAAGCTGGATCAGAATGTATTCATCTAGAAGACAACAGTTTGTGAAGATGGGAGAATTTACATCTGGGTACATGGAAATTGCTTGTGGAGTCCCCTAAGGGTCAGTATAAATGATTTAAGACAGTTACAAAATTGTATGGATGGCAATAAATTATCACTAAATCTTAGCAAAACAATAGCAATGATATTTGGTAACTATAAAGTGAATGATAGGATACAAACACAGATAGAAAATTAAAAAATTGAAATAGTAGTGGTTGCTGGAGTACTTTTCTATGCTGTGGTGTGCTGGGGGAGCAGCACAGCAAAGAAGGACTCATCCAGGCTGGAGAAACTGATCAGGAGGGCTAGCTCTGTGGTCGGCATGAAGCTGGACACTCTGGTGACAGTGGCAGAGAAAAGGACACTAAAGAAACTGATGGACATTATGGACAATGCTGGGCATCCTCTGCACACGGCCATAAACAATCAGAAGAGTCTGTTCAGTGACAGGTTGCTTCTCCCCAAGACAAGAACTAACAGACTTAAAAACTCCTTTGTCCCACACGCCATCAGACTGTTTAACTCCTCCCTGGAGGGGAGAGGGAGGGGAAACAGGAGGACAAAGGAGGGGGGAACAACTAAGCTGCAGTGCCTCTGCACCTCACTGTACAATACCTTGTGCAATACTTTTTGTAAATAGTCAACAGTGCAATAGACTCAATACTTGAAATGTGCAATTCACTTGTATTTTTATTCCTATTTATTCTATTTATCCCCTTCGTATATTTTATTTATATTTGTCTCTGTATTTATATATGTGTGTGTGTGTGTATATATATATATAACAGTTCTGTAACTGTAACTTCGGTCGTTGCTGTGCTTTTTTTGGAAGTCGAATTTCCCAGAGGAACCCACCCGAGGGATTAATAAAGTTCTATCTTATCTTATCTTATCTTAGTAAAGGAGATGTTTGATATATGACAATAAAATCAGTTGGAAACCCTATATCAGATACATACAAAACAAAAGCATCTCAATCATGAACAAAATTAAACTTGTTCTAGATTATAATTGTCTCTAAATACTGTATTGTTCTTTAATTCTTCCATATTTAACTTACTGTGTAGAGGTATGGGGAAATAATGATAAAAAAAAGGGCAGTTTATATAATACACAAAGTTTGGTATCTTCATAATGCAAATTTCTTATTTTTAAAGTCAAAATTATTAAAACTTCATGACTTGCTTAATTACAATACAGCACAGATAATTTTTAGAGTAATATTCCAGATCTTTTCAACCAGAGACGGGGGCTACAATTTTAGAGGGAATGGGAATTTTAAGGTGCACGTAGTGACAAGTAAGTTTTTGTGTGTCTGCGTGTGGGGTTAAACTGTAGATTTACACAAGCTATGAATGTTTCTTAGAGCCAATTCTAAATAACTGGAGATTCCAACTTCATAACCTATTGTAGATTAAGTACAAATTATTTTTATGGGTCATCACTTTGCAAAGGTCTAGAAGAAGAAGAAGACAGAAGAAAGAAGGCACCTTCATACTTGAATTCAATTTGAAGCTGCCATCATGGAGCAGCTAAATACCTTCTGGAGAAATGTTTTATCATCAGATAAAATATTTGGTCACAATGACAAGAGATATGTTTGTAGAAATAAGGGAAATAAGGGAAATAAGGGTCATTGTAGAACATTCCATCAAATATATATTTGACCCTTTATGCATAATTTTGGCTCTGTGTGGATTAGAGAAAATTCCAAAGAAATCAAAATGCGTTTTGAATCATTAAAGTTGTATGCTGTGCAGTCATTTCATCCTGGAAAAAAATAACTCAAAGAAATCCCATAAGACCCCAGACTCATTTTTACTGTCAGAAAATAACTATGGAGAGTCAGTAAAGGTGCGGTGACAGGTGGGTTCTTATGGGTTAAATGGCGAAATTACCATGAAATTTAAGCCCATGGTGAGTGTATGGAAACTTTAACCACATCACTTTTTCCCCTTTCTTCTGTATGTGCTCTAGAAATTTAGAGTTGGCTTATTCATGTCCAATTGTTATTGTGTGTCCCTGTGTGTCCCCTTAGAAATGGCTGGTACACTGAGAACTCTCCAATTCTATTCTCTCCTTTTCCCACAGTTTTATTTTTGGCCTGAAAGCATCTACTCCTCATGTAGCCACCTGGGTGTCTGTATATCCATCTATTTGTATGGCTGCCCACGCCCCTGTGTTTTCTCACCAGGGTTTGATTTCAAACTGAACTGATAATGAAGTCAGCAGTTCCTTGAAGACTCAAGGGAGGAGAGGAGTGTGTGAAGACAAGGATTATTTAACTCACACTTTTGAGTTTTAGTTACTTTCCCAATATATTGCTTTTTTTTATTCATTAATTTTAGTCCTTTTTAATTTTGTTAAGCCAGTTTCAATCTTAACTTGTGAGCATTTATTTATGAGCATATTTGCCTAAAATTTCAGTTTTATTTCCATCTATGTCACAGTAATCAGTGTTAGTTTGTCTGTACATCCATGTTACATTGCAGGGTTTAATGAGTCCTCTCTCACAATTTAATCCGTCTATCTAACTTTTCTGTCTTTATTGACTATAAACAGTGATCTGCTGCTCAAATTAAGAGCTGTCATCATCTTTACAAGTCATTCTTTTATTTCAGCAAAATGTGCATTAAAATATGCATATAAAATATATGTTTTTCTTTGAGGAGGAAATATAAATCTTCATTACATTCTATAGTCAATAAATCTTTGATTTTATAGAAGACTTAACCAATAAAAAGTGCTTAAAAGTGAAAAAAAAAACAACCCCACTTTTTGGATTCATAATTAAAAGCTCATAAAGTATTTAAATGAACTAAATATAGCAAGAAACTTCAGGAGATCTGGTCTCTTTGGCTCCCGGAAATCTAAAGCAAACATGTCAGTTAATGAAACACAGAAAAGCCAGTAAAACTCTCTGAAGTGGGGAAACGTTTTAAAGTTAATCTGCATCATATATGTTTCCATTGCTCAAATATCCAAGAAGTCTAACTAAACCAGAACTAAACAGAAGTAAAAATGTTTTCCTTCAGAGAAGTTCAGAGTTTAAAACTGTGGATGCATTTGGCAGTTTCGAAATTTTGTGACAAATGTTGATTTCAGTCTAAGGGAAATATTTAGTAAAAATAAAAATTACTCCCAAAACAAACAAAACAAACACCACAAACAAATTTACTTTTTTAAGAAATATATTTTTGCTGCTTTAAAATTGGAAAGAGAAAGAAAATAAAGTTGCATTAAAATTCTTATTTCTAAATGTAGCTCTGAATTGGTGAGTTTTACACTTTAAACTGTTTCAAAGGTGCAAGGGTTTTCCAAACTTTGTGTGTTTCAGTCAGGTGAAACTTTGTAATCATTTTTACTCTATATAGTAGCTTATAAAAAAATCAGCTTTTTTAAAAACTACATAGGGTCAAATCCAGTTTCCAAAGTGCATGACTCTACTACTACTAGATTTTAAACCACTGAATGTCTGACTGGTTTTCAGCACTCATCTGTGAAATAAGTATTTTCAATAGTCTGAGCATTGTTTAGAACCTCACTGAGAGAAATAATGAATCTAAACTAGTTTTATTTTCTTCCTCTAGTTCTTATTCTGACTTTGGAACATTTCTCATTGATCCTGACAGTCTGCAGTGTCTAACAAATGAGTTGGCTTTCTAAACCTTTTTTAAAAATGTAATCTTAGAAACACAGGCCTTATTCACAGCTGGACACATTTGTTGTTTATCACATTTAAGGTGAGTAATGCATGTGTCTAGCTGTAGTCCAGTTTAAAGCAGGAAAACAAATTTTCACTCAAATTTTTCTGTTGAAACCAATTAGGGAGTTAAAAAGTAAAAACCTATTTCTCCTGGATGCTACTTTTACCTTGGAAAAAAAAAGAAACAAAGATTTGAAGTCGGAATTAGTCTTAATTTGGTGAAAGTTTCAATCCTGAGAGTTTCATTCAAATTCAGTTAGTCCCATGTTTGGTCTCTGATCCAGAAAATGTTAAACTTTACTCTTTGTGAATCTATCTGAAATGGCTCAATTCAGAACACTCGAAAAAACTTACATGTTTGGACTGATACCCTTGATTTGAAAGGTAACCTCAATATAGGGACTGAGATAGAAGTGGGACAGAAGTGTTTCTGCTGGAGTATCTCAGACATACTTAGAACTGTTCATCGTAGTTGGGTGGGTGGGGTCTTCTACTTCTAGGGACCAGAACAATGAATGTTGGAAGGCACTCTCACACATACTCAGTCCTGGTTCTTTCAAAATTGGGTCCTGGTGTCACAATGCCCAGAGGGATGTGCACAGGCCTGTCCAGCTTCTGGAAATGAAGACAGGAAATCAGCAGCAGCGTTCCTGCCACCAGGTGGAGGATGCCTGCAATCCAGCCACAGAACAGAGCATAGCCGAACTCCCAGCGAGGGACAATCTGAGGCACTGTCTCGTCGAAGAATCTCACAAGCGTCAGGTGGGCGACGTAAGAGACCGGGATAAGGCCCAGGATCCCTGTTACCAGGCACAGTGCCCCGCCTATTGCCTTCAGCGCCCTCTTACAGCTAAAGTCATCCAGGTGGTTTTGGCAGCCATTAACCAGGCGGATACCGGGGATGGCCAGCAGCACACCCAACAATCCCACCCCCAGCACCAAGGACATGAGAATCCGGGCCAGTATAATGTCTGGTGGCAGTTCAAACATGCTGTCATAGGGCCGGCACTCCAGCTTATCCGTCGCTTCCTGGCTCACACAGGTCACCCAGAGGCCCATGTTAGTTTCCTCAGTGGGAAGCAGGTCTGTAGACAGTGTGATCCATGAAGGCATCAGGATGGTGGTCAGGGAACAGATCCAGGCCACTATTGCTAAACCAACCCCCAGCAGCTCTAGAGTGCCATTGCTAGAGTCCATGACAGCGATGCTGTAGCTCTCAGAGGGTCCTGGTCTTTACTTTGCTCCTTTCAGGAGGGGGATCTGCTGGGACATCAATGCTAGCAGAGACAGACTTTGCAGTCAGGCCCAGCTGGAAAAGTTATCACACCCTGTCCAGGCAGAGGAAGGCTATGATTGGCCGACTGGAAACAACAGGATTGCTGTGAGGTCACCTGCAGGCAGGATTTTCTTCGAGAGAGGATGTTATCGATGCCTGCATCTCTGACTGTAAAGCATTTGATGTCAATGGCATTGCTCGCTCGGCTTCTCTGCTTTCTTCATCCTTGCCCCTCCTCCCCACAGAATCACCAGTGAAAACTGACACTTTTACACAATCAGGCAAAAAGTTCAGGCTTTCTTCAGCAGATCAACAGAATACAAGAAACAATTTGCACCTGCACACTTACAGAATCAACAGCACTGTGGGTGGAATACACAGTGAGAAAATGAACCTATTTAGGCAAGTCACTTTTCCTAATTCACTGAATTTTCTTTTTTCCTAACACTTATTTTTTTTCAGTTGAGCTTTTTAGTCTTCAAAGGTGTCACCAAATTCCAAACTCTATATCTGGTCAAAAAGAGGATTTGTAGGACACTTGTTTTGGAAATAAAACTGAAATTATTTTGTGTTGAAGATATTCACATTTATTCTATCAAAATATTAATATATCTTTAGTTTCTGTGAAAATGTACAGATAGCTTGAATGGAGTCTGATTGGGTCTAATTTTAGGTTATTTGTGGTGAAGAGAAGACTGATAATATTGAGATTGGTCAATATCTAATTAAACTAAAAATAATAAATACTGAAATATACACTTTTTTGTCCATAAAAAGATGTGAAAAGTTATTTTTTAAAATCAAATTTCAGCCAGTTTTTTTTTTGGGCCTGATGGTACCTCCTGCTGGTAGTTTGCAGAGACTACACATAAAGAAATGCAGTACATGTTTACATTCCAGGTTCTACTGTAAATAAAAATCTGGGGTCAACCTTTCCTAAAGACTCTTAATGTTGTAGGGTTGTCCTGGGAGACATGCTTTTGTCATGAATATATCCTTGGCAGACCGGGATTTTCAGGAATCAAGAACAGAGGGCTTGATCTTCTAGTGTTCACCCTTTTCATCCTACCTGAGAAGGTCTATGCCAGGGTGCTGGAACTCCTGGAAAGGACAGTCTATCCAACAGTTGAATATTAGGTCGAGGAGGAACAATCAAGTTTTCATTCTGGTCATGGAACACTGAATCACCTCTTTATCATCTTGAAGCTGCACAAGGGTACATGGAAGTTTCCCAAGTGTTTTGTGTACACTAAGAAGTCATTTAACTAGGACATCCTATGGGGATAGCTTCAGGAGCACATACTGTACTGTAATGAGTGAACAAACTCTTGGATGCTACAAATACAGTTTTCATATTTCCATAAAAGGAAGAAAATGGTGACAAAACTTAAACTTATACAAAACAATACTTTCATTATTTCCAAGATTCCTATTCTGTGTTTTTGTTTTTGAACTTACTATCAAACACACAAACATATATTACAGGTTGCAAATACATTTGATGCTACTTGTCATTTCTATATATAGTATCTATCCATCTATCTCTATTTATATATGCCTAAATGTAATTTTACTGTACTACAGTTAATATGGGCAGTTCTTTTCCTCCCCTTTAGATGGTGATACATACTCACCAATAAGCACCAAGCAGATCAGCTTTATGACAAGAATTGCAGTAGTATTAAGTTTTGCTTGGCCATTGTGGTCTGAATGTTTGACATCATACAAAATAAAAGACACATCTATCTATCTATCTATCTATCTATCTATCTATCTATCTATCTATCTATCTATCTATCTATCTATCTATCTATCTATCTATCTATCTATCTATCTATCTATCTATCTATCTATCTATCTATCTATCTATCTATCTATCTATCTATCTATCTATCTATCTATCTATCTATCTATCTATCTATCTATCTATCTATCTATCTATCTATCTATCTATCTATCGGTTACAACAACTCTTAATATGCAGGTACCTGCTGACTTTGTATTGGCCCGAATAGATCCACATAAATACACTGGAAATGGTGCATGCATGTGTTTGTGTGCTGTTTGTCTGAAATAGCTGGTGTCTCTTTGTAGTGACTTTAATCCCAACCCAAAATGGAAACACACATACAGCCAGCATATACAGAGTTTGCCAACAGCACCTGAATCTATGACATACTGTGTTGCATTTTTCCCACTGAGAAACTATTTGCTTACAAAAAAGTAAGCATTGCTATATTTCATGCAACTGAATAATGCTTCAGTGTTTTTCAGGGACAAAAAGATGGAGGGAAAAAATGTGGTTAATGGGTAGTCTTTTGTGGTTTTAGGCATTTTCAGGAATGTCCAGGTTTTGCTTTCATAGTCTCTCTGCCATCACATCCCACCAATGTGCATGTCACTGTGTAGCTGTGTCTATGGCTGACCTAGACTGACTAAAGAGTATATTTAATATGAATTGGTGTCCCTTTGTTTTTGCCTGACCAGCTCACCTCAGACACATTATTGTTAGAAGTGAGATTCGTTGATTCCTTTCAACCAAATTTGACAGACTTCTGCTAAATGTATGCAGATACTTAAACTTACAATATATAAACGGCCAGAGTATTTGATTTGTAAAAACAGAGGCAAAGTGTTAAATATCTTGTAATATTAAATTGACATAAATCAATTTTTTAAATACCTGGTTTATTGCTAAGTGTTTGTATTATATAAATGTGCCAACAGAATTAATCAATCATGCTTTTCGAACGGCCAAGATGTTTGTGTTCTGGGGTTGGTGAGCGAACATTTTGTATTTTATTTATTGGTTACTTAACACTAACTTGCAGGTTAGATTGCTAACCTAGCTACCTTTAAAAGGGAAAGCGGTGGGCTGCAGATCACAGATTAGAATTAACTTCTGCAAAAATGATAAATGTAAGCCTAATATTCCATTTCTGTCTCTTTAGCAGTTTACAGACTTTTTCTGCAATGTTTTTCTTCATTGCAAAGAATAACTAAATAAATTACATAGTCCAGATAGTACTTGATTCATTCAAAAAAAAAAGATTAAAGCATCACAATTAATTTTAATTAAATTGCATACATTAAGTGCCTTTTGTGTGAGTCCACTGAGTTGATAACTTTCTCTAAACTTTATTTTACGTTCCAAGATGCTGATTCTGTGGATGGGGATCACATCACGAGCTTGCGGCAGCCAATGGGAGGAGAAATTAGAAGTGGTGATTAAAGATGATGGTTGTTAAGGAGAGAGACATGTCTCCCTCCTTCTTATTCCCATCTAGGTCTGGCTCTACTATCAATGGGAGCTTTCACTTTGCTTTTGCATGAAAAAATATGATGGTTGTGTGTGTGTGTGTGTGTGTGTGTGTGTGTGTGTGTGTGTGTGTGTGTGTGTGTGTGTGTGTGTGTGACAGATAGAGTCCAACAGTCCACTCCAATGCATGAGTGGCTTGGAAAGGTGCCAGCATGCAAAAACCTAGCAACAAGATTTGACTTGGCCTGCTGAGAGAGAGTGAGAAATAGAGAGTGAGAGAGCGAGCGAGCGAGAGATCTGGCATGTGCACAGCATGGGCATATGGATCTTTGTTTGTCCGTTTTGGACCATTTAGTCATTCTGTCACTCCAACTGGACTACTTAGCGAATTGGTGCTACTTGGTTCTGAATCGCACACACACACACACAAATGTATTTGCAAAGACACACATGGGTGAGCCGAGCCTTGACTCTATTGCTTTACAGTCTGTTACTGTTCACATGGCCTGAATGAAATAAAAAACCTTTTCCAATTAATCCTTTTAACCAACATGTGTGATCCCTGGCTCACGCTGATGTGGCCTTCAAGCTAACCGAGTCTATGCCAAGTCAAGTCACTTCATAGCCCCTAGAGCCTTTGCTGACCATCAGCACTGATCAGCTATGAAGGTAGCCAGCTCCAACATTGATTTCCATTTACTTCTGAATCCAGTTAAATATATGTGGGGTTCACTCAAAGGCCTGTTTTTTTGTTTGTTTTTCTTTTGCTTCTTACAGAGTCTGACAATTTCTAGCTGGACTTATAAAAGATTATTTGAAGGTGCAAATATTGTTTGCTGAAATATAAAATACTGTATTTAACCCCTGTGTACTTTTTGCTTTAAAAAATAACCCTCAAAATCCATACCTCTAATTCAAACTTTTTCCTTGCTGACAACCCAGTTTGGTGAGCAGCGGTTTTGTCTTGGTCTGTCTTCCATGGATGCCATTTTTGCAATGTCTCTTTCCTATTGTTTAATCATGAGCACTGATCAAGACGAGTGAGGCCACCAGTTCTTTAGATGTTCTTTTGGACCTTCTGGATGACTCATTGATGCACTCTTGGAATAATTTTGGTTGGCTGGCCAAAAAATAAATGGTTCTTACTGTGGTTCACTGGAGTTCCAAAGTCTTAGAAATGGCTTTCAAACCCTTTCCAGACTGATAGATGACTTTGTTTCTCAGCTCTTTCCTAAGGTTGTGGCATGTTGTGTTGCTTTTTGGGATGTTTATTTGTCAGACAGATTGTACTATTAAGACATTTCTTGTTGAATCAAGCAACCACTTTATGTGGCAGTAAACATGCGCTTTCCAAAAAAGAAAAAAAAAGGTTAATTGCAGTTAATTCATGATTTAACTACTTATTTGATTGCTTTTTTGCACAAGGCCAGGTAGGTTTGGTTAACTTTTTTTTTATCTCATTGAATTAAATCATCATTTAAAAACTGCAATTTGTTGATGACTTTAAACATTTAAGTGGGTCAAATATGCTTCACTGCACTGCAGGTCCATTTTTGCACCATCCAGTAAGTATAAATAATACCTGTGAGCTAAAATTCCATACTTTAGACTGCTCTAAACAAGAGGGCTGTTGAAAACATTGCGCACTCACCTTGCTGTTTATGAGGGAGGCCAATCAGAAAAAAACTGGCTCAAAATTAGGGGAAGGAAGCTAAATTGGTTTCTTTCAGTCAATGGATGAACACAGCAGTCGTCCAATAACCAGTGCAAGGCAAGTAAGGATTATTTGACTGATAAATTGAAAAAATGCTACCTGAGCAGAGTCCAAAGAATAAAAATAATAAGCTGAAAAAGAGCATACCTTTTTCGTTTTTCTCACTGTCATTTTGTAGCTGTACTCAGGCAGCTCCATGCATGCTGATGTTCAAATTGAGTGTTACCATTTGGAAAAACTTTACTTCATTAGACATTTTTGGATAACACTTTACACAAACTATGGGTTTAAAGCATAAATCTTAGAAAGATAGATAGCTCAGTCACAGGACTCAGTTTATACTCAAAGTAATGACCTAAAAATCTTAAACATATCTTAAAGATATCTTTAATTCCCAAATTTGACAACTTAATAAGTGTCCTTCCATGTACTGTAAGGGTGAACAATACAACACTCACTCCCTACCATTTGAACATACTTTTTCCCCATTATCTGAACTGTTCCCAGCAGGGCTGCTGCCTGGTTTATCCCAGCAGTAAGAACCCTTTTAAACTTAATGTATTTTTTAAAACAACCTGCTTATACCACTGTCCCATCTCCTGCACAGATCCAGGTTTGAAAAAGTTTAGAGAACTCGTTGGTGTATCATTTTGTCAACATGGCAGCATGTCAAACAGTCCCCCAGGGTTCCTAGCAGCTTCAAACCTCTGCTAGAATTAAACCATTTTTAAATTAGCCCCGTACAGAAATATTCTAAATCTGTCATGCTTTAACGTGGTGTCACATTTCCTCAGATTACCATCATTACAGTAATTAATGCTTTAATTTCTGAGTATGTTTTGAAATGAAACCCAAAGTGCCACGATTTTAATGTAATATGGGACTAATGTGGTGTGGAACATTTGGTAATCTGGCTCCCATATGCCTCGGATCTGCCGAATGGGTTTTATCAGCTGTAATACGGTTCAAACACTGAGCTGCAGTTAGTTCGAAGGAAAATAGGCTGCAGAAATAAACTTTCTGTTCAAGTCCTGAGACATTTTTAGCACATGCAAAGTGCAGAACGAAAGGAAAGTTGTGAAGATGAAATTGAATGATGCAGATTTTACAGCACAAGTAAAGTAACTAATTTATTTCAGTTTTTTAACTGGCTTCTGTTTTGTTCGGTTTATAGGCTTGTGACTAATTTTACAGCACAAAGGGAAAATGGAAGAGAAATAATGGAATATGCAGATTTCATAACCTGTGATTTCTTTTGTCCCCAAATAAACTGACCGACCTTTGAGTGAATAAAATGAATAAGCTCTTTTCTTGTCACCCACAGATGAATCACTAACTAGGTTACAGGTTCCCATAAATTACTTAATGGGCTACACTTCCAGCTCCACATGGCCTTTCTCTGGCCTTACACACAGTATCTAATATATCTAGTTCATTCAAATGCTGTTACGCATAATGAATATTGCCAGCTGTGAGGCTAGTATTGAAATATACTATTAATAATCCCGAACACATGAATAACACTCTTTCTCATTCCATAGTGTAAATCTAATCTTTTGTCTGTGGTGGTTTATACCTTGTTGTGAAGCTTTGCTGGGCTCTGATCCGCTCCTGTCGCTGTTATTCTCTACACCAACCACTTAGCACTTCTCCCATGGGTTCCACATCTGACTCAATTCCCCTGTGATTGGTTTATGGCAACCATATCCCAGACCTGATTAAACACTATGGATGCTTTTACAGTAGTCCTGAGATGGAGAATTACTGCTCTCCTGTCAACACAGGATGGAAGCAATTTGTATTTAATAATACACTATATTGCGAAGGAAACAGAGCATCAATACTTTACTAAATATTAATACTACTTTACATAATCATTGCCAAATTATAAAACGACTACTTCACAGACTATGGATATCTGTCAGGGCAAGCAAGACTAGCAGTGCTTGCCCAAAGAAATTTAAAAACAGACATCGGTTAAAACATGTAAAATAAAAGGAATTTCCCTTCCTTCAGCTCAAACAACACTCTCAAGTTATCTGTATTCATCTTGTGAGTTATTGCCTCTCTAACCAGCTCCCAGTTTGAATGTGGGCAACCTTTTAGGATCAGCCTTAAAACTTTGCTTTTTGATAAAGCTTATAGTTAGGGCTGAATCAGCTGACCCCGAACCCTGCATAGTTACGCTATCATAGGTCTAGAGTCTCTTTATCGAGCATTTCTATTTGACTCACCTCTATTCATTCACTTCTGTATTTATACACTACATTTAGTCATCAGTTATTATTCATCTGTGACTCTCTCCCACAGCGTGTCTTTTTTGTCTTGTCTTCTTCCCCTTACCCCCAGTTAGACATGGCTGATGGTCGCCCCTTCCTAAGCGTGGTTCTAACCTGCAGGTTTCTTCCTGTTAAAAGGGAGCTGTTCCTTCCCACTTTCACCAAGTTGTTGTTCAGAAGAGGTTGTCTGGTTGTTGATTTTTGAGAGGATTAGATTTTTTAGATTAGAGGATATTTTTAAACATTTTTTTTATTGTTAGTAAACCAGTGATTTTTGATAGAGACTCATGAGTGACTGCTGTGCTAGACAGACTATCCCTATCAGCTTTCACTGATCTGTGGTCAGTTTTGAGCTGCACATTTTTGTGCTAATTTGCAGATATGTTTTTAAAACCAAAATACTATGATTTATTATCTTAGCAGATGGATTTTTCATGTGCTAAGTACTTTGGCCAACACGTGTTGTAAAGAGTTGATAACTCTGTAGTAGGTTAGCAATGGATGCCAGTACAGAGATCATTTAGATGATGAAAATGGGCCATCAATACTTTAAAAATCATTTGGTGGGTTACATCACCGTAAATCATCAATAACAGGCTTCAATTATATATGAATATATTTTAATATACTTTTAAAATCAAGATGTACAGTACTGTGCAAAGGGTTCTATATTTCTATACATTTTCTTTCTAAGGAGGATGTGCTTACTGCCATCTATAAATCATGGTAGAGTCTCTGTCAAGGTTTGGAGCTGCATTTTAGTCGCTTGTATTAAAGATCTTGTGCAAATGGAATTATGAACCCAGAAGAATATTACCAGATTTCGATCCATTTGGCAGCATAGCAGTGATCACAAACACTCTGTCAGCACAGTAAAAGCATAGCTGGATAGAATAACACACAGTGGAAGATGATCAGTCATGGATTGGCCTCCCCAGAGTTCAGTCCTCAGCATTATTTAAGCAGTGTTGGGTCATCTTGATAAAGAACAGAACAAAAGGCAGTCATCACCCAAAGAAGAGCTTTAAATGTATTTCAAGAAACCTGAAGAATGATTCATAAGAACTACTTAAAGATAATACAAGAAAACTGCCTTAGAGAGTTTGGGTTGTGTTGAAGAATAAAGTGGTGATACCAAATATTGACTTCCAAGCTTGTCTTTGCCTTATACACTGTATTTCCATTTATTTTTGCACATGTTTTGATAAATCACTGCACCTATTTTTCATTTTTCTACCAAAATATGAATAGTACTGTATTCAATTTTCTGGAGCTCATACAGACATATTTTCTATTTGTTTTCTTGGGATTTTTAGACATACAGTAACCTCACAGGTTGACAACAAAACACATCTGACTGTAAGTTTTGATATCTCCAGTAATGACAATACTGATGGGGATTCCTCTGTATTTTATTGTTGTTGCTAGTGCTGCAGAGAGAGCACTGGAATTTTTTTCTCTCTCAATGTAGCCTGTATTTATCATTACTGTTATAGCTCCACTCTTATCTTTGCAAAATGTCATAGTATGGAAATAGGAACAGATATGAAAGTGGAAGATTTGATTTTCCTGGTTCATAGTTACATTGTTATTTCTTCTGTGTTTATTGTTCAGTGTACTATGTTGATAGTGGTTGATAGGCTACGAGGAAAAACGCAAAGTGATATGATGTGGGGCAACACTTTTGTCTTTTGAACATTGCCTACTGTAATATAATTTAGAATCACTAGAGGGTCAAAGGTTATCTACTGTAGATTTTTATTTTATGAATGTTCTACTGGTGTGTTAATTACTATATAGCACAATCATATACAAAATAAAAGATGGCTGTAGCTACTGTTATGTCACCCACTGGATTCTGAAATTCTACCTTGAAGCCACGAGATGAGTATTTTTGCCATCACCATCTTGGTTAAAAAATGCAAACAGATGGGATGCAGGACAGGTCATACTGTAAAACCGTATGCTCATTGGCTAAAGATGTGATTTACTCTCACACCCCTTCATTTTGAAATGTGGTATGACCATGAGCTACAAATCTGACTTAATTTTCATTCATTGTGACCCAACACGAGTCAGTGAGCCTATAAATCAGGCAGGAAAGTGTTTACAGAAATCAACTTTTCCCATAGACTTCTACAGGACAAGGACTACAGCTATCGCCATCTAGTGGACTTCAGATGAAATGCAGATTTAGGACACTCCTTTTTTGGGTTATTTTTTCTGACGGGAAGATACGTCCATGTTTTACATTGTCTATGAGTGCAGTGCTCTGTTAAGGCGTCTATTATTAAAGTATTATATAATAGCAGAAATAATAACAATGTGAAACACACTGACAGATGACAGGGTACATGCTGTGCATACAGTGAAATACTGTTTGTGTGGGTTTGCGTTAGTTCCATTGTTCTGACAAACCATCCTACTTTGGTAAAACGTCCTACCATAAGTAGTTTATGCACATTTCTGCTGGAACAGAGTAATTCCAGCACAAATGTAAGTAGGTATGACGGTTTGCCACTTAACTTTGCCCATCAGAGTATGCTTCCAGCTCATATTCATAAAGCCAGGACAGTTTGGCACTTCATTTTACCCGTTAAAGTATGCTTGTAGGTAACATGCACAAAGGTAGCATGATTTGCCCATTAATTTTAGCCGTTAAAGTATGCTTCTAGCTCATATTAACAAAGGCAGAATGTGCATGCGCAGAACGCAGAACAGGTAGGATGGTTTGTCAGGTAGGATGGATTCCCAGAACACCGTACAGCAGGTGTGAGCAGTAACTCAACCTGTTAACAAGATCTAACACACACACACACACACACACACACACACACACACACACACACACACACACACACACACACACACACACACACACTTCGCAGTGACTTCAATAAACAACTATTTACACCCACAAGGAATTTCCATTACTTCAGCGACAGAGAGTTGGTCGGTGTGTGTGTGTGTGTGTGTGTGTGTGTGTGTGTGTGTGTGTGTGTGTGTGTGTGTGTGTGTGTGTGTGTGAGAGAGAGAGAGAGAGAGAGAGAGAGAGAGAGAGAGAGAAAGAGCAAGTGACAGAGAGAGGTGGTAGTGGTGGTGATGAGGGGTCCCTTTCTACTAGCTTTGAGATTACTGCTCATCATTGCTGAAATAGTCAGCTTAAATGGAATTGATCTGTATGTGTACACACGTGGGCTCGTGTTCAGTAACATGTTTCCAGTTCGAGTTTTTTGCCTCCAAATGAAAATAACATAAGTGGCAGCTGAAACTAATAACAACCATCGTGTACTTAATGTATGATTATTAATTTTTAAAACATTTTTATATTAAAATCAAATCACTTCCTTTCTTTCTGATTTGATTTTAAACATTGCTTTTCCTTCTAGCCAACCTGAAATCCTTCACCGTGGCGAATGACTCCTGGCTCGTAACTATTGTGAGCACACCGCATTAAACCCTCACAACGCGAACTCATCAAATGAACGATCGATCTAAGCAAGAGGAAACTAGGAGACTGCCAGTGTGTATAAAACTCAGAAATGAAAGGACATGAGGTCGCATTACTTGGATTTCAGCACTGAAGATTTCAGCCGATGCAATATTCTGCTGGGCAATTAGTGCTGAAGATGAGAGAACATTACATTGCTTTGCTGATAGTTGTTATCTATTAAGGTGGAATTCTGAAAGTTGCTGTTTCAGATGGTGTTACATTGAAATCAAAGGCGCTTTGTGAAAGATTGATTCAGAGAAGTTTCATAACCTTGACAAGTACATTTTCAAGAGACTCCTATGGGCCTGAGACTGTCTGTCACAAGCGCTGAATACCTAGGGTTAGATTTCAGCTGCCTGGCCTTACTCTGACAGGGCCTGTGGACAACCTTGAGATAAGCACATTTATTTTATAGCATAGGGTGAAACTGACTTATGGTGCCTTCCTTTTTTGTCAACCAGTCGCTAGAAAACTCAAACCATTCTGAGTGAATGTTTTTAGCAAAAATGGTATGTGTAACCAACAAATGATGCTGGTGTCCCGGGACTTACATAGATGAACCTCACTTATGCCCTGGCTGGTTCTTGTGTTAGACAAAAGCCTGCACATACTACTATACTGCTGCTGTAAATACTCACATATTATTTTCAAGACTCAAAAAATTATTAAATAATAAAATTAAGACAGAATTTCTTTGTGCTATTCACAAAAAAAAAGCCCTGCCTAATATTCCTCGGGGCCCAAGAACAGCTCTGATGCACCAAGAGATGTACCCAACAAAATCTCTGGAGGTGTATAAGGCAACATTGTGGAATACTGTAAACTCAGAGATTAGGCCTTGTTTGCATTGGGTTTGTTTTCCAACACATCCAGTGGATGCTGGATCAAAATTTGGGTCCAAGTCAACACTTTCTGAAACTCTTAAACAGTGTTTTGGAGTTTGGCAGAGCACTTTATGCCCCTGCAACAGTGTTTAAGTAGGTGTTATGTGAGAAATTAACGACTACAGAGATGCATGGAATGTCACTTTCCATTGTTTTTCTACCTTTATGTCTTAGCATGTATCTGGACATGCACGAAACATTGTTCAGACCAGAGGCCTGTACTACAAAGAAGGATTATCCAGGTAATTGTGGTGTTAGTGCTGGGTTTTCAGTTTTACGGAGGCAGTTACTTCTTACCAGGGTACATCACCATAGTAACTTATGCTGCAGGACTAACCTGCTGCAGAGCAAGTTATGTTCCAGATTATTAGCAGGAATACTTTCACCAACCACTGACCAATCAGTTCTTGGGAAAAATGTGTCCCCTTCCTGAAAGATCCTTCAGACCTCTGTGTGCAAAGAGCCAAAAGGTCCTAAGTTTTTTTTTTATAACATCTAAAGTCTTTTGATGAGCACCTGTAAGGAATCTAGGTTCCTAGATGAAGAGGGGAAAGCTCGTTCTCTTGTCACAAGAGGTCGTCACAGTAGGCTGATATTAAAAAGAAGCAACAAAACAAAACTACAACTATCTTATGCACAGACACACATAAAAATTTAATGGAGTAATAATTGTAATTCATTAGATTATCCTGTGTTTTAATGACAGAATGTTCATATTCTGTTAACTTACAATTTTGCCAACATTTCTCTTTAAATAGGCTTTATTCATATATTCCTATTTATTCTATTAATGAACTCGGTCTTACTGAGCCATCTGAAAGTGTTTAAAACACACATACATTCTTACTGTGTGTGTTTCAGTACTTAACTACTGTAGACTACTTTTCCCATGACAAGGATGAGATATAGGTTTTCTTCCCTTGTAAGACTAGCTGCTCTGCTGTTAGTAGACTTATCCATGGTTGTGACCTGTCAAATCCTGCCAATGCCACCCTTTTCAGGAGAACTTGTTTGCAGCCAAACCAATAAACCCCGGGTTAACTTATCAAACTGATAACAGCCATCTTGTGACTGCTTAGCTTGACTGTCAATGTTAGATCAAGAGAAAGCAGATAAGAAAAAGATATTGTGGGTATGTGGTTTGTAGTACAGGAGCCAGGCCAGCCTTCTTTCGTCACTCCATGGTCCAGTTCTGTCAATAGTCTTCCATTTGAAGGTGTTTTTGGTGGTGGATAGTTGTCAGCATGCGAGCTCTGACACCTTGATCTCATACCCACTATTAAGATTTTCAGTAATGTAATGTAGCTCTTGTATGAGACCATGCAGGACAGTCAACTCTCCCTTCATTCATAATAAATGAACAGATGAGTCTTGTGCACATGACCCTGTCACTAGTTTACTTTTTGTGGAAACTAACTGCTTAAAAAACTTGGAATATCCCAGAATAATGTCTGATTTGATATATTTTATTCATGTTTTGTCAAGGTATCTTTTTGCCCTTTTTCAAAGTCGCCGAGCTCCTAACACCTGTCCGTGTTTTTTCCTTTTTCAACCAGAGCTGCCTGTTGATTTTCTGCCTAGCTTGTTACTCTGGGCTGAGAGCCACAAAGAGGAAGCAGACAGACTAAACAAACTGATGTTATGTTAAAACTTGAC
This sequence comes from Maylandia zebra, assembly GCF_041146795.1. Taxonomy (NCBI): domain Eukaryota; kingdom Metazoa; phylum Chordata; class Actinopteri; order Cichliformes; family Cichlidae; genus Maylandia; species Maylandia zebra. The sequence goes on from NC_135183.1 coordinate 9,108,730, forward strand.
ATGTTAAAACATGACATCAACTTCATGCTTTAATATTGGTTTAAGATTGGCTGCATTGGGCTTTAATCATAAAGATGACATTTGTTTTGTGCTTTGTCAGAACTGTACTTTTCAGCATCAGCTCCGTGTTTTTCAGTTCCGACCAGAAGCTTAGTAGATCTGAAAAAAACAAGAAATTTTAAAAATAAACGATTCTATTTCCACATATATTCTTACTCATGGATATTCAAACCTTCTATTTATACGATTCAGAACGTGTCCTGCATTCTGTTTTCTGTTATATTTGCATTGTTATTGTTTAGTGCTGATTGAGCTGGCGAGAGAGGGTTGCCTATGCTAACACTTGAGGAATGTAATGGTACAGTAGGAGATGTGTGTTCTGATTTGCAACCAACTCCCTCCTTAACACCCTGACAAGGCTCACTGATGCATCTCTATGGGCAGAAATCTGTGCCATCAGAAACAGAATTTGAATAAGTTAAATTTGAATTTGAATTGCTCAGATTGAATCTGAATTGTAACTTGAATAAATGCTTTTGAAAACCGAATTTGAATTAGTCTAATTTGAAATTGAATTTATGGTTTGAAAATGATCATCACTAAATTGAAATTGAATTTTATATTTTGAAAATGAATTGATTTGCTTTGAAACGGCATTTTATCCTTTAAAAATTCAGCTCTCGAATAATTTCAGTTTCACTTCTCACCATTCAGTTTCAGTTCTACAATTCAATTTCAGTTCCAAAATTCAGTTTTTTGGAACTTACATCCGGTTCCGGTTCAAGCGCAGATTAATAGAACTACGTTTTACTAGCGGACCGAAAGTGTTACCGACGGGAATCTACAGCGTCTTGAGCTGAATTAAGACTTCAGAAGTCATTCGTCATGTCGAATGACCAGCGGATGAACTCTCAGGTTGGTAATAAATGTACTACATGTATAAGAACAAGCGTCATGTTAACAAATGATAGCCGTACGGTAACTTTTATGCTTATTGTAGCTGCTGGCTAAAAACGCTAATTTAACGTAGTTTGCCCTGGATTCAGCTTTGACAACAAATATGATCGACTGTTTCTAGTAGAATTCCAAAGTTGTCATCTTGGACCCTCTCAGAGTACCCCCTCTGTATGCTTGCAGAGACCCCTACAGTAGGGAAACATGCAAAACGGTGTCCAAACCTTTGTATTTTAGCTTTATTTATGTCTTACACAGCATCCCAACTCTTTAGCTAACTTAATAACTTTAGCTAAAGTGAATAGTTAGTCTAATTCATTAGTGCAGCATTACTGGATCACCTCTGTTTGAAGTGATATAATATGATATACAACTATCACTGTGTTTAACTACCATAATAATTCTACTTAATTAGATTTTATTTTTTTTAAAAGCATACTGCTCCATTGCTATGTTTGACAGGCTGAAGTTGTCAGGTCACCTCCTAAATCGACCATCTTTTACAGGTGTTTTGTGCCAGAAATGGAGTGTTCACTGAAGACTGAAGATACTGAATCTCTACGCCTTGCCATCCATCCCTCTTGTGCCTTTATCTAGACAAGAGACAAACTTAACCACTCTCATATGCTCTGTACCTACATCACCTTCCCTGACAGTCGTAGCTTGGCTCATCTGAGGGTGAAATTATAAGAATGTGTTATTTTGCAAAGTGCTCTCAAGGGTTCCTAAATAAAATATGACATTGAGGTCATTTCTTTTGAATTAATCCCTTCTTCTGAAATATAAGAACCTCTCCTGGTTTTAATGGCACTTTGGATTTCCTTACTTTCTGTTCCACTCCCAACCCCAAATAGATGCTGACAAGCTGCCACAGTAACATGGAAGAGGGAAAGAAGTTGGAAAGGACTACTACAAATAAACCTAATGCCTAACAATGTAAAATAAGAACAATAATAAAGATAAGATGAAGTAACAAGTTTTTAGTTTTTAGTTTATTCCAAATGATCATCCAGATGTCTGTGACATGTGATGACAAACACCATAATGGAAGGCCTTAGTCATCACATGCTTAAACTCATATATTTTTGCATATGCTGAACAGGCAGTCAGACATGCTGTAACTGTGGGGTAGAAAACAGCATAAACACCATACGGCAGGGGTCTCAAACTCCAGTCCTCGAGGGCATGGAAAAGTTGCATGACACTGGCCCTTGAGGACTGGAGTTTGAGACCCCTGTCATATGGAATATGACAGGTGTGGTTGAACTGCATGAAGACTCTGAAGCTTCTCTTCTCTTCTGGCAGGACAGGAATGTGGCCTTGTCCTGTGAGCCACTGTAAGGATGTACTTAGAGTAGAACTGGACTGTCACCGGCCTCGGGCTCTTCACCCTTTTCAAAGACAAAGCAGTCATTTAGATAAAATATTAGATATTGTTTACCTGTAAATGCACAAAGTAAATTTAGAAATGTAATTATTGTTAAGAGTGAACAAGCACTGATAGTGTAATCTACAGCTGTGGCCAAACGTTTAGAGAATGAGAAGTGTTGTTTGCTTATTTACAAAGTTTGCTGTTTCAGTGATAGTTGTATATCACATTATATCACTTCAAACAGAGGTGATCCAGTAATGCTGCACTAATGAATTAGACTAACTATTCACTTTAGCTAAAGTTATTAAGTTAGCTAAAGAGTTGGGATGCTGTGTAAGACATAAATAAAGCTAAAATACAAAGGTTTGGACACCGTTTTGCATGTTTCCCTACTGTAGGGGTGTCTGCAAGCATACAGAGGGGGTACTCTGAGAGGGTCCAAGATGACAACTTTGGAATTCTACTAGAAACAGTCGATCATATTTGTTGTCAAAGCTGAATTCAGGGCAAACTACGTTAAATTAGCGTTTTTAGCCAGCAGCTACAATAAGCATAAAAGTTACCGTACGGCTATCATTTGTTAACATGACGCTTGTTCTTATACATGTAGTACATTTATTACCAACCTGAGAGTTCATCCGCTGGTCATTCGACATGACGAATGACTTCTGAAGTCTTAATTCAGCTCAAGACGCTGTAGATTCCCGTCGGTAACACTTTCGGTCCGCTAGTAAAACGTAGTTCTATTAATCTGCGCTTGAACCGGAACCGGATGTAAGTTCCAAAAAACTGAATTTTGGAACTGAAATTGAATTGTAGAACTGAAACTGAATGGTGAGAAGTGAAACTGAAATTATTCGAGAGCTGAATTTTTAAAGGATAAAATGCCGTTTCAAAGCAAATCAATTCATTTTCAAAATATAAAATTCAATTTCAATTTAGTGATGATCATTTTCAAACCATAAATTCAATTTCAAATTAGACTAATTCAAATTCGGTTTTCAAAAGCATTTATTCAAGTTACAATTCAGATTCAATCTGAGCAATTCAAATTCAAATTTAACTTATTCAAATTCAGTTTCTGATGGCACAGATTTCTGCCCATACATCTCACTCATTATCATCACACATGCATGCTCACACACACACACACACACACACACACACTAATCCACCTGTTGCGAGAAATGCTCAGGAAAGTCGTTTTGTGTGTAGCAATGGTCAAGCCTATTGACCATAGGTCAGCCATTAGAAAATCATTATTGTGCATGTGTGTGATTAGTCAAACGGATGATACTTTCAATGTGAAAAGTGGGACAGATAACAGATTTGTACAAACAAGGACCTTCTTTTAATCTAGAAAATAATTGTGGGATGTAAGCTTTGTCACATTAAATTGACTTGCAGCCACTTGACCAGAGCAATATGTAACTCCATTCACTGCACAGCATGAATGCTAACCCAATAACCTGGAAGGAAAGGCGAATGCCTGTGCTAGCAGTGCCACACTCACCAAACCTATTTAACATTGTGTAAAATGTAATGTGTAAAAGTTTATTTAATTTTGTAACAGTAAAAAAAAAAAACACTGTTGAAATGAAAATAACATGAAATGAAACAAAACAGTAAAATTTGTTTTATTGCTTTACAAGAAAGCTTGTTTCTGTCCCAACCAATGATGAAATAGTCCAACAACCAGTGTTTTCACTAAAAATCTAAGCTCTACAGATCACTAATAGCTCTTTCAAACTATATATTACAATGTAATATTTGTACATGTATATTTTATCATCGCTTTCTCATTATGTCTTTCTCCATTACCACTGCTCTCTGTCCTGCCTCATTTTCAGCTCATTCTCTTCTTCCTCACCTCAAGCCTTATCTCCTTAACTGAAGTCGGGGCTCTAACACATGCATAAACATGATTAGCTATTCCAGATATTTTAGCAATTACTTACTATCAGCACATCAGACACATGACCCTCCTGTCTCTGCACAGCTGACAACGAGCCGCCTAAACAAGCTGGTTGTTTAGGTTGTTCAGCTGGTTAAAAGCTGAAAGTACACCACCTAATGTTTGGCCAGAGTGCCCTATAAATCTAATTTTCCTTTCGGTAAACAGCTTGAATATATTTTACATATAAGAGTTTATTGACTAGATGTTCGAGTCAGGCAATGTTTGAGCCACTTCAAAGAAAGTTTTGCTAACGCCAGCTAATGGCAGCTAACCACATAATAGCAGCACTACACTCTAAAAACTTGCTACATTTATTTAAGAGAAAGCATGCAAGTTGTGTGTGGTGTTAAGTTAAGTTCAGGATATCCTCAACAGCTTACCTCGTTAGTAAGTCATCATACAGAAGTGAGCTTCACCGACTCCTCTCACGAAGTTCTACAGCCTCATCCAGTGTAGATAAATATGGACACCTGGTTGAGCTAGACAACAGACTGACAGCCTACACTCACTATAGATACATAGCAGGCTGGGTTGTTTGTTCTACAATGGCCACCACAGCTAGGACTATACAATTAAATTGGGAAGCGTAAAAAACAAAAGCAAATTATCATATACATAATGTAAAAATAAATTAAAAAAACTGCCCAATTATAGACTACAGTCAGATTATCCAATTAGAATAATTAGAGATAGTTGTAAGTAAGTATGAGCCAGTGTAAAGATGTTTAGTTTTAGTTTCGTTTTTTTTTCTTTTAAAAAAATAGTTATGTAACATACTGTGCCCTATATGGCTTGGCTTGGGTCCCCTGTGGGTGGTAGACTGTGGCAGACAGTGACACACAAGTGAAAGGTTTTTGTTTTGGTTATGAGGGATGTTTTCAGCCACTGCGACATTGTTAAAACTCTCACCTTGTATCATTAAAAAAAGCTTTTTTTCCTGTTTGGTCTAGTTCTCACACATTCCCACATTAAAAATAAAAACCACACACACACACACACACACACACACACACACACACACACACACACACACACACACACACACACACATGCTTGCACTTACACACTCATACAGGCCTGATTAATGGCACCTAATTAGCAATGGTAATGACCAGGTGTCTGAGAACCAGCCAGCTTCTTCCAGCTTGAGGGGGCTGATGTGTGTGAGTGTGTGTGTGTTAAATGTAATGTGGTGTTCCTGGAGGCTCCCAGTTCCCAGAAAATCTATTCCTACTGACTGTCACTCCCTCTTTTCCTGTCTCTCTCTGTCTCTGTCCAAAAAGAACACACACAAACACACATGCAGCACACACAGCACTAACAGATGCACACACACATACATACACACACATGCTGAGCTAAAAGCCAAGATCAATTAAGGTTTTGGGCAACGAAGATGTGGGAACAGTGTTGGATGGTGCGGATGGCCGTGGCAGGGGTGCTGGGAGCTGTTGTTAGTGATGGTGTCTATGTGTTTGTGTGTGTTTGCATGTGAATATGGTTGTTGAACAACCCCGGAGAGCGCCGAGGCCCAGTCTCAAAAAGTAAATCAGTGTTTTCTTAAAGAACAGGTTTGGATTTTTAATATATAAAAAAGTTGGTTTTCACACAAACCAGTCTATAAGATATAAGATTGTCAGACTGCATTCAATGACAGATGTTATTTCTGTTGTCAGTGTACACAGAGAGCTGTATAAGTCAGGCTTAAAGTGCTATACAGGAAATACTCTGAAGCCAAAAAACAGCAAAAGTTGAGTTTATCTTAAGGTAAACATTAGAAATTAAGCTCACATTATTTGTTCTTATCCATCTCACCTCTTGCAGGATGATGTTGAGTTGCATTCTAGCCAAAGCAGAGCCAGATTGAACTTTTCTGTCATATGACTAAAATATTTTTTTTAGGTGAAAACTAAAACTAGATAAAAAAACAAAAAACCCCAAAACATTTTAGATAACTAAAATAGAAATAAAAATTGGATTCTGGAAAAAAAAAAAGAAAATTAACTGAAATTATTTTGTGAAAAAACTTCAAGGTTTCTTCCTGTTAAAATGGAGTTTTTCCTTCCCGTTGTCACTAAGAACATGTTCATAGGGGGTCGTCTGAGTGTTGGGTTTTCTGTCTAATATTGTAGTGTCTTTACATTATAATATAGTGCAAATTGCCTTGAAGCTTATTGTGATGTGGTGCTATATAAAGAAAACTGAATTGAACTGAATCATACTAAAATCTTAATCAGTCATTCGTCCGAGTGTGCTGTGTAGTGATTACAATCTGCAGTTTGCACCTTGGTCGATCAAACCCTTCTTTCCTAAGTCTGGCACTTTCTGTTCACTTGGTTTATTCAAACACTCACATGTACCACTGAATGGCTGCGCACACAGGGAGACGCACACATTTTCCATCAGCACATGCATATGCTCACACATTCACACGCACCCAGACCTCCTGCTGTGTAGGATTTGGTGATAACCAGTGTTAGGTAGGCAGGTGAGTGGGTCATATGGCAGCGATGGGAAAAGCTCTTATCGACCTACCCTGTTCCCACACGCACACACCGATACACACATACACGCAGACACACACAGGTTTATCACCCTCTGTCGTTCCCACACACTCACCTTACATCATTACCTGACTACAAGAGCCAATCAGCCAATCGTACCTCGAGGCTGCAGTCAGGTGACCCGATCAGGAAACTCTAGCAGTGGGATGAGGTTACACACGCCCCTGCTCTGATAACAGCTCTCTGTCTATCCCTCTCGGCCTCTCTCTCTCTCTTTCCTTTTCCCTGCTCTGCAATTTACAGATTCAGTTTCACCTTTGCTTTCATGCTAAGCTGTTGGATCCCAAAGCCTGGTGAATCTGTGTGTGTGTAAGTGTGTGCGTTTGCAGTTCTCAGGTTAAACACTCTGACATCGCGAAACAGCCAACGGCATAATTATTATATTCTTGGATATCCCGAAAAGTGGACACATCTACAGTATAGTACGTCATATCTGTGTGTGCCTGTAGCTGCTAAAAACTGCAAACACATCAAAATATACAGCAGCATTCTGTATGGAGTAATATGAGTATAACCAGATACAGAAACCTAAATGAGGGAAAATAAAGCTCAACGCACACAAAATTCAAATAATAAAAGAAGTCACCTGTATAAAGTTGAATGAACTGCCTCTGTTTTTTCATCTTCTCAAGAAACTTAACATTTAGTCTTCCTGACTTCTTCTATCTGCTGAAATCAGTTTTTAGGAAACAAGGTCATAGCCTATTAGAATAACTGTGATTTCTTACTGCTGTGTTCTTCTTTGGGACTGCTACATTCATGTGAATGCTGTTGTGTGATGTGTTTTATTGCTTGTTTTTTAAAAACTTTGGATGTGGGTATATTAAAATTCATTCTCGCAGCCAGGGGCCAGTTAGCACTAGAGGGAGACAGAGAATGGCATTAAATATAAAGATTTCAAAACCAGTGAACTATGTGCAGATGTACAGTAGATATTATTTCTAGTTTAATGCTGGTATAGTGATGTCATATGGTTATAATATATATTTACATGGTTTAAAACGATGCAGTGTTACATGTGATGTTGTGACGTCTTATATGAATAGATTAAAAAAAGAAGCCATACAGTACCAAACCCATGTAAAGCATCAAGTCTCACATCACATAATGTAGTGTACAAACATGGAAAACATGCTTTTTACGTCAGGCACACTTGGCATGTGGATAGACAAACATTTAAAATGTTTCTTTTTGCATTCAAAGGGTCACAATTCAGTGTAATTCAGCATAGAATGAATGGTACATGTGTGTTAACACAGGGCCAGACTGCGTCTGCATGATGTTCATGATAACATCCAGCGGTGTTACATAATAGGCAGTACTGGCCACTGAAAGTGGCCACTGATGATATACAGATTGGAAGGGTGGTTCTTACTTGAAGCTTTATTAGCTGGAAGACTGTGGTTCACATTTTGTTTGAGCCTCTTTGCTTTGCTTTCTTTTCACTCTACCATTTGATTTGTTTTTTCTGGCTAGCCTATGGTAAGGTTCATCACTTCACACCAAGACTATTTCATGTTGAAAAAATGATGAGGCTTTTTCACTAATTCCAAAATTGGGCAAGTCAAGGTCAAAGAACACCTTGTGTCAGAAAGAGAAATGCCAAAGGCTTTAAAAAAACTGCCTAATTTCATGCTGGAGGAATGAGAACAGCCTGAATATACACTATACATATTAAAACACAGACTTTGGAGCATGATGGTTTTGTGGAGTTACATTAAATTGTGCACTTGATAAAATGGCCACTGAGTGTAAATCTGTATTAGTTACTGTAAGAAAAACTATTTCTGTCCTCCAGATGAATGCACTTCCCAAACCGTTCATTGCAACGACCACGTTGCTCTATTTAAAATTTCAGTGATCTAAGAAGTTTGAACACTACCTTGAATTTGAATTTATGTATTTAAAAGGGACAATGCATATTAATGAACATAAATTAATGTAAATAGGCCAGATTTAGCCAGAAGGCTACTTTTCGGCTGTAGTTGAAAAGTAGTGTTTAGCTGTTGTGTTTTTTTGTTGTTAGCATTGCTGAATCATGACAGTTTCGGCTTCTAAAAACCACATATCTCAAATCTGCAGGGCATTTAAACATGAAACATAAAACTTTTTGTTTCTGTAACACTTTCCTATCACTGTGCATTTTTCAGTAATGCAGTACTCTAGTGCATTACCGTACTAAATTCATTACCGAATGTGCTCTTGTGCTACAATCAGTAGATTTCAGTTTGTGTGTGGGAACAGGAAACCTTCAGCTTTTGAGGATTGGCGATATGGACATTACTTTTATTTTTATTGCACAAAAGGACAAGGGTGCAATGGTAAAGCACAAACTGCCTCCAAGACAGAATCAACTGCATGACACTGCTAACATAACTTCAGCTGTCTGCATCATCTGCGCAGGCAGCATGCTAACACAAAGCAAGCCAAAAACCCAGAGTGATGATAAAACTCAGTGTATGCAGACACTAGCACAGCAGTCAATGCCTGAATTTCAAAAGGAAAACAGAAGCAGTGATTTTAGAGTCTTTTAGGCTGATTTTCATCTTTGCTTTCTGTTCATATGTAAAAACTTCAAGATGTTGCTAAATGGAACTGTAGCCTGAGGCTTATATTGTTAACTAGTAACTATTTTTACAGTCTGTTTCATGTCAATTTATGGAGTAATGAGAGTAGAGTCGTAGAGTAGCAAGTAGTCTACAAATGATCAACTAATGTACTGCATTATTTTTGTGAAATGACCCCCCAACACTGGTATTATGAATGGGATTAGTGATAACTACATTAGAGTATGGTCTACCACCCATTGTGGATGAAACAAGTTTGATTTGAAGTCTCTGTGATTGTCTCAAGGTCAGTAACTCAATATTGATCCATATTTAAACATCTTTCCTGGTCCTTGGAACTACAGGCCACAGTGCTGAGAGATTTGTCAGGGAGGTGAAGGCTATGGTTCAGTGCTATGATCTGCTGACAGTGAGTGACAAGACCCCTTTCCTGTCTCCTCAAGTGTAACATGACCCCTGTACCTGTGCATAGTGCTGACCCTGTAACCTCTGACCCTACCTGCCAGGTCATTCTCATGCCACCCTGACCTGCTATGAAACCAGAGAACACCGTAGGGGAGAGGAAGCGAGCCTGCATCAAACAGTTAAATCCAGGTATTATTAAACGTTTTTGTTTTTTTGCTTCATAACTGAAATAAGAGATCCATGATGGTCATTTTCAGCTATTCAGCTATTTTCAAAATTCAGCAAGAATTTTCAGCTCGAAAAAACAAAACAAGAAAGAGGTCTTGCCTGACGACATAGACACCTGCCTTGGCCTGGTTGGCTTGTTGGGGGCATCCTCATTTCATGCATTGATCTGACTGGCAGATGAGAGATGGTGCAAAATAAAAAAACAATTACAGCATTACGTTTTAATTTTTAAACCAAAATTAAAAAGTATTGACTGGGCCATGAAAGAATCACATACAGTACACACTGCTGATGAAGAAGTGCTTTGGGTCATTATCAAAACAATAGGATAAACAGCTGCACAATACTAATAATTATCCTTTTTTTGTAAGTTGGAACATTTGGCTAAACAGAAAATCAGGATGTCTGTGTTAGTCCCAGTCTCATTTTCTTTTCTGAGAAAAACGCCAGGCGTCCGAGGTCATCTACCCCTGGTGTTTATTAAAGCAGCTGGAAGGCACTGAATATAACTGTAACCTTGATGTTCATTGAAGCTGGAGCTAGATGGAAGTTTTGCATCTTGGAGTCACTGAGGCCAAGGCTAGCTGCTGAATATGTTCTTTTTCTGTGTGTGTATGTGTGAGCAAGAATAAGTAGCAGTCGATGAAGGCTTCTGTCTGACACTCGGATGCTTGTTGGGAAATGCCTGCAGTGTAATTAGAGGTGACAAAGCAGCAAACATATTCAGCAAAGCCCTCAATGCTTTTATCTTTAACACATAGCATATGGCACTTTTTTGCTAAACACACTTTAACTGAATATATTTGAATCCGACTAGTCAAAATTAAATAAATTAAGCTATAATGCATCAAATGCACAATTTGCTCATTCAGTGGAAGTGTTCATTCATTAGCTCAAAAACTACATGGAAAAAAATATTACATTTGCGTAATGATTTGGCAGAAGCTAATATTACTTTTTCTAATGTGAAAGTTTTTGGGGTTTTCTTTTTGCAGGTTATGCTGATTTTAATTTGCTCAATTGAATATTTGTTAAGAGATGCCTTGTTGATGCCAATGGTCAGGGGAGTAACTAGACTGCTTTAAGTTGAATAGAAGAGTCACTCAAATAACCACTTGCAACTGCCAAAGTATGCAAAGGAGCATCTCTAAATGCTACAGCAGCTGAAGGACACACCTGGAGACTGAAATCTGCAGCAACCGTGTGAGGCTATCAAGTCAAAATGGACCAAAATCTTTAAGAAATCTATGCCATGAAGAGCTAAGATAGTTCTGAAGGCAAAAGCGTGTCCAACCTTGACTACAACACGCTGCAAAAAATTTCCATATTGGCCAGTTAATATTTAAAATATGTAGGTTTGGTTTAACAAACATCAGCTCAGCCACAAATTATTCTTTAAAAATAACAGTTATGTCAGAAAGGCATAAAAGTGGCGACTGTGCATCTCGAAGGATGTTCAACAGCACAAACATTTTATTCATATGGTACTTTTTATATGTTGCAGTATCACTCAATCAGCCATTTAAACACTTCTAGACTCACCTGGCTCTGACCATAAACCTTGAACTGCTAATGCGTTTGAGGCTTACCCTTACAGCTAAAACCTGTGCTTAAACCCTACATAAACCTGTAAGTTTAAAGTCATGCTTTCAAACTAATATTTAGTCCAGAGAACAGTTTTTCCCAAATAGTTTGCAAATCTCTTCAGTGTAACTATAAACAGCCCGTTCCGCCAGTGAGTGATCACGTCTTGGGATCTGGTCTCATCGGTGACCAGACTATCATTGATACTACACACCTCTTATCAAATTGCTTTCATGTCACTCACCTGAGGAATCTTATTGTTTACTTCAGTGTCCTTCTGCTGATCAGAACTGTTCCCATTCGAGTCCCCTGGGATTGGGTGGAGGAGCTTCTTCTTCCCCTTTCTCTTCAGTTAGTGTGGCAGTAGAAAAAAAATCAGATAATTCTTGGTATCCAAAAAGTGCATTAGCATGAATAACACTAATGAATCACAAGAAAATAAAAACATTTCATATACTTTTAGGAGGCCTTATCATGAAGATATAGCAGTTATACAGTATATACATGCATTACATATGCACAAATACACATATTTCATACAAATAGTCCCTCTAATTGCCTTGACAATCCTTTAACTCAGTGGTTTATTAGTTTTTCAGGGTAGTTCATGTTTTGCTGTATCAGTTATATGTTTAGTGACCTAAAAAATGTTACAGTATCCATGTGTGTACACCTTTTTTCTCCCAAATAAGGAAAATGGATGGTTTGATTCATGGCATCGATACCAATGGTGGTATTAATATCATATCAATACTAACATGTTAGGTTTGATCCCTTTTTTGTATTGTTTCTAAGTTCAGTATGTAGCACACTGCACTGTGTTGAACACATTTAACATTGACTTGATACCCTCACACAGTTGGTGCAGATTTATGTGTAAAATGCCAGATGTTGACTGTTTTTTTTACAGCCTATAGCACATTTAAAGAACAGACGCTAGAGCCAAAGTGCTTTAGGGACAGGCACATTTATATACCAGGTCTCCAAAAAAAAAAACAACCCCAAAATACCACAGTTTAAAAATACATGAAACACTGAAAGGTGTGTTTTATTATGTACAGCACTTTAATTATGTAAAGTAAAATCACAGTGATCAATAAAATGTCTTCATAATTTTCATATTGGCAGTGATTCATCTCATAAATCATGACACACTGATCTCCACCACATAAGCTGCCTAAGTTGATAGTATTAGTGTTGGTATCGGCAAAAGTGCCATACTGCAGTACTGTATTTACTTGGTATTGGATTGATACCAAAATTTGCAGTATCTCACACAACAACAAAAAGTATTTCAAATGATTTGGTTAAACTGCCTGGTTTGCAACACTCGGCTTAGTGAAAACAGGACCAAAGGGCCAAACTTAATAAAGCAACACTAAAGTTGTAATAAATCAGGATAAACTGATTAACTGTGATCGGAACGTGATAGTGCCTTTCTGTAAATGCCAATCCTCTATTTCTGGGACAGGACAGCAACTGTAGCCTTCATTGCTTTCCCTCTGGATGATGAGTTTTTGTCTCTTTTTGTGTTTGTGTGTGCGTGTGTGTGCCACAAGGGGTTCCCGTCCCACTGACCTCAGTGGAAAAAACCTTGATATTAACGTGCTTGCCTCCGCTTTCTCTGCCTTGCTCGCCATCTCTCTCGTCTTTCCCTCCTCCCATCTCCCTCTTGCTGTACCTGGTTTCCGCTGGTTCGATCTTGCCTTTGTCTCTTTGTAACTAATATGACACATAAAAGGGCGCTGACAATGGGAATGGTGGTAAACCCAAATCAGCCTTCACCTGATACCAAGCCTTTACTCGTGAGCCTCGGGGTGTGAGTGGTGAGTGGGAGGAAGGAGGAAGAGGAGGAAGCAATCACAGCTTATTTATGGTTTTCATGTGGCTTTCTCAATTTAACAAGTTATCGGTCTGCTTCTTTGCTAGTTGTGTAATTTTTTTTATTCCCTTCAGGAGGATCTTTTGTTTGTCAGGAGTTTAACAGCGAGACCCCAGGGGTTAATAATAGGTTTGACCCCACAGATAAACCTGTGTGCATGTTTCCCTCTCTGTCTATCAGAGTGTTTGTGCATGCATGTGTGCAGCCTCCTTCTCCTCTTTAAGTTGATAGTCAGTGTAATAAGTTGTTTTATAGATAATGCCAATTGTCTTTGACTGTAGCAGCGCTGCGATAAGCTGCCAAACGCTCTGTGGCTGCTTGACTCCAATTGTTCTGCTTGACTCGTGCTTTGTTACACATTAATATTATCATTAAGGGTGGATATTATTAAGTGGGCACCCCTGTAGGTGCAGGGTTAAACAGATAATGCTTTCTGTTCATCAAATAAGTGGTAACAGTAATCCTCATGTCCCAGATAACAGTTAACAGATGGGTGCCGATTCAAAGAGAAGCAGAAAACATTGGCCGGTTATTTTACAGAAAGAAAGCAATCTTAGAGGAGAGCAACCAGTCTTTAGGCTATTTTATTGTGTATACTTCCTGTGATGGCTGACAAAAGCTCTGTGGAGCCTTGCAGATTATGCAAGAACAGAAAGGTTCTTGCATAATCTGCATAATCTGTTTGCTGCTCTTTGTTGGTGTTCTGTAATGATGACTGTAAAAGCAGTGTTATATTAATGCATTAGCTTTCAGTACTTCTATCTGTTACCCGTCTGGGCACTGCATCTGCATATATGTGTCTTGCTTCCATACCAGGCCACAACTTCCAAGATGTGTTGCTTTACTATTGACATAAGCAAGTGAACTCCATTTATTTGTTACACACTGTAAATTGGAAAAGGGGCTAATGTTTTGTGCGGACATTCGTTCATGTGCATTTACCTGAAATCTTACTGAAACTACCTTGTGGTAATCAGTCCAAGCAATTTTTAAGTGATTATCTACTAACAAACAGATGATACCCAATGTTTAGTTAGAACTCTGGACCAATGAAAGACAGTTTAAGCAACTGGTCGACACTTGGCTATTGATTTGAAGATGTTGACTAGCTGAGCAAGAAAAACCACCAAGCTGTCTTTAATAACTTTGTACTTTTAGAATCACAACTCTTAGGAGGAACTGCAAATAATTTGTTAATATTTTGTAGTCAGTTATTACAGAGGAACACAGGAACACGTCATTTCTTTCTTTCTCTTTTTCCTTCTTTTGATTTTTTTAATGGTTTTGTTTAAATTTGTTTGCTATGGCAGAAAAAAATATAAATGCATCATCCTGTTTATTTCAATAGAAACTAGGCCTTTCTCAACACCTCAGATAGTCAGGAACCTTCTGATGAAGGGGTACATACTTAGTTTCATTTTTTTTTAAATTCACCAGGATACCCTATGAAGAGCACAGAGTCTTTTCTGAAATGAAGTATTTTTCACTTTCAGGATTGACTGGCTCTTAAGTTTAGGTTTAGGGAGGGGAAAAAAACGATAATTTTGGTTCAAATACCCCCTTTCACAGCAAAAAAGGTAAATTTCTTCTCTTTGTAAACGATAAATGGATTAGTACTTATATAGTGCTTCACCACAAATGACCATGTGAAGTGCTCTGTACAACAAGCGTCATTTGTCTAGTTACACACACATTCATCCAAGCCCTTTTTCTATGGTAAGCTCTTTGTCTAACATTTATATACACACGCACATCGATGGACTCTTCAGGGGGCAACAGGTTCATTAACTTGCAAGGTTCAGTAATTTCTGTGTTTATCATACTTACGCATGAACTCCTGTCGAATGCAAAAAGATTATACTAAAGGGGTACCACTGAGGCCCTGACCAAACATCAGTATGTGACATTTAAGGAATGAGAATGGGCTGTAAACACAACTATAATATAGTCTCCTCTAATCCTTTTGCTTTGACACCATATTAAATTGTCTGAATAACATTCCAGTAATAAAAAATACCAATTAAAAATGAAATAAATCTAAGAAAGACCAAATATCTAAAATATTAAAAGAAATTCTGCAGAACAGAAACAGAAGAAAGTGCGCGTGCAGTTCTTGAGAACTCAAGCTGTACTCATTCCAGGATTAATAGATTCAACTAAAAGCATCGCAACTCAGACATGGATCCAGAAATACTTTCAGCATTAGTTTTCCAAAGCTGATCCCAGAGTGATCTGCAAACCCAGCACTTACACACAAACACACACGGACATGTTTGACATTTAACCAAATAAAGTTGGTTTGGTATTTGTTATGAGTTTAACTTTCAGGGAAACGTTAATGAGGTGCCAAGACATAAGTCATGCCATTTTGAGTGTGTGTGTGTGTGCTTACATCTAAAAGTTGACACTGAGGTGGAGCGCTGAATCCTGTCCAACAGAGATAAGGCCTTTGATGACAGGGCTGCATTAACCTACCTGACATACACTCACACAGACACACACATGCTGCTTAGCAAGGGAGGGACAGGGGGTGTGTGAGAACATGCTGTAAGAAGCCTTGGCTCTCTGTGTGTGACAGTAAATCCTTTTCATTTTGGCAACAAACACACTGACAGAGCTGCAGGAGTGAGATGGAGGCGCAGAGAGGAGGTTTATTACGCACCGACATGGCATACAGTAGGAGGAGACTGTGGGTGACACACACTTGGCTGTCATCTTCTTACCAGGAAGAGGAAGAGAAGAAGAAGCAGAAGAAGAATAAGGGGACCTGTGGCAAATGATACAGCCATACCCACAGGATATCGTGTACAATGACAATCGAAATATCACTCCAAATGCGTCAGAAGCACAGAAAAGCCTTTTCACTGAGATTACACTGAATGAATAATTGGATACTGCAGACTGTACCTATCACTAAATCTCAACTCAAATCACGCTTGGTTGCTTTTATGATTTCTTTGTTCTTACTTTTGTGAATTGTATTTACCTTACCTATTCATTTCAGTTCTGGTTACCGCTTGTATTTACAGGCTTGTGCTGTCGGTGTTTCCCTCTGTGTTATCATCACTGTTGAAATCATTCATGTTTTTGGGTTTCCTGGTTTCATTTCATTTACTGCTGGAAGTTATATATTATGTTTCTTGTGTTTAGCTCTACTTCTTCCCATCTGTCTTTACCTGTGTCTAGTTTGCTCCACCTGTTTCCACTTCACCTAAATTTTGGATGTGTTATACTGACGAGCAGTGGAAAACCTAAAAATGACATAGATGAGATGAAGTATGGCAACTATGAGTATACACCAAGTGTGTTTACGCTCACATAGGAAGTAAAACACTTTCATGACAAGCATCTTGTTTGTAATGTTGAAACTGAGCAAGGGAGGACTGAAGGTGGATGTTAGCTTACTCCCTCCGAATGTGCTTACTGATGCTGTGAAGTACAATCCTGCTACTCTCCTCGACTTCACACCACATAATTTATATCCTTCTGTTATCAACAACTGCTCAAATTATACTGGATGAGATCCAAAGGCCTACAAAAGTTTGCATGCTTATCGGTATTTGTGTCAAGACAGGTAACAAACCCCAGTCACTGGACGTCTCTGCATACTATTCCTCACATTGTCAATGAGTCAACGTATCTCATTTGTGATGATGAAAGGGATGCTGAGGTGAGGACATCTGTAATTTTCCATCAGTAAGGTCTGCTGTTTTGCCTCTGTTAGCTGCTATTAGCGCCTGTTTGCCATTAGAGTATGACGTTAACTGGCATGACGTTAGCTTCTAACATTATGTTGTTGTTTAGCCGCCTCTTGCCGGCTATGTAGAGACAGGAGGGCCTGATCTGCTGGTGATAACTAATTGCCAAAATATCAAGATTAAATAAGCAAGAAGTGACGGGCAGTGAGCAGATGATTTAAAATGCACATAGGGCTCTACAGAAGGCCATTTCAAGAAAATGCTGTGAACCACAATAAAATATTAGCACAACATACTTCCAAAAACATTGCACATTCCTTTACATGATGATCAACTGGTACTAAAAAAAAGGATTTTATAGTAAACAATGCACCACTCATGTATGAAATATACAACTTTAAAAGCATGTAATCAAAGAGTGATACAACTACTAATGTCAGGAGATGAAAAAGTCACTATGTTGTGAGTTTTAGAATGTTCATGTATCAAAAGTCCCAAACTGTGGCACAGAAAAACACTGGTTGAAATGTAGAGCTGTATGGAAGTATGAGTGAAGAAAGATCGCGTTCAAGGGGAAGAAGGTGGAGAGAATCAGCAGTCTACATGTGGTGCAGTAATGACAGGCCTCATCCCACAAACCTGTCCTTCTCCACTCAACAACACGCCTCGGGCCAACTGCCGTGTGTTTTCGTGAGTGTTGGTGGGTGTGGACAACGTGTTACATGTCTCATTTACTTCCTCACAGCTTGCAAACGTGAAATAGCCGAAGGGCAAAAGCACAATACTTTCTCTGCTCTTTCTGTTTTATGTTTTACCAAGATCATTTATTTAATATGGACTATTTTTTATGTGTAATCCAAAAACAAAGTGAAAATGAAATAAAGATTCATGTTAACAATCTTTGTACCGTGAAGCGTAAACTCTTAATGCCAAATACAATTACTAAAAACCTAAGTGGTTACGAAATTTTCATGCAGATATGAATCAATACATTGAAACATACAACAAAGTATTTATTATAGAATGAAAAGTGGACCAACAGGTGGCAGGAAGGAAGTAAAGATGGTACTGGCTAATGGTTATTTGTTGAATTTAATCCTATGTCCTCCCATGAGGACCTCTGACTATGTCCTCTCATTATTTATGCAGATGTGTTTAGTGGTGCTTTCTATCTATATGATCAGAGACAGACTGGGAGGCAGTCCAGCCAGACAGGTGTAAGAGGCGACAGTTGTCAAGCCAGCACCAGAAAACTCCCTTTTGCATAATTCAGCTGTGAAGGGAACATAAACACGCAGGTATCACAGCATTGGTTAGGTTTAACTGTCTGGAATATTATCGCGTTGTCATTCTTTATCATGCTTCCATCTGTTATAAATATACATGTGTTTAAGTGTGTTCACAGTGTTTACACATTGCTAGAAACCTTTCCATGTTTTTACGGGAATAACGGCGGAATCTGAAAAAGAGGAAATGGTGCGGATGGGACAAATTGACACGCTATTTACAGTAAATCAGCCATCCAGCAGTGAACAAAACATCTGTAAAACAAGTATGACTTTTCCTTTATTTCCAAGGATATACTCCATCCTTGTACATTCAATTATTTCACTATTTCCTTAAGAATGTGTTATTGACAAAATAACCTTAATATACTTTAAAAATACACATATCTGACTTTCCCATCAAGGACAGATCCACTCTAAGACACTGAGTTTTATTCATCCTTTTTTTCCTGTTGCTATTTTAGCATTTGACTGTAATGATGGAGATGATGATTTTATTTTGTCTCTGAAATGCCATAAGGATCAGAGAGAAAAGGGCCATCTAACAAACAAAGCAAAAAAAAAAAAGATATGAGTTTACTTTCACTTCATAACTTGTGATATTTTTACTAGGAGCAAGTGAGCAAAGATGGTTGAGAAAAGCAACAAATTCATTCCTGAAATCCCTCTTGGGCTTCGGTATATACAGTTGGTGACCATAGTAGGGTTGTGAGGCGATGACTGTTGATGAGTGCTGTCATCCTTGTTCACACCTTGGTTAAATCCCGCCCTGATAACTGGTCTGTCTCTCAAGTCCATACATAAACTTCAGTTGGGCTGCGTTTCACCCTGCTCAGTGTGAATCTGCTTTCATCTGTGAAAGGCACAGGGTGCCCGTGGTGGATCTACCAATTCTGGTATTCTATGACAAATACCTATTGGCCTCCGTGTTGCCAGGCAGTAAGTATAGGGCTTGCTAGAGTCTCTTGGGTCTTCAGGTCAAACTCGTGAAGTCTGTTTTTGATTGTTTGGTCAGAGACATTCACAGCAGTGGCCTGCTGGAGGTCATTTTGTAGCTCTGGCAGTGCTCATCCTGTTCCTCTTTACTCAAAGGACAAGATACCAGTCCTGGTGATGGGTTAAGGACCTTCAGCACCCCTGTCTAGGCTCCTCCTAGAGTAACGGTCTGTCTCCTGGAATCTCCTCCATGCTCTTGAGATTATAGTAGGAGACACAGAAAACCTTCTGACAAAGCTGTGCCATCACACACATTAAACTACCTGTGCAGCGCCTGTAGCGTCCAGGTATCGTGTTGTGCTACCAGTTGTGATGCTGAGCCTATCCAAATGCAAAACTATAAAAAAAGAAGACAGCCGCTCTAGTACGTGTGCGTTTGTGTGTCCGTGTGTAAAACAGGGGGTTATCGGGGGCTATAGGCTGAGGGCTGCCTGTCTAAAAGCCTGTGCCTGGCACATAGAAACCTAAAACTGCTTCAAAGGTGAGGTGAACTCCCCCCCCCCCTGGCCTCACAGGCCTTAGGCTAGTACCATAGTTACCTCTGTGACAAAGCATGACTGTCACTGGGTGCCACAGGAAATGATGGAAAAAAAATTCATGCACCATAATTTGGTAAAAACTCTCTCATATAACTAACTTTATACTGCAGACAAATCTAGTATATAGCAAAATGGAAAGGAAAACTATAAATGGGTAGGTTTGGGACCGGTACTCAATAAGTAATCTATTCACTGCCTTATTTAAATAAAAACATGTCTACACAGCCAAAAACAAGTGCAGTACATGATCTACAAAAGACAGCACTTGTTTAAGTGAAATAACACTGATTAAAGTGAAGTGATATTTAAAAATGAGTGCATGTATTTTAGTTAACCTTTTAGCTTGCAACATCGGAAGTCATTGTGTCATACTGTTGCTCTTCCGCTAATAACCCCCTAAAATTATAAGCTTGTCATTTCCGCACCGTGTGAAACAAATAAAGCAATATCAAAAGAACAACCGAGGCCACAGCCCGGAACTTGGGCTTTGATTGGCATGGGAAGTTTATGGAATGCAGTCAGACAGAAGTTAATCACATGAACTTTGCGCCAACAACAACAACATTAAACCATCTTTGATTGATGATCTGTCAATTACAGGAAATATTTTTTCCTCCCTAAGAGCTGTTCTTCCTCCCACTCTGCTCATGCCAATTCTTTGATGTTAATTTGACAAGTAGGATTACACCAAAAGGTACTTCCCACAGCTCATCCTAATGAAATGGTCCTCTTGAAGCGGAAACTGAATCTATATTTGGCGTCCTAAATGGTTGTGTGGTATATTAGCTCCACTTAGCTCCGGATGAGAGGCTGTCAGAAAGGTAGAGCGACAGAGAGTCAGAATTAGTGTTAACTGCGTCCTGTAATAATAGTTACTTGTTATAGAGTTAATCCAGCTGGAGCTATAGCGGCTGTTGTAATATATATCCCGGATTATAAGACATGCTGAGGCTAATTGATCTCCAGTATACATAGCAACATAGTCCTATAGCTACACTGGAGAGGATACAGCTGCTTGTTGTAACCCAACACATACACCAATCTGCTATGGCTCACATGTTTTCAAATTAAAACTCTAAAGTAAATCAATGGTAATTGGGGGAAAAAATCCACTGAGCAGAACAATTCAATTTTATTTATATACCACCAAATTACAACAGCAGTTGCCACACAGAGCTTTAAATTGCAAGGCAAAGACCCTACAATAATACAGAGAAACCCCAACAATTAAACAGCCCCCTTTGAGCAAGCACTTGGCAACAGCGGCAAGGAAAAACTCCCTTTTAACAGGAAGAAGCCTCTGGCAGGGTGGTGCAACTATCTGCAACCGGTTGGAGGTGAGACAGGAAAACAGGACATTGGGCAGAACTGAATCCTAATTGCTAGGAGACAGGATTGGATGTTGATGTTAGATTTAGATTGTTCTTTCCCAGTGGTAACAGATGAGGTTAAGGTCAGTTTATTCAACAACAACCTCAAAAAACCCTGTGGTCAAGCTTATACTGGGCAAACAGAGAGCATTCAAACAATACATTTTAGAACCCAGAACAGCCATTTGCACAAAGAATATGGAACATGCCACAGCCGAGCAATATCATGGGGGTAAACATGGCTTTCCTGTCACTTTGAATTTAACTGGATTTGAATATGTGACTCCAAAGAGACAGTCTATCAAAGCTTCTGTCTGTGAGATTGGATCACAGGTCTGAAACAACTGCCTCCTGTTAAAATGAATGACTGAAGTTGGTGATCATACTGCACATATAATTGCTTTGCTTGCTGTTTCCTTCCCGCACACACACATACACACACACACACGCACACACTTTTTGGTGGGGCAATAAATTCAGTCAAAGCCCATGAAGTATGAAATAGACAACTTCACCGAGCAATCTCTCACTCACTTGCTCTACCCTCCATGATCTAAGTTGCTCTGCCTCTGGCGGAACACAATCATCAGGTAGCGGATCCACCCATGCATCCTTCCATCGTGCCCAGGGGCCCCCCGGGCCACTCCTAACCCTAGAACACTGCACCCTCCCCGGGATGAAACCTGGCCACACGCCCCCCTCTCCCCTCCCTGGAGCCTCCAAGGAGCTGCTGGCTTCGACTCGTCTTACAGGGCGTCAATTCAGCCTGAAATCAAACCCTGGTGAGAGAACACAGCCCTGGACAGCCAGACAGATAGATGGATATACAGACAGGCAGGTGGATACGTGAGGAGTAGGTGCACCGACGCATCCAGGCCAGGTCGAGAGAACGAGAAGACATCCACAGGGAGAAGCAGACATGAATAGAGGCTGGAAGTATGTCATTTTCATGCAGGGGGTGTGGGGTGGGGATGACACATTTGCAGCTCTTCTGAACTTTATCAAGTCTGATGCTCCTACTGTATCTAACATCTGACCCAAACCATGAAATCTGTTATGAAATAAAGCTGTGGGAAGGGGAGAGAGTGGAACTGGAGACTTCTCTGTGTACCAGCTGTTGTTTCTGGGAAGACACACACGAACACACACACACACACACACACACACACACACACACACACACACACACACACACACACACACACACACACACACGGAAGAGCAATTCCATGGAAAAGTGAAGCCTACTGTAAACTTCTCAAGAACAGCACATATGGGAGACAGGGGACGAGTGATAGCGTGCACAGGCACACACACACACACACACACCTAAAAATGTGTGTATCGGATATATATATATATATATATATATATATATATATATATATATATATATATATATATATATATATATATATATATATATATATATATATATATATATATATATATATATGTCTACACACCTGATAATGGTCATATATTTGGGGTAAGGGTGGCTTGGTATTGAAATATGAGTAAAGTTAAAAAACAAAAAAAACTGTACAAACAGTTAAGATTTATGACTCGTGCACTTTAGTTACGATATGCAAGTCTGAGAAAGTCAGAGGTGTTTCAGATTATATCTGAACTGTGGGCAGATGTTTTATTTTCAAACCCATGTTGCTATAAGGCGGTGGAAGGAATACTTCGAGGACCTCCTTAATCCCACTGACACGTCTTCCGAGGAGGAAGCAGAGTCTGGGGATGAGGGGAATGACCCGCCAATTTCCGGGGGCGAGGTCACTGAGGCAGTTAAACAACTCCTTGGTGGCAGAGCCCCTGGTGTTGATGAGATCCGCCCCGAGTTCCTGAAGGCTCTGGACGTTGTAGGGCTGTCCTGGTTGACACGCCTCTGCAATGTTGCGTGGAGATCAGGGGCAGTACCTGTGGACTGGCAGACCGGGGTGGTGGTCCCCATCTTTAAGAAAGGGGACCGGAGGGTGTGTTCCAACTACAGGGGGATCACACTCCTCAGCCTCCCTGGGAAAGTCTATGCCAGGGTGGTGGAAAGGAGAGTTCGTCCGTTAGTCGAACCCCGGATACAGGAGGAACAATGCGGTTTTCGTCCTGGTCGCGGAACACTGGACCAGCTCTTTATCCTCTCCAGGATACTTGAGGGTGCATGGGAGTTTGCCCAACCAGTCTACATGTGTTTTGTGGACTTGGAGAAGGCATTCGACCGTGTCCCTCGGGGTGTCCTGTGGGAGGTGTTGCGGGAATATGGGGTGTCTGGCCCATTGCTACGGGCCATTCGATCCCTATACAACCGTTGCAAGAGCTTGGTTCGCATTGCCGGCAATAAGTCGGACTCGTTCCCGGTGGGTGATGGGCTCCGCCAGGGCTGCCCTTTGTCTCCGGTTCTGTTCATAATTTTTATGGACAGGATTTCTAGGCGCAGCCAAGTGGCGGAGGGCTTTCGCTTTGGTGGCCTCAGAATCTCATCTCTGATTTTTGCAGATGATGTGGTTCTGTTGGCTTCATCGGGTGAGGGCCTCCAGCTCGCACTGGAACGGTTCGCAGCCGAGTGTGAAGCAGCGGGAATGAGGATCAGCACCTCCAAATCTGAGGCCATGGTTCTCAGCCGGAAAAGGGTGGAGTGCCCACTCCGGGTCGGGGATGAGTTCCTGCCCCAAGTGAAGGAGTTCAAGTATCTCGGGGTCCTGTTCGCGAGTGATGGGAGAAGGGAGCCGGAGATCGACAGACGGACTGGGGCTGCAGCTGCAGTAATGCGGACGTTGCACCGGTCCGTCGTGGTGAAGAGGGAGCTGAGTGTAAAAGCGAAGCTCTCAATTTACCGGTCGATCTACGTCCCTACCCTCACCTATGGCCACGAGCTGTGGGTAGTGACCGAAAGAACGAGGTCGCGGATACAAGCGGCAGAAATGAGCTTCCTCCGAAGGGTGGCTGGCCTCTCCCTTAGAGATAGGGTGAGAAGTTCGGCCATCCGGGAGGGGCTCAGAGTAGAGCAGCTGCTGCTCCACATCGAAAGGAGCCAGCTGAGGTGGTTCGGGCATCTGACAAGGATGCCCCCTGGGCGCCTCCTGGGTGAGGTGTTCCAGGCATGTCCCACCGGGAGGAGGCCCCGGGGCAGACCCAGGACATGCTGGAGAGATTATATCTCTCGGCTGGCCTGGGAACGCCTTGGTATTCCCCCGGATAAGCTGGAGGAGGTGGCTGGGGAGAGGGAGGTCTGGGCCTCTTTGCTTAGGCTGCTGCCCCCGCGACCCGGCCCCGGACAAAGCGGATGAGGATGGATGGATGGATGGATGTTGCTATAAGTTTGACTTTACACCTACCTATGCCTTAACTGTTGAACATTGCAGTGACCCAACTTCCACAGGAAATGGCTCATATGTTTCCTAGTTTTGGCATTAAAAAGCAGATAATTGAGGATAGAAGAGTGTGACTTCTATCACTGTTTAGCTTACGTGCTATGGCTCTCGCTTATACTGTTTTATTATCACTGCCATAAGTGGTTGTTTTTGGTAGAACTTGTGTCTTTCTGTCTGTAAACGTTGAGTTGAAAGTTTTGATTGGATTCTGATAAATCTTTGCAGAGGTGTGGAGTGGGTTCATGTTAAAAAACATTAAAATTTGGCTTACAACTGGTCAACTTAATGATTTATTAGTCAACAACTGACAAAAAACTTGCAGCTTGAAACTTGAAGCTATGATTCTAGTATGCACACAAGTATGATATGCATTGCTAACATATAGAAAGTACTGCATAAAGATTTAATATATCATTTCAAATTTGACCTTCTGACCTGAAAGGTCAATAGATTGATCTGAATATTAATAATAATGCTATTTAGAACTATTTAAAACTATGTTTCTCGTTGCCATTGTTTGTATTAACAACATATACGCATACAGGCAATAATATATGGGGATACATTATTTTATTATTTTGTTATATACGTTACACTAACAGGATAAAACGGGTTAAATACATAACAATTTGAATACATGCACAATGTTCCCAAATAAGTATAATTTTATTTATTTATTTTTTGGTAAACAAAAAATGCTTGATATTTATTACTTAACATTTAAACAAATTTATTAAACAATGAAATGAATGTTAAATTAGAACTATAGACATTTGTAAAAGACTTAAGATAATCATATTGAAAATTTTATCGAGTATATTAAAATGGGTTTCAACAGGACAAATAATAAGAGCCTGCACTTTTCAAAAGAGCAAGACTTGTTGGAATTATATCTGTACCTTTATAAAAGAGATAACAATGATCAATATTTGCTACTCACTCCGCTTCATCACTGCGGGTAAAGTCATGCGTACAGCACTTCAGATCATTCGTTCTGCATTTATTTTCAGGCGTGAATTTGTGGAACAACACTTGCATCTTTATATGAACATCACTATATTTGATACCATTGTTATAACCAGCTGGGAACAAATGTTTTATTATTTGTAAAAAATCAATCATTAGCTAAAGAGTCCCTTTAGAGGATCACAACACTTATAATCTGGAAACTTTCCTGAGAAACTTTGAACTCCTGGTTGATGAAACTTTGAAATCCCAAAATGTCTTTAGGTGTGTACCTGTGCCTTTCTTTATCGTCCGCTCTCTGGTGCTATAACCTTCTCTTCCCTTCTCTCCATTTCAAGCATCCATCCAAAAGTTAACATGGAGGGAAATAAACTTTGAAGCTTTGCGACCTCCAGGCACGAAAGAAAGACAGCAAGAAATGCAAGTAGATGAAGAAGGAGTGAGGACGAGGCAGACTTGTTACTGAATGTTTCCATCCAACTATCACGCGGATTTTACGCAAACTTTTGAAAAGTCCCAGGAAGTAAAATGTGAATTGGACATGCTGCCATCGGTGGAAGTTGGAGTTGATGAGAATAAACGGCTTTGATGGACGATAGAAGACAGGAGACAGATTTGACAAAGGCTGAGTTTGTTTTTTTCTTTCACTAAATCAAGCGCTAAACAACGTGTCTGTCTCTCCATCTGTCTACATAGCTTGAGCTGAAATCTTCCAGCTCTGGCTGCAGTATTGAGTTTCCTGACATTAGTAGCCCCTGTGGCGGCTCTGAGGCTGCTGCTCTTTGAAGCTTCAGCGGTGCTGCTCCGGCTCATTTGGTAACAGGTTGGGAATGGGCCGCTGGCGAAAAATGAGACCCCTGTCGCCTTGGAAACAGGTCCCCCACCCACCTTTACAACGTGGTTTGGAGTGAGCGTACAGTGACATTTAGCCAGTTTCTCAGGGCTGAGGGAACGACACACGGAGGGTTAACAGGTGAACACACAGTAAACTCTCATTCTCCGCTCAGAAGGTTTCCACTGATATCAGGCCCAAAAGTCTACAGTCTAGAGTACGTGTGCTTTTTTGTGTGTATTTGTGAAGGCTAAACTCCAAGCAGTGTTGAAATTCTGATCTTGGCACCGGCTAACTACCACATGAAATCAATTTAAAGTAAACACAAGATGTTACCAACAGAACAGAGGAGAAACACACAGATCCTCGCGCTGTCACTCTGCTCTCCAGAATCGCACCAGTAGTCTGAAGAATATGGCTGAAGGCAGTTGGTTTCTGTGTAATAAGTTTGTCTTCACTGTGACGCTTGATCATTACTGTGTAAAAAACAAGCTAAATGTTTCACAGTGTGTAATCTAACAGGCCTCTTCTCTTCTCTAGCAGCAGCTGTCATTTTAGCTATATAATAATAATAACTAATGTCAGTTTCTGAATGTCAGGTGTATTTGTTTCTTGCACATTACCTCATTCTATTGTTGTCTTGTGCTTTATAAATACATATATCGACATAATGAGCAAAGAAAAAGCAAGTGAACACAAACATCTGACTCATGCAATAATTACTTTCTCATTCCCTTGAAATGGATTTAAAGCAATCATGAACAAAAATCTGTGGATCTGCATAGCAACGACGTGATAAATCATTTGGTCATCCATCCGTTAGGTTTGATTATCCTTATACAGAGATTACACCATATTGCGTTAACAATCGCATCTCACAGTTCTGTTTTGTCGAGTGAAACTCATACAAAACTGATGTAAAATTCATATAAAATCTAATAATTAAAGACAGACTTTACAATGACAGAGTTCTCTATAGCTTTCCCAATTTTTCAACTGAAAGACACATCTCAGTTTCTCAAAACAAAAAATAAATAAGTTGCATCCAGGAAGAAACGATGAATCATTCAAACAAGTGATGTTTTACAACATTATTTACAAAGCCATAGACCAAAGCACTAAATGTCAAAAACTGTGCTGACTTCTGTTTTTCACAAATCACTAATTACATTTGTCATACATCTACCTTTTTGTGCACTTCTATATCCGCCTATAGAAGTAGGTAAGTACTTTGAACTCCAGTGTTTGGAGTCTGGGGCGCCGTCCTTCGCTATTTTAGATGAAATTATGCTCTTGTGCACTTTAAGCAGTTAATCCTAGTCATAACTAATTATCAGCTGGCTGTATCACTCAGATACGTAAAACTATAAGCAGGTCGTGGGCATAATCAGAAACAACTTTTTACTGCAAACATCTTTTCCTCTGAGTAATCAAGACGAGAGCAACCTGATGCATTTTAAGTAGTTTACGTTTCACTCCATATATGTTCTCCCTGCCTCGCACCCTCTTTATGTATCCCACCTTCTCATCCTACTCACTTTTTCACTTGTTTTACCTCATCCCCGTGCATCTCCACAGTCTGTCGTGTCTCTCTCCCTCTCTGTGCCGCTGATTAAGAACACAACCTGTTGTTGTTGCCACTCTGTCTTGATTACCTGCTGCTATTTTTTTTCATCCCTTCATTTCATTCCACCTCATCTCCATCTCTTTCTGGCCTAGCTGCTCGCTCAACCACACAGCACCTGTATGTGTGCGTGCATAGGCGTGCTTATGTGTGCGCCGTTGCATGGTGGCCTAACGAGTTTGATAGCTGTCACCTGATCCTGGTGATGAGGGTTGCTGTAGTAGCGAGAGGAGCGGGAGCGAGAGGAGAGTTAGGTTTCTCCGCTGTAATTAGTTTTCCCAGCCTCTAATTATACCAGACGGAATTACAAGCCTGATTGACTGTCATTTAAGCATTTTAATTCATGGAATTACCCTTTTTCTCTTTAAAAAAAAAAGAGGGAGAGTTGTTGTTTTGACAGGCGGTTGTGTTGGGATGGAATTGGCAGAGTGCAGACCATACCCATGCATACTGGCAGCTTTGACAGCGGTAAACACACTTTGTCAGAGTACAACAAAGAAACATACTGTATTACAGTGAGTTAAAATGAACTGGTAAACACAGTGATTCACTAGGAGTGGATTCACAACAGTCTGCAGATTCATTTATGATAGATTTTCTGTCAGAAAATAATTTGAAATGACAGAATAATGAATCCAAATTAAAAAAAAAAAAACTCTACTTGAGCTAACTCTCCTCGCCTCTCTTCTTAACCCTGGAAGCTGTGTTGTTTTAACCCTCATCTTTAATTCATCCCAACCACGCAGCCTGCACTCAGTGCAGATTAGAGAATCTGGGAGGTGAGACAAAGAACTTTCCTCATTCGAAATGAGAGGCTTCAAGAACCCTCTGAATGTTTCATACTGAACTACTTCCCTGTATTGTAATATTATTACATAAATAAAATCATAATCATTGTCCTACACTTAAAATGAAACGCAAATTTCTCTTTGCTAGAGTATTCAGTCAATCAGCTGATTATGAGTCATCCCTAAAACAGATAGTCGATTTTTTTAATGAATCTTCTTTAATCTTAAAGTTGGTTTAAGTAAGAAACCAAACTTGCTAACGCTAGCAAGGTTAGGAAGGCACATTCACATGCAAACGTATCTGTTAATTAGTGCTAATTAGACTAATAGGATAGCAAATTGCCACACCAACACTGAAGTACACGTGTCTTGGATGTGCTGCATCACAAAGCAAACCTGAAATTCCATTAAAATCTTCCAACAGATACCATCTGTCAATGCAAGTAGCCACTCCCCAAAATGTAAGACTTGCAAGTATCTAAGTGGACAAGTTTTGAGAAAAAAGATAAACAAAAGAAAGAAAGAAAGAGAGAGAAAGAGAGAGAGTTATTGTAAATGATTAGCAGATCGCTTTCACCATCAGAACCTACGTGGATGACTCACTTTTAGAGCCAGTCTCCAGTGGCCGTTACAGAAACTGCGGTTTTTGGCACAGTTGAAGGCTGATGCTATAGATAAAAACTTGTTGACTTCAAGGCTTCTCACATAAAGAATAAGGATCATATAGATTTTGTTAATTTTTATAGCAAGTTAGACTGTTGGTGAACAATTGTATGTTGTTCTCAAAGTTAAGGCCAGATTTGTTTCTGTGCAAATTAAATTTTTTGTTCTTATACATACAAAAAGGAAAAAGAAAAAAAAAAAACTGGATTAGCCATGGTACCATATATACAGTGAAATTACACTATGTGTACTATATTCACTATTATTTGCTTTATATATATTCTAAGAATGAAAAATGTCATGAGTGAACATACATACAGTAGTTGTATATAGTAAGTAATACATTAGTAGTGTGCGTTAAATAGTATGTTTTCTCTAGGAGCATCTTGGGCCACCAAAAGCTGATGACTGTCAGGTCACTGCGTTTATTTTAAAGGTCAAAGGTTCACATTAAGTGATTATACTTTACAGCCTACATCACTGCTTCTGCTCTATGGAGCTCGATGAAACTAGAATACCGGCTTTGCTTTTGTAATGTACACACATGCACACAATCTGTAATTCAATCCTGTGCCTCATATCGGGTGTGATTCCTGTGAGCACACTGAAGTGATAAATGAGTCAGCACCCTGCTTCTGTGCCCGTGTTTTCATACGAGGATTAGATCATCAGCGGCAAAATCCTGTGATTTGAACCGACAAGAAGAGAACTATTGTATGTTTGTTGCTGAACATTTTACGTCGTTACGCCATTTTATTTATTAGCACTTAACCTTTTTAATTACTTCTTAAGCAAAACAATTCATCTGAATTGCAATTTTTTGACCTGATGTTCAAACTCGATATCTCAAAGACAATGAAAGCAGCGTATTTTTTTTCCTTTTCATTTTTGACTGCGCACCAGGCTACTGTTTTGTCTTTGCCTTGCTGCTCATTCTGCTATAGTGACCTGAGAACTCACTGATCTCATTAATAATCCGGCTGACTAAACTGAGCGCGCTCCATAGAGCCCCATGCCTTTCCCCTTATCGTCTTTTGTTTCGGTCTTCTGCGCTTCTGTTTTTCTTTTGTTCTTGCTTTTTCTGGTCTCCTTCTTTGCCTTCCTTCGTCACCATCGCGTCTTTCTGTCTCTGCCTCTCCTGCTCTTTCTCCCCATGCATTTCTTGCTGTCTCGCTCTCGTTCTGTCTGTCCCCTATCTCTTTCTCAGTCTGTTACTCATTCACTCTCCCTGCAGACTTCTGCCTCTGATAGAGCGGCAGCCCCTCAAACGATTAACTCGGCAATCCCTTAATAACAATCTCATTCCCTCTATCCCTCCCTCCCTCGGTCTCTCTCTGAAGCCCTCCCAGTTCATTTGACCACTTTATTTCAACCTCCCATTCATGGGGCTCAGATCACACAAGGGGCTGTAATGACAGCACATTTATTAATTAATTGCATGTGTAATTGCTAAAATTAAGTTTTGGAAACTTGGTAATGATGGGAGGAATTACAGGGATGGAAGGAGGGAGCGAGCTTTGAAGACAAGCCTCCTCAAGTTCTTTTGGGGCTGGAGGATGGGGAAGGCGCGGATGGATGGATAGAAAGGGAGAGACAGAAAAAGAAAGGAGGTGGGGGGAGTGTAAGAAGAGTAATCCAGGAGGAGAGCCACACTGTAGGGCTGATCAGAGGCGAGAGTTTTGTCTCACAGCTAATCTTCTCTTCTGAAGTGGTGTCATGGCCGTCACTCCGCTCTTGCCGTCAGTCTGTTGGTCTGTCCATTGCACGGCTGCAAATTCCCCCATTGATTCATACTGGGCCACTTTAATTAACTTCCTTCCTGAGATAATGGCGAGCTCAGAGGAATCTGCTCGCCGTGGAAAAACTCTGAGAAAAACTTTTCCCTACATCTCCAGAATGGCTAAGGCGTCCCCTTCAAGCCGCGGCATAATTTATTGCTTTTTATTGTCAAGACTTTGTCCGAAAAATGAGATTTGAACGCGAGGAGTGAATTGTTTATTGTCTGGGGTATTGGGGAGCAGATGTGGGTTCCGGGTCTCTCTGTGCTGAGAAGATAGGAACAGACTCCATTGTGTGTTGAGTGTGTAATTTGACTGGATGGACGGTTGGATGGGGAAAAACGTCCTTGGAGGGATAAATAGTTTATCAGACACGTGAACTGACGAGAAGGACAATGCCTGAAAGAGGAAGAGAGAAAGAGAGAGGGAGCGAAGAGGAAAAATGGGAGAAAGCGGTGTAAATAGAACACTCTCTGCTCAGACATGCAGTAATATGCAGAAGTTTTAGGCACTAAAGTAAAGTGAGACGCTCTTCAAAATAACAGTTCGATAGTTCGAATTTAACTTCTTTTAACTTTGTTAGAAAAACAAAATGTGGAAGCTTAACCAGTGTTTGAGTTGATCACTGTTTCGCTTTACAGATGGCCAGATTATTTAAGGCAGTGGGCTGATAGGTTGTTCCTCATGTAATGACTCGATCAGATGTCTGTGGGCCCATGACGTTTGTTTTCCGTGTCAATATACGGACAAAAGCACTGGGCTACCTGCACATTACAGATGTAAGAGCTGCTTGGCCACGGAAACCCATTACAAGAAGCTCCTGGTGCACGGTTTTTGTGCTGATGTTAATGCAACCGGAGGTTTGGAGCTTGGCAGTTATTGAGTCAAGAGTGTGCTGGTGACGTTTGCTGTCTTAGTGACCCCGCTGTGGATCATCGTGGCTGAGCTGCTGTGGAATATCTAGGAGGGAACTGACTTGTTGGACCGTTATAGTTGTAGGGATTTTGCACTAAATTTTGGACAAAATTTTGTTGTCACTATCATACTGATGTTGATGGTCGCATGGATAAGACACAGCCGGCTTTGCAACCTCTAAAGACATACAGTGCTTGTTCACCGCAGTCACCTTTACATAGTGCTGGCAGGGGTTTGGTAATTAAAACTCTTTTATTTCAGACTGTTTCTAGTCATACTCTGGACCGAGGAATTTTCTTATGATTTCTAAGGAAACGTGACAAATGCAGTATGAAGGAAGGGAGGTTTAGGGAGAGAAGGCCTGGTAATATAAATAAAAGTGGGATCTTTCCTTCCATTAATGTCTAGTAATGCTTTTTTAACTCTCAACTTTTGGACAATTAGCTTTTGTATAATATAGAAATACTGGTGGCTGCCAGTGCTACTCCTCAGCCTCATGGTAGTTGCTATTGCAATCACATGATTTCCAAAAAACTTAACCTCTGACCTTGTCCTTGAGTTCAAGTTCACTGAGATTCAAACTCATCTCAAATTTTTAGTAGATGCACCTCTGGTATGAATTTCAAAATCCTACGTCGCCTCGTTCTCGAGTTATCACATTCACAAACTTGAGTGTCCAAACTGCCCGCCCGCCTGGCACGGTGACAAATCCAGTTTAGGTTCTTTAAAAATAGAATATTAAAATATTTTGAAAGTAAAACAAGTAACAGTATATGTTTGTTCCAATTTATTTCAGAATGGTACTTCTTTTTTTCTGTAGCCCACTGTGCAACTTCATCGTCTTTGATAATGAGTTTATGATAATGTGACAGCAGAATAGTACATAAAGAGTGGAATCACAGAGCAAATCCGTATTCAAAACTAAAATAGCTGAATAGGGCAAATACAGAGTGCCAGCTTTTTATTTTATTTCTTTTTTTAAATTCATGCTTCCTTCTTCAGTTTTAAAACCCGATGCCTACATTACTCACAAGCGTAGGCCAACAGTTTGGTCAGTGATTCAGGTGTGTTATGCCATTTGAGCTGCTGGCCTCAAGCAGAGCTGAGGAGGGTGCTTGGAGGGGTCTGATGAGCTCACTTCATTGCCATCTGGGACCCCTGTCAGCTTCTCGGCTCACTCAGCCTCTGGGGGCAACTGTCAGTGTTATCTGAAAAGTCATGGTACCAAAGATCTTGACACTTGCATACATATTGTTTGTATTCATATGCAGAAATCTTATGAGATAGCACACTCACTGCTCTGTTTGCCATTTCTCTTTAACAGTTTGCTTTGTCTTTTTACAACCTGCAGCTTGGCAGGTTTGATGTTTGCACATTGAGATTTTTAAAGTAACTGACTCTAAACAAGTCCCACTGTGTCACAGACTGGCACTCACATAATGCCTGCTAATAGCTGATGAGTAAAATTTAGCAGCAAAAAATAGCATCTGAAAGCCAAACCAAAAAAAAAGATGGCTTAGCATTGCCTGATTGATGCATTCAAAGATGATGTAATAGCCAATTATAAAGTTGCTCTTTCCTACTTAATATAATCAGTCTGTGAAATCTGTGTCTCACTAAAGTGTTCCAGATTTGTTGTCTTCATTATCAGGTAGGCAATGAAGCTAATGATAGCTGCTCAGTGTTATTTCGGTAGCACGAGTAATCCTAAAAGGTTTGCAAGTTTAAAACGCGTAAACATCTCCTCATCTCTACCTGTCTGCTTCCACTGAGAGGCACAAAGAGGGGGCTGCTAATCCATGTTGGTGTGGAGGGGGGAGAGAGGGAGGTAAACCCATCCAGCCGGCCAGCCAGCCACTCCGATGTGAGGGCTTGTGATAGCGGAGACACTTGATCACATTTATCTGCAGTTTACACCTTCCTGTCTTGATCTCTGAGCTATACAGGGGATCGCCTTTCCTGCTCAAAGAAAGAAAGCTAGCGAGGGTTAGAGGCGGGAGGTGGGGTGGGTGGATGGATGGATAGGTGGATGGAGGGAGAGAAAAGGGGCCAGGGCCCTCTGTGTGAATGCTGGTTGGGATTGTAAAGCGAGCTGAGCGATGACAGCTAAATGCGCTAATTTTCTACTGGGACTCAGGCTTTGTCTCACAGGCAGGACCCAGGCAAGGAGTTGTGACACTGAGGGATCAATGACCTTTTTAAAAAATAAATAAATAAAGTGATTTGGCTCAGGGTTTATGTAGTCCAGAATATGTTTGATTGGTAGCCAAAACTGACAACTAACAAGCAGAGCTTTATGTGTTCATTAGCTGAAAATGCTGTATCATTCATGCACAAGAGATAAATCACAAGCTGCAAATCAGCGATGTGATGCACAAACAGCGATGTGTGACAAAACTGATCAAAATTTGTAAGCTTTTCATGTTAAATGTCACCTGTTTGCGAAGCAATTCATGTTTAAGGCTCACTCTTGTTTTTTAATGCATTTACTGCAGAAACTCAGAATAGAAAATGCTCTCAAAAATTCAATTCAATTCAGTTTTATTTATACAGCACCAAATCAAAACAACAGTCACCTCAAGGCACTTTATACTGTGAGGTAGACCCTACAATAATACATACAGAGAAAAACTCAACAATCATATGACCCCATATGAGCAAGCACTTTGGCAACAGTGAGAAGGAAAAACTCCCTTTTAACAGGAAAAAAACTTCCAGCAGAACCAGGCTCAAGGAAGGGGCGGTCATCTGCCACGACCAGGTGGGGAGAGAGAAGGAAGACAGGATAAAGACATGCTGTGGAAGAGAGACAGACATTAATAACAAGTATTATTCAGTGCAGAGAGGTCTATTAACACATAGTGACTGAGAAAGGTGACTGAAGAAGAAACACTCAGTGCATCATGGGAATCCCCCAGCAGCCTTCGCCTATTGCAGCATAAGGGAGGTGAGGTAAATGAAAGAATTTCTGCCTGTTCCAAATTTCCCATGAATGCAGTTTTATTTTTCATTTCTGTTGTCTAAAACTTAACAATTACTTTGACAGTATAATTAAATGCAAGCTGATCATAACTGAAGAACAAACTCAAACTACAAGAAATTCAAGTCATTCATGGGGAAAGTTGATGTTTTGGGACCTTTTCTGGGTAAGAGTGAAAGTGGACTGAAAGAAGAGCAGAGCGAAATTGGGTGAACACTGGGAAGGATGCAATCTATTGTTAACCCACAGACTGTGCAATGTGTCCTAAACATCCCACACTACTGTATCACCTCAACAGAGCACTTCTTTCTCAGATTGCTGGTTTCATTGTGATTCCGATCATATTTAAAGGTAGAACGGGAGGCAGAGCCTTCAGCTTTCAGGCCTCTCTTCTCTGGAACCAGCTGAAACCAGAGACAGACACTCTACTTTTCAGATCAGGCCTATAACTTTGCTTTTTGATAAAGAATAAGGGCATTTAGAACTGGATCAGGTGACCCTCGGCCCTGCCTTAGTTACTTAGTCACTCACCTTTTTTCACTCTTATGTGTTTCTAAACTGATCTGTATCCCCTAATCTGTTGCCCTGTCTCTCGCCACTCACCCCCAAATGGTTGCGGTGTTTGTCTGCCTCTCCCTGATTCTGCCGGAGGTTTCTTACTGTTAAAAGGGAGCTTTTGCTCATAGGGAGTTGTCTGATTATAAGTGTTTTCTCTTTATTAATAAGTGGCTTGATCTGTGACTTGGTGTGACTGCTATATTAAATGAAGCTGACTTCAATTGAACACAGTATATAAAACACTGACATAGCCTACAAGGTCTCAGAAGTTACTTTTACTAGTTAAAGGTGAGAAACCACAAGTTTATCAAGGTCCAGCTTTAATGAATGGTGGAAAAAGAAGCTGCAGATTATCATTACTACACTAATGATCCAACACAAAAAGGTGGAAATAAACTCTAACCTTAACTTAAGAAAAGGAAAAGAAACAAAGTGCTCTGATGGTGAATAGAAACATGGAGCAAGTGCTATCACCTTATGCCGAGGGAAAGTGGTAGAGGACAGTTAAGGCAAACCTCACACACACACACATGCACGCACACACACGCACATGGAAGCTCTACAATGTAAGAGTGCAATAAGCGGTGATAATCCCCCCCCTGGATTCTTTATGGGAACAGGCCCCTGTTGTTTAGTTGTAATTATCCTTTAATATGGACTCTGATGTCGTCTCTGCTTTCCACTGCGCTGACTTGCGCGCACACATACAGTACATTACGTACACACAACTTCTCACTCATGCGCACACACACCGTTACTATGTGCATCACTACACTCACTGTATTGCCTTACACAGGTAGAAACCTGAAGACTGTGTTAAGCTGTTTAAGACTCTTTTAGCTTCATTAAGACAGACAGAGCTCAGTCAGACAAAGTAGCTTTCACTGAGGTCCACAGTCTGTGGCATTCAGTCATGGATAATTTAACACAGACCAAAAGTCAAGTGATTTTCAACTTTTACTTTGATTCTCCTCCACCTCCCTATTCTATTCTATTCTATTCTATTCTATTCTATTCTATTCTATTCTATTCTGCAGCAATAATACAAATGTGCTGACTGAGATGTATTCTCTTGTCTCGCAGCCAACGTCAATCATCCCTCCTGTTTGTGGAAATCACACCTGAGCCAAAAAACGCTCTGCAAGTGGTTTCACATGTCTCCATTACGCCTGAGGAGAGCCTGATTTAACTTCAGAGCCACTCAGAGAGGCATCAGAAATTAAAAGAGGGGAAAATGATCTGACAGCAACACCCCTCGTGACGAGACAGAAGTTGGTATTTTTTTTTCTTTCTGTTGGTGCAATTGCTTTAATGTGGTTTCACAAGCAGGCCAGAGATGAAAGAGCACTCAAGTGATTCTAAATTAAGAATATTACAATGGCAGAGCAAAATTTCCCATATTGCTCAAGCCAGAACGCTTCCGTAGCAATATCCCATAATTTATATTTGCTCTCTTATGTGCTCTTTTGTTTTTTCATTCCTTTTCAAATAAGAAAACCTGTGGTGTGTTGTTTTCTGATTTCCCCTTTTCTCGGTTTCCCACCTAGCCAGATGACCAGCTTATTTACATATTGATTTTTCAACACCAGTACGGTGTTCCATAAACTGCTTTTAATGATACTAGAAAGTGAAGGGGAAGAAAAAGGGGGATATGTGCTACTATGGGACTTGGTGGTGTCAAACACATGCTGTAACAGTAGCTTGTCACCAGGGGGCACTGCAACTTCATGCGCCTTGATGGAGCAAGGGAGGAACGCCTATGAGGAGAGTGCTCAGAGAGTTTGTGACAAAGACTGAAAGTGTGACAGGAGAAAACATGGAAGGAAGCAGATGGAAAGACTGAAATGTTGGGAAAGGTGATATAAAGAGTTATATAAAGGACAGAGCAACAGCGTGAGACAGAAGTTAAAGTTAAGGATAGTTAGTGAGAGTTGGTGAGTGTCTGTCTGTGGACACGCTCGTCCGTTCTCCCTCATCCACCAAAACCCCTTTACTACATAATGTCGGTCTCAGTTTTTCAGTTGCGTTTGAGTGTTTTTAGGCAGCAGGTGTCACACCTCTACAAAACTGTGTCCTCCATGAAAGTTCAAGGTTTAGTGGAGATCAAGGCTCCACTCAAATACGCTTTATATGAATGTGATTAATTTGTGATTCACAGCATCAAAGCCCGGCGCCTTGTTCTGGCCTTGTCTTAGAATTGACCTGTAAGTTAGTGCTTTGTGAGATCTGACTTTTGCTAAAAAGAAAATATATATATGTTTTAAAAAGTAATAATCTGTGAGTCATTACTGCTCACTGCGGCAACAATGACTAACAAAGGGGAAAACAGCACAATACTGTGAAAAAGCTCGAACACTGACAATACAGCCCACACCGTGGGGGTCAGAGGGTCACAGCCACAAAGCCCGCAGAACAATTAACAAGCAACTGTAGGTTAGAGAATGTATACACAGAGATAGAAATTAAACAGTCAGTAGTGCCATCCAAAGTTAAATGGCAGATGTTAGAAGGTTGTTCCCTGCTAGGACTTTGACAGAAAGATCTACAGTCGTAAGCAATTCTCATTTTTTTTGACTCGGATAGTTTTGATGACACTCAAATCTTTTTCGTTGATTTACTGAATCTAAAATTGCTTTGATTTTCCTTGACTCACATTGCTGTACTCAACATATAAAACTTGCTTGACGATGATGTAATCAAATTAATACAAAGAGCACAAATTTGTGTTGCTTTACGGGAAATATATGCCTGGTGCAATATTTTGGAGAGAGATATCACAAAGAATGATCATTAGAAACCAAATCCATAACCTCAAACGTGGCAGCTGTCCCTGCCCGTTCCCACAGTGAGACAATCATCTACTTTAGTACAGCTTAGCTGATAGACATACAAGCCGCTTGTGTTATTGCCATAACACAATGAAGTGGTGACAGACCTATCTGCTTTTTATCATAACCCAAATGTAGGTTAAGTGTATTTTACTGGCCTGCTGAACTACAATTACATCTGTTCAAGAGGCAGAGATGTTCATCAACTCAACTGAGCCTTAAAATGTTAAGCTGAAGCTGGAGACCCGGCCTCCTCAGCTCACAACAAGTGCATTACCAACATGGCTGCTGAGTGGCATGACGTGCTTCGATGAGGATCACCAACTTTATACTGGAAATGAAGCTGCTTCGTTTTTCTTTCAGATCTGTCACTTGTAAGTTTCACAACTAGTAGAAGTCTGTAAAAGTTCAGCAAATTTCTAGTCTGTCAAGTTAGTTAGTTTGGGTTAAGGTTGTTCTTGGGAGAGTTGAGAGTTGAAGATATAAACTGTGTAAACTATCTTAACAAAACATGCCCAACTAATCGGTAGCCAGAGCCTAAACTCTAATAAAACAATTTTTAAAAGTTTTTATTTGAGGCAGCACAGTGGACTGGACAAAAAAGGACATTAGGACTTGAAGGAACGATTAAGAGGAGGAAGGGAAAAGAAAGCGACACAAAGAGAAGCCAAACTTAGTGAGAGAGTGAGTCAAAAGCCTGGAAGTGTTTCCTGAGCTCTTATTTGTATGTTGTGGTCATCTGTGTGTGTGTGTGTGCATGTGTGTGTGTGTCCAGACGTCCTATAAGTGAAAAAAAAAAAACATCTGTGGCTTCAGTGATGTCATTAAGAAGGGTGGCAAGAGAGGAGCAATTAACCATCTCTTACACACACACACACACACACACACATGCACACACAAACACACATAGGAGCACAGTGTGGGACAAAACAGAGCTGTAAAAACAGGGCCAGCTTGCGGCCAGTCAGTCCGTTACCCACAATGCCTTGGGTCTGGATGGTTGTCACTAGGTTCCGGTCGGCGTGGCAACAAAGCTTATTAATCTGCTGATGGAGGGCCAGCTGCAGAGGTGGCAGACACACATACACACACACCCACGCACTCACACACATTTGTGCATGAACGAGCACGCACAAACACGCATCCAAAATGAGCACAAATGACTTATTTGATGTTGTAGAATTTTAGCACTGTACACACACACACACACACACACACACACACACACAAAAAAAATTCTTGCGCTGTTGCTCACCTCTGCATTGCTGTTAAATTTGAGTCAAACCACTGAAGGTCAGCTCTCAATGCATTACTCTAACACATACTATTACAACATGTATCACATATTCGCCTTTCCTTTTTATGGCTCAACATTTCTGATTAGTTTTACAAATATGGAGAGAATGAGAAGTAGTCTGAAAGTGTGTGTGTGTGTCTGCCTTTGTGTCTATGGGTGAGTTTGTGTGTGCGTGTTTGCAGAGTGAGTTTTTCTTCAACTTTAATGCTGTTCCCCCAGCATATCCTTGCTGGTTGCCTAGAGACAGGGATTTGAGTGAGGCCCCTTGGTTCATTCCCACACAGTCCTCCGGTTAATGTGTGTGTGTGTGTATGTGTGTGTGCGCGCACGGGCACGTGTGCACGTGTGCATGTGTGCACGCATGTTGAAAGGATATTTCTCTCCTTTGCCTTTTGATTCATTCTCAGTGTGAAGCAGCTCCCTGTGGAGACAGTATGGGTGGGCAGAGAGGAGGAGAGGTGGAGGAGGTGAAGAGGAGGAAGAGCAGGAAAAGGAAAGAGGAGAGAAGAGGGGAGGAAATGTTGAAAGAAGCAAGAACAAGGCAGGTTAGAGAAAGGATGGCTGAAAGAGTGAGAGAAGGAAAGGAAAGAAAGAGGAGTGGGCCTGCATGTCGTACGAAAGATGAAGGGAAGAGACGAGGAAAGGAGGAGGGAAGGAGGGCTGCTGGTCACACATCAAGGCCTGGAAACAAAGAAACCAAGATCTCTCCCTCTTCTCCTTCCCCTATCCGTCCCTCCATCCCTGACAAACACAAGTTTCTCTTCTCTCAGGAAGAAACTGAGTGCAGTGCTTCAACTGCCTGACAGAGAGATGAGAAGCAGACAGCATGCTTTCTTTTAATTCTAGCTTATCTGTGTATTAAGGTGTAGACCTGTGACCATACTTACTGCCTCATGTGATAATGTACTTTTTTTTCTTTCTTTGGCTTGTTGTAAAGCTCCTCCAACTTTCATGCTAGTTCTACAAAAACTAGCCTGGGCCTACAGGTTTTGGGTTGTTTTGGAAAAATTTGTATCTTGCAAATATACTATCATAAAAACTGTTAAATGTATATTTACCTCTTAATATGACAACAAATTGCAATCAGTTAAACAGCAGTCTACTATATTCCTCTCTTTGGGACATGGAGTGCCTATTCCCATTTCTTGATGTCGTCTATGAAAGATCTGCGCCGGGTCAGGAAAGGTGACACAGATTGGTTTACAACAATAGACTGTATATAAAAGACGGCTGTAGCTGCATTCTTTTAATGACCATCAGTGGACAACCAGAAGTCTTAAAAGCTATAGAAATTTATCCTGATGTGTTTATATTCTCAGTTTCAAATCCTTTTGTACACAACTTTAATTTTGTAAAAAAAAAAAAAAGGGGGGGGGGAGGCTTGTCAGACCTCTGTTCCAACTCTTGGTCATCTAGTCTTTATTTAAAACCTTTCACTATCAAGATGATGATAGTGAAAGTATTCACACTGGGACTCCACTTATCAAAAGATGACATCACCGTTGCTACAGCCATCTTTTATGTAAAGTCCAAAAAAAGACAAAAGAAACAATAACAGTCCATTGAAGCATATTGCAGCACAGGAATGCCTTGGTTTATACCAAGTAAATAAATATATATAACATGGAAAAAAAGAAAGACGCAGTAGTGATTCATAATGTGATTCCACCTGTTGTTGGTGTTTTCTAGTTCTTTGTGTAATGAGTGACAAATGCCAATGTTCTTGTACAACAGTTAATCCTGAGATGAAGGGTTTTGATTGCACCACTGTATTTTGGATGCGACATCAAATTCCACTGCGATCTTATCTTTAAAGAGGATTTAGGAGTACTTTTGAAATAAGGCGCCCAGCACAATCTAGAGTTTTTCTTTGTACGTGGATTCATTGACTGAACACCTGCTTTAACAAACGTCAAGCACAGAGGTTCGTTCCATTGCCAGTGGTATGTTGTCAGCTGTTGAGATACATGGGATAAGAGATGCATGTCAAAAATCTCACTTGTAAAATATGCAAGTTATACGTTCACTTAAAAAACAATACTATATACTTTCATCAGGCTAGTGAGCATGAAATATTTTGTGAGTGAAGTAGTAGAGATGCTTTTTTTCCCTTTGATTTTCTTCCAAAATAAAACTACAACTTGAAGTATCTAGAGAGGTTCATTAATGCTGCACACTTACAGTGGGGCAAAAAAGTATTTAGTCAGCCACCGATTGTGCAAGTTCCCCCACTTAAAATGATGACAGAGGTCAGTAATTTGCACCAGAGGTACACTTCAACTGTGAGAGACAGAATGTGAAAAAAAAATCCATGAATCCACATGGTAGGATTTGTAAAGAATTTATTGGTAAATCAGGGTGGAAAATAAGTATTTGGTCAATAACAAAAATACAACTCAATACTTTGTAACATAACCTTTGTTGGCAATAACAGAGGTCAAACGTTTACTATAGGTCTTTACCAGGTTTGCACACACAGTAGCTGGTATTTTGGCCCATTCCTCCATGCAGATCTTCTCGAGAGCAGTGATGTTTTGGGGCTGTCGCCGAGCAACACGGACTTTCAACTCCCGCCACAGATTTTCTATGGGGTTGAGGTCTGGAGAATGGCTAGGCCACTCCAGGACTTTCAAATGCTTCTTACGGAGCCACTCCTTTGTTGCCCGGGCGGTGTGTTTTGGATCATTGTCATGTTGGAAGACCCAGCCTCGTCTCATCTTCAAAGTTCTCACTGATGGAAGGAGGTTTTGGCTCAAAATCTCACGATACATGGCCCCATTCATTCTGTCCTTAACACGGATCAGTCGTCCTGTCCCCTTGGCAGAAAAACAGCCCCATAGCATGATGTTTCCACCCCCATGCTTCACAGTAGGTATGGTGTTCTTGGGATGCAACTCAGTATTCTTCTTCCTCCAAACACGACGAGTTGAGTTTATACCAAAAAGTTCTACTTTGGTTTCATCTGACCACATGACATTCTCCCAATCCTCTGCTGTATCATCCATGTGCTCTCTGGCAAACTTCAGACGGGCCTGGACATGCACTGGCTTCAGCAGTGGAACACGTCTGGCACTGCGGGATTTGATTCCCTGCCGTTGTAGTGTGTTACTGATGGTGACCTTTGTTACTTTGGTCCCAGCTCTCTGCAGGTCATTCACCAGGTCCCCCCGTGTGGTTCTGGGATCTTTGCTCACCGTTCTCATGATCATTTTGACCCCACGGGATGAGATCTTGCGTGGAGCCCCAGATCGAGGGAGATTATCAGTGGTCTTGTATGTCTTCCATTTTCTGATGATTGCTCCCACAGTTGATTTTTTCACACCAAGCTGCTTGCCTATTGTAGATTCACTCTTCCCAGTCTGGTGCAGGTCTACAATACTTTTCCTGGTGTCCTTCGAAAGCTCTTTGGTCTTGGCCATGGCGGAGTTTGGAGTCTGACTGTTTGAGGCTGTGGACAGGTGTCTTTTATACAGATGATGAGTTCAAACAGGTGCCATTCATACAGGTAACGAGTGGGGGACAGAAAAGCTTCTTACAGAAGACGTTACAGGTCTGTGAGAGCCAGAGATTTTCCTTGTTTGAGGTGACCAAATACTTATTTTCCACCCTAATTTACGAATAAATTCTTTACAAATCCTACCATGTGGATTCATGGATTTTTTTTTTCACATTCTGTCTCTCACAGTTGAAGTGTACCTCTGGTGCAAATTACTGACCTCTGTCATCATTTTAGGTGGGGGAACTTGCACAATCGGTGGCTGACTAAATACTTTTTTGCCCCACTGTATACACCTTTTTGTTATTTTTAATTTAGTCTCACATAGTTGACTACAATGATTTTGAAGGGGTTTGAAACTAAAAATGATAGATATTTAGGGCTGGATCAGGTGACTTTGAATCCTACCATAGGCTATGTTCACACTGCAGGCGAAAGCGGATCAAATCCGACTTTTTTGACCCTATGCGACCCATATCCGATCATGGTATGACAGTGTGAACAGCACAAATCCAATATTTTCAAATCCGACATGGGTCATTTTTGTATGTGGTACTGAATCCGATACATGTCTGATGTTTTAGAAAGCAACTGCTGTTTGAACGGTCAGGTCGCATTAAATCCATCTTTTACGTCACTGACACAAGACAGACGCCAATTATCAGCGCCGGAGAAGCGCCCGAGAAGACATCGCGAACGCTTCCTGGCCATCCAGTGTAGATGTTAGTGAAACTGTTGGGAAGAGAACGTTGGAGAAACGTGAACATTTTATTTGTACTGTATAATCTTCAGATTCTGACAGAAATCTGCAGCTATCCTTTGAAGCACCGCTCCTCTCTAAAACAGCAATAAGGATCATTATTAGGCCATATGTAAATAACAAAATAACTTTATAACTTAAAACAAAATTGGGAAACGTAAAGTCCGAAACAAGTCTTTATATTAAGGGCCATCAGTCAAACAATACTGTTTGCTCTGGGTCTAAACAGAGCGCGTTGTGTGTGATGTCTTCTTTTGCGCATGCGGGCCGCTTTGAGGGTTCACACTAGAGCGCGTTTGCTGTCGCATTTTATTTGTAGTGTGAACAAGCAGACAAAAAAAATCGGATTTGATCAAAAAATCTGAATTGAGCATTAAGACCTGCAGTGTGAACGTAGCCTTAGTTACATTGCAATAGGCCTAGGCTGCTGGGAGTTTCCCATGATGCACTAAGCATTACTTCTTCATTCATTTCTTTCGATCAGTTATTATTAATCTCTCTTCTACAGTGTGTCTTTTATCTAACCGCTCTCCTTTCACCCGCAGCTTATTACGGTAGATGGCTGCACCTCCCT
Source organism: Maylandia zebra (assembly GCF_041146795.1). Taxonomy (NCBI): domain Eukaryota; kingdom Metazoa; phylum Chordata; class Actinopteri; order Cichliformes; family Cichlidae; genus Maylandia; species Maylandia zebra. Next base: position 9,153,565 of record NC_135183.1, read on the forward strand.
GAGCCTGGTTCTACCAGAGGTTTCTTCCTGTTAAAAGGGAGTTCTTCCTTCCCGCTGTCTCCAAGTGTTTGCTCATAGGGGGTCAACTGATTGTTGGAGTTTTCTCTCCATTATTGTAAGGTCTTTATGTTTGTTGGTGCTTCCAAACTAACAAGTAAAAACCTATCCTTATCTGGTTTTGTGTAAAAAGATTTCCTGTCACATTACAACAATAATAATAAAAAAAAAAGACTTTATCTCTCCATCCTCTTCTACTTATCTTTATCAGTGTCATGGGTGGGCTGGAATCTATCCCAACTACCACAGCACAAAAGATGGCCAGTCTGTCACAGGGCTAACACAGAGAGAAAGACAACCATTCACATTCACATTCTCACCTCTGAGCAATTTAGAATCACCAGTGAACCTTACTCCACTAACTGCATGTCTTTGGATTGTGGGAGGAAGCCAGAGTACCTGGAGAGAACCCACACAAACACGAGGAGAACATGCAAACTCCTCACAGAACTTTCTGTTACAACTGTTACAACAAAATAAGATGCACAGCACTGACCCGAAAAATATCACCTGGTTAATCTTTTAGGTTTTACTTAACCCTCTTCACACCACCAGAAAAGTATCAGAAAAATGTTTCCTCATACTTTTGATCGTATAGTCTCTTTTCTTCAGTTTTGTGAGATTATTTATTAATTTGTAGTATAATTACAATCACTGTTATATATTTAGTGTTGGCGTGGAATAATACGTTCCACTGATAATACTCAATTTGCCAAATAATGAGAAAGAGAGAAAATTGCTACTTCGGTGTCACTAATAACAGTTATTACCAATCAAAAAGTAAGTTGGTATCCTGGTTGTATCATCACCTCCTTGAGACTGAAGTTGAATTGTCCAAAAATTGCATCCTACCTCTGTCAATCTGGTGTATTTTCAAAAGAATTAATCACCCACTTCCCACGCTACACAACTGTATGATAAATGACAAAAATGACAGTTTAATTCACTTCCCACCACTCTGATTCCCATTACTGTGACTGCGATGGCATGGCAGGGATGATATACACCTTGCCACACTGACCACTCATGAGAGACGAGTGTGTGCAGATAAGGAAGCGTCTGTTGTCACGCAATAATAAAGCAATTATTATGAACTAGAGTATAAAATGGTTTTATTTGGAAAACAAACCCAACAATTACCAAGTCTTAATCCATCAACTTTTGTGAAAGTCCTGTGAGCCCTCTTTTCCGACTTCCTCATCATCAACCCCCCCAACTTAATGCCTCCTGATCCCAATCAACCCCTTCTCCCCTCTGCCTCCTCCCTCCCCTCTGCATTCCTCCCAGCTGATGTCAGAATCTAAATGAAACACTGTGAGTGCATGTGAGTGCGCACGTGCGTGCGTGTTCTTATGTGCTAAAGGGTCAGGCTTGGTTGCCAAGACGATAGGCACTCCAACAGCTTTCTGCTCCGACGCTTTGAGCCCCGAGCCCTCCTCAAAGCATCATGGGAAAACAATTAAAACCTCCTCCAAATCTCTCTTGCTCCGCTTCTCTTTCTTTCTCTTTGTCCTTCTATCCCCTTTTCTCTTCATCTCCCCATCCCACCCTCTCCATCTCACTCTCATTCAGCCAATCTTCACTCAAGCTTGAGCTTCCCCCTGAATTGGAAACTTTTTATTTTTATTTCATTTTCCACCTGAGATGCCTCTTATAGGAGGAACAGCGGAGGAAGGGGGGTGCTTTATTCTGCAGTCTGCAGACTGTGAATATGCGTGTGTACGCCTGCATGTGCAAGTCTGGCAATTTTTGGCGTTTAATATTCACTTTGAAGCAAAGTGGTCTCAGTTATTTGCAGAGGCTTTTATTGTTTTGCTTGCAGATAAAAATAAAAATAAATACTAAATTATACCTCAAAGATGGTTATTTGGAAGTTGGATTAATCACACTTTTATTCTCTGTTCTTAGATATACCACCTGCAGCAGGTGGACCTGCAGAAGATTAAGAATAAAAACATTGTTTAGCAACAGAATAAAATCTCTGAGAATTGTGGCCTTCAAAGTTTTGTGTCCACAGTTCATGAGAACAACTATCCTTTTCAAGCTAAGCAGGTTGATTATTTGCAGAATCTATATACTTCTTTAATCTACTTAAAATGTCATAATACAGTGCAAAATATTTACCCCCATTATTCACTGCTAATAATTCTACTAATGATCTAATGAGCTTTAGAAGTTAACCTGAGTTATAGTCAGTTGTTTTTCAAGAAGTTAAGATTTTGCCACAGTAACACATCATTGATGAACTATTGTTTTAGCAGTAGTTGATTTTAAGGTGTGATTCACGTGTCACGTGTGCCATCCTTTATGTGGCCTTACCTCAGCAAGATGATGATCTGTCACCAAAACTCAGCAGTGAAAGCTAGGACACTTGTTTTATTGCATAAATTTCAATAAAAAGTAAAGTCAGTCATGCATAGAGGGGGGTGGGGGGGTGGGGTTGTCTTTTTTGTCTTTTTTGCCTCCAAACTGATACTGGCACGCTGTGTGTGGTTTAAACCCAGCTATCCAGGTGGCCTATCTAGCTGCTGATGCATAAAAAATTGAATCCACTTCATTAGAACCTTCTGGGAGGTTCACAGTGCAACTGTGAATAACCCTACAAAGAAATCAGTTTCTTAGACCACAGAACAAAATATATTTACTTTTTAAATCTTTAATAAAAGAATACAAAAGTGCATAAATGTTAGACTATGATATATAAACACACCACACTATGCGGTGAAATGCAGGATTAAGTTAAATAATAGAGTTTATTGTTGATGGTTAGCATTGTTAAGAGTCATTTCTTTAAAAAAAGTGCCTCAAGTCAAGTTTTCTCTGCAGATAGTCCAAAAACATTATGAAGCGTCTTTAAAAAGCTAAATACAGAACTTAGTTCAAGCTAAAGTTGTACTGCAAGACTGAATATTGATTGATTGATTGACTGATTGAATCTTTATTTTGAACATGTTGAAAAAGTACAACAACATAGAATTAAACAGAGACAAACAAACAAAGCAAAACTAAAGGAAAACGAGAAACCACAACGACAAATAACTTTCATGTTCAAAAAGCAGCAGGAAGAAGCATACGCTTATTTAATCCCACCCCCTTTCCACTATCTAGCAATCAACAGACTGCAGAAATGCCTCCTTGCAATATAATATACTGTATGTAGGAAAGTGTAAAATCTGCATTTTAATGTCAGCATTCTTGTGACTTGGCAAAATGTGTAAATTAACAATATCTTCTTATTATGCTCACACGAAATGGGAGTTAGTTTAAAGGGGCACAAACATATGCAAATGCACCTCTGTTTGCCTCTTTAGTGTCACAATGATGCCAATTAATAAGTGTCACTTTCTTTCAGCCATGTGCTTTGCTACTGACTTGTTGCTGGAAAAGAGGCATGAGGGTTTTTCACCATGGTCATTTATTTATAGTTCGACTAGCTAAACAGCTTGTGTACAATAAGAAAGCAAAGTGGAAAGCGGTAACTAAATCTTAATGCTCTCACGGATCAAATAAACCTTGATTTAGTTTGGGCAAGAAGGATTTATGCTGCGTTCCGGCAACCTCGAATGTTAGCAATGTAGAGCCATTCATGCATCACAAGAACCAGCGCAATATTTGATATTAAATATTAATTTTTTTTTTATGTTCACTGTAAACATATTGGATTGTTAACTCGGGGCTGGTGGGGCTGCTACAACTTTTCGAGTTGGAAAACCGAGTTGAGGGAGCATTCCAGATTAAACTCGGAAATCTGGAACACACCAATAAATACTAGGATGTCTGTTTTGAGTCTACAGGCTAGCATAGTTGCTAAATTGGGAAATTGGGGCACAACATTCAGGATTTCTTCAAGTTTTTATCATAACAAAGATAACCGTGGGACAAAATTATTCTGTAGTTCTTTTTATTATTCTGTATTCTATAGCAGCGGTCCGCAACCCCTGGGCCTCGGACCGGTACTGGTCCGTGAGTCGTTTGGTACCGGGCCGCGAGAGTTGAGGCTCAGGTGTGAAATGTATGGTTTTCAGGGTTTTTATCGGTTTTCAGCGTTATTTTGTTATCGGTTTTGTCATTAACTTGGTTTTCCTGGGTCTTTTCACGTATGTTATGAATAAATCTTCTTTTTTCGGTACCGGTACTAGTTTTATTTTGTTGTATTTATCCGCGACACCTTAAAGGCCGGTCCATGAAAATATTGTCGAGCATAAACCGGTCCGTGGCGCAAAAAAGGTTGGGGACCGCTGTTCTATAGTACACTTTAAGTACACTTTAAGTACTTAATGTTCATAATTCTACCACTAACATTTCACTATAAAGATGAGGGAACATTAACAGAAAAAGGAAAGGAAAAAATACAGGTTATTACTTGCAAAAAGAAGAACAAGAATCTCTTAGTGTTTGCTAATCCTACTGGAAGTGATGTAATAATGTTTCCAGCAAGTATTTGGTTTTAAATAAAGTAAAATTTTAGTTACTTTGTTTCCTTGATGATTTATTATAAAAGTAAAGCAGTGCGTACTATCCTCCATGATGCTAACCCTTCTCTGTCTGACCTACACTGCTCCTTTTACAAATGTTACAGTTAACACATCATCTGCTCCCCCAGCTTATCATCTCCACACGTACTTTACAAATTCAATTAGGCCCTTCTTTCCGTCTTGTTACGTTTCCCAAACAGCTGAAATATTTTTTGTAGCTGCAGTAATTTACTGCAGGGCATTAACATGTTCTGTTCCGAGCCGTCACGTCTTCGTCTCTCTGACAAACTTACTGAAGTCATAGATAATTCATTTGATTCTAAATTACAGCTTTCCATCGCGCCGTGCGCCCCTCTTGCAAGGGTTTGTTGTGACAAGCGGGTCCAGCACTCGTCTCCAACCGTGATTTCTGTCGGCCCTGATGACAAAGATATCATGCGGCGCGTCTTTAAACATGACGCTGACATGTAGCACTTATCCACTCACTCAGAGGGAACAAGACAGTGTTTCTTCTTGTGACACCTCCCTCATTTCCCATGATGCACATGTAAGGGGTCGCCTCCGCATGACGATTAGTAATAATGAGAGTTCTTGAAAATTTTGGGATGTGCTATACTTTAGTGGGGTTTTTTTTTTGCTTTTTTTGTCAAGAGGGGAAAAGGGTGGGGAGCTACAAGGGGACAAAAGCTGCCAAAGAGCCATTGTGTCTCAATAAAATGAAATTTTTCTTCTATTGTGTTTGAATGATTCACTTATGAACGCTGTAACATTGTATAAGGGGAGACATTTATTTAATTCTGATTCTGGTTGAAATTTGCATTTGAAACAATGAAAGGGTTTCTGGTTTGTCTTGTTGGTTCACTGAGAGTAGAGGAGGAGAAAGAAGAAGGAAAGGAAAGGAAAGGAGCAGGAAAGGAAAGGAAACGACAAAAGGATGACCATACTTTCCGATGGGATGGGGGAGTGGATAGATTCGAAGAAAAGAGAGCAGGGAAGGAAAGGAGAAAAGAAACGAGGGAAACGATTACAAGCACAGAGGGAAAGAGGAAGAGGCAAGAAAAGGGAAGTCAGGGGGAGAAGGAGAGATTAAGCAAGGAGAAGAGAGAAAGAAAGAAACTGTGGTCACTGAGGGATCTTGGACTATTGTGGATTTGGCGTCTCTTTTAAACTTCTTATTACAGAACTATAGAAGCATATTTGATGGCATACTGTGTATTTGAAGACCATATGTTGCATGACAACATTACAGTGAACTTATTTAGCTGGTGGGGTAAAGCTGGTAATTGTTGTAGAAATGAAGAACAAATGACTAATAACATCTTTCAGTACAGGGATTAGGCATACAGAATAGGCTGCCCATACCCTTCATCCCACATAACTTTATACATAACAACTATAAATTTAAAAAAAGATGTCATTTATGTAACTTTAATCCAGCTGTCCCGACAATGGTGACAGAACGGGGTGGTTTAAAAACAGCAGAGTGATTGCACCAACCCAAACGAGAAGAGGACAGATTGTGGAAGTTGTATTGTTATGGAAATGTATGCAAATGTAACCTCTACTACAACAGTCACATGTAGAAAAATCTCTTCACTGCATACTTTGCTTACACGTTACAAAAAAGTTTATTTGACAGACTGACGCACGCGTGTGAAATATCAAGTTCTTAGAATGTACTGATTAAACAACAACAGTGCAATAAAGAAGAGTGGACCGTTCATTGACAGGAATATATGTCATTCGAGACATCTATATTGCATTTTCCTTAGTTACTCAGCTTAATTAAATGCATTAACAATCACAGAACTGCTAGACTAGGCGTCAGGCATTAGACTGTGAAGCGCGGTTGTAACTTCCTGTGTGCAAGTTGAAACCTTTCTCCTGTTGATTGGTGAGTCAGGTAAGAATGTGTTGATGATTCTGTGCACATCACTAACATTTATCTTGTTTGAATCTTGCAGGTATTTCAAAAAGTCATGGTAATTGTAGAATGGCGGCACATGGAGCCAATGCTGACTGGCCAAAAAAACGGCTCTACCTCAACGACCTCAGACGTGCGTCTCAGTGAACCAAAACTAAACTGCAAAATGGGAACTGGAATTACGAGAAGTGACTGAAATGTGCTGTCAAGTTGAGTAATTCGAGTTAAAATACAAATGATTCGCAAAATTAGTTCTGTTTGCACACATCTCTGCAGTACTCTCTAAGCTTACAAGAAGGGAGGCTTCTGACCTGAACGTCACTTTGTTTCCAGTGGTGTTTAAATGACTATACCAGTTAGAAAGCGTCCATCATATTTCACAGAAGTGAAAGGACAATAAAATAAAAGCATCAGCACCATGGACAACAACTGCACTCAAAGGTCAGGAGAATGGACACATTGGTCTGAGCATATACTAGAAACTCACATCATCTTCTTTAACTATAGACTACCAAACTACAAAACCAAAGTCCAGGTGGCATACTCATCCTGTTCTCACTTTTCTATTTTTAGCACCATTCTTTTGCATTGCTTGCTAAACACAATTCCAACCATTGCTGTGCCAGCTAGAAGTCATAGAGTTATGAGACACTTCCCAAAAAACAGACTGTACAATAGCTGATGTTAACAGGTTCAAGGGTTTTTTGTACAAATGACAGGGAGCAAGGTCAGGAGATTCAATTAATCTGCCTTTTTGTGTTTCAAAAATGGTGTTTATTTGATATAATTTTAATCAGTGGAGTGTAAAATCACAAAGTAAATATTTGCATAGCTGAGATTAACTTTAAAAAGTTGGTTTGGTTCATGAGATAAAACCAGGACTTAGGTGCACAGTGTGACATTTTATCATATTACTAGCCAGTGTAATGCAGAGGAGGGCCCCTTTGACAGTTATTTTGACTGGGCCCTTCCTACCTTGGAGTGCTAGCTGCCTCTTAGGTGATAAAAAGAATTAAGGTGATTCTCCTGGATGTGTCTGAGAAATCTCAGTGTATTAACAGTCAGAGGTGGGACCAAGTCATTGTTTTGCAAGTCTCAAGTAAGTCTCAAGTCTTTATCCTCAAGTCTCAAGTAATGTCAGGCAAGTCAGAGTCGAGTCTCAAGTCACTGGTGTAAAAGTCCAAGTAAAGTCACAAGTCTGACATTTTGAATTTCAAGTCCTTTCGAGTCTTTAAAAAAAAAAACGAAAAAAAGCATGTTGCAGTTATATGCTAAATGTAAATATTAGACCATGTAATTTTTAAATCTGTGTTTTTCTCAACACATGACAAAATAGTGAATGTAGAAAATATACACAAATTGTGAAATTGCACCTCTTTAAAATGCAGCTCAATTAAACCTAGCTCCAAGAATAATTTTCACCAACAGTTCTGAGATAAGCCGCATGTTATTCTTGGATGCGCTTGTAGGACCGGCTTTAAAATCGCATGACAAAAATATCATACACATTAAAAAAAAACTGCATCACCAACGTAGCCTGGAAAACATTTGCTAGTTAGATGAAGTCAGCTATCTCATTGTAGCATATTTATATGCATATTTATAATCATACGGTTCTTGGAGTGAGTGCATACACTCATGAAGTTTAGTAACTTCAGGTCACTGCAACAAGCCCAGGTACAGTTTGCCGACGGATGGGTGCAGGACCTTGAAATGCACCGTGTAGAAAGTAAAGACCATCGTACATATCATAAGTTTACCAGTCTCACAAATCGTCGTCATAAATACACATTTGTTAACCGTTTATTAATATAACCTTTGAGCTCAACGGTAATTAATTAGCAGTGGAAATAATTTCTGGTACGCATCACAGAAATGTAGCAGTGACAATAATATTGTATGCTGTAATCGTACTGGGCAATTAGTGATACAAAAAACCTGTTTTATTCTGTGAATAAAAGTATATGTTTTTGTCAATGTACCATGGTAATAACAGAAGCGAAACACAATATTGTGTCAGGACAATTCACTATTTATGCACAATAAACAAAGGAGCATAGCGCGACAATTTCTGTTCAGCGCCAGACTTGCTTGTAACCTATGTCACCAATTATGTTATGAAAATGACGCATTAACTACAACAGCAGACTGACCTTTGTGGGAATGCTTGGAGCAGACTAACCTGTGAGCTGGAGTGTTCTGGGACGTTATATTTGGTCTTTGAATGGCTGCAATCCAGGCCATCCGTCGCCTCTTTGTTACTTCGGAAACATGGCTCGAACAATTTCTCTTCAACGACGTAATCCGATAACAACCGATCTCTTTACCCGTCGGCTTCCCGTGGCTGTCATGCGAACGGCTATTGCAGTTAATAATACAACAGCTTCTTGACATTTTTGTGTTTCTTTTTATCGCTGTATAACTGATTTCAATTGAAAGCTTGCGTGCGCTAGTACCTCTTGCCACGAGTTCCCAGAATCCTTTGCGGTTCTACCCGTGAATGACGTCACATTTTCAATCTCTATATAATATGCATGTTAAATTTTATATTTGGGGTAAAATATCAAGTCTTTTCAAGTAAACCGGTTCAAGTCCAATTCAAGTCCCAAGTCATTGGTGTAAAAGTCCAAGTCAAGTCACAAGTCTTAGAACATTTTTTCAAGTCAAGTCTAAAGTCATAAAATTAATGACTCGAGTCTGACTCGAGTCCAAGTCATGTGACTCGAGTCCACACCTCTGTTAACAGTTCTATCTCATAGTTGACACATGTTATAAAAATTGTGGTCAGGTGGACCTATAGACTGCACATGGCTAGCAGATGGCCTCTCCTGATTTGTTTTTTTAAGGTCCAGCTGTATAAAGGTTTATGAAAAAAAGAGCAAGTGTGTATTCTTGCATAAGTGCATTAACAAAAAATTGTCACTAAAATGAGTGAAATCTCGACAATCCTGATGAAAATAGTCGGGACAATCAATTTTGGAAACAATTGTGCAATGTTAGCACTTAACATACACTGTGGTGTTAGTATACAAGACATCGGAGCATAGTGTTGACATGTTAGGCCTCCTTGGAACGTCTGCAGGGTGTTCAGAACGCTGCTGCAAGGCTTCTGACCAAGTCTTCCAAGTACTCATATGTCACACCACTGCTGATCCAGCTGCACTGGCTCCACATTAAATTCAGAGTCCACTTTAAGATTTTGACTTTGACATTCAGGGCTCTGCATGGACAAGCACCAACATACATCAGTGATCTTTTACATCCGTACATCCCCAACAATCCCTGAGTTCATGTGATCAGGACTTGGCGGTTGTCCATCATATGAGGCTGAAAACGAAAGGTGACAGAAAGGTACTTATCACTTTTCTTTACCATAAAGATACTAAATTTCACATTAAAATATGAAATCTAACGCTCACACACAGTGGGTATTCTTACTAACTTATTTTCGCCAATGCATTCCCTAAACACTGATAAGAGAAACTAATAATAAAAAAAAAGGTTAGACAGATACGCTATGGAGAAATGATAGATGAGAGAGTTAGACATATAAGGACAGAGCCGGAAAATCAGAGGCAGAGAGACCTTGGAGGAATTCTGGGTGACCTTTGCCTTGTGTGAATTAGTCTGGAGAATGGCTGGTCGGCTGTAGCCCGAGGCCACACACACACACACACACACACACACACACACACACACACACACACACACACACACAGAGAGAGACAGCAAGCGAGAGAGAGGGAGAGAGAGGTGAAGCAAGAGCAGGAGAGAGAGATGTCAAAGAACCCAGTGTATCTCAAAGACCAAAGGACACATTACATGTTTGCTGCATGACATTCCTCTAAAATGATTTGAGTGTGTTTGAGTGTGTGTGTCTGCCTGTGTGTGTGTGTGTGTGAGACCTCTTAGCCACAACTTGAGTGCTTCTGTCAGCTTTAACTGTCTCCCAAGGCACACCACTGTTTCATCAAAGAAAGACAGCCAGAGATACACACACATCTGCCCCTTCTCTCTTTTATTGGGGGGGGGGGGGGGGGGGGGGGGGTTTCCTCAATGTTCTCTTTATATCGCCTGGCCCCCTCGCTCTCTTGCTCGCTCACTCTCTCTAGCTCAACTCCTAACTGCTGTTTTGACAGCCATCCTGGGCGTGGCTAACGGGGCCTGCAAAAGAAATTTGTCTGTCTGTCAGTCTGTCTGTCTGTCTGTTTGTCAAGTTTGTGGATGATAAATTGTCAGGGAGAGGGTGTGATGATGCTCTGGACTCACCCAAATTCTCCTTTCAGCATCCCTCTCTCTCGCTCCCCCTTCCTCTGCTCACCTACTTTTCAATCTCTCCGACATGCATTAAAAGCAACCGAAGGGAAGAGCCACAATTTGAAAGATAAGATTTTTTCATTTGAATATGAATACCGGCTGCTTTCATTTGTGTGCGTGCATGTGTGAGTGGGTGCAGCAGGTATATTTTGGTGTGCTGCGAGCATCACCCCCATGCCCCCCCTTTCTCACTCAAGTTTTGCTTTTCTATCAGCTGGACGTATCAGCCTATCAGGAGGAGGCAGCAGCAACAGCCAGGGACATCGTTGTCAGGTGAAGTGTTTATTCTGGCCGCACGCCTGTAATCTTTGTCTGCCAGGATGTCAAGGCGATGATGGAAGAGACATGACAGGACATAAAACATAAATAGGACCGAAGCGCACATCAAAACATCTAAAAAGAGAAAAGAGGGGAAAAGTGCAATTTAGCCAGCAATTTGCATAAACTTGAACTTAAACTCGAAGTCGAGGGACTTGTTGTGCGTTGTGCCACCCCGGGCTATACCGATCTTTTGGTCAGCAGATATTGCTGATGTTGGGCAATTTGTACCACCTTTGATCTGATCCAACTCAAATGCTTCCAGCTTTAATTTGAGCTTTTATTTAAGGATAATAAAATGTTATTGCTCGGTGTAAAGAGACAAGAAATAAAACATCATTCTTCTATCCTCAGGGGGCACACCTGTATTCTTCTACCTTTCCCTCCATTCATCAGCGCTCTCAAAGCTAAAGTTGTCAGGCTTCAATCTATATTTGCCGAACCGGGAGATGTGTCTCTGCTGATTAATTGCTGTCTGATCGCTGCTGTTGCCGCTTCCTGCTAATTTCCCTATCCCTGGATTTTTACAGGCTGAGGCAGCCAGGGTGTGAGGGGGCTCTAGCAGTAATTGTGCGGTATTTGTTGCTAATAGGATAATAATTGGAGCAGGTGCAGATAGCTGGGTGGTTATTGGGCCTGTTGAGGAGAGATGGAGATTGGCATCACGCCAGGCACGCCTGCAGAGCAGCACGGCGACGCAGAAACGTAAAAACACACACTTTAAAAACCCGAGTGCCACAGAGGGAGGGCAATTATTATCCTCGCCTTTTTTCCTTTTTTTTTTTTTTTTTTTTTTTTTACATTTTTTTTATCTGCCCTGTGCAGCTCTAGCTGGGTCTGAAATTTCACATCACTCTATCTGTTTTAGTGTGTGCTTGCTGTCCCCCCCACTCGCTCTCTTACGATCACTCTCTTCTGGCTGTTTATTTTCTTCTCTTCTTTACAGTTGTTTCTGCCTTTTCTAAAATTCCACGCACCTACAAGTTGGTTTTTTTTGGATGAAAGCATGGATGGTATTCATGGAATTGCCAAGTAGAAATGATTAAGTTCAGACTTGAAATGGGTTTAGGCAATTCAGTACCAATTCAGAAACTATGCAATTATTCTCACTAACAAAAAATAAATAAATACATAAAAATAAAGTAATTGTTTAATTCAGACGAGCGTTCAGCACATTGATGCTGTTGCTCAGCATGTCCAGTGTTCTTTTTTCATGCGACAAATTCAATTTAGTGTCAAATTACAACAGTAGTCACTTCAAGGTGCTTTCAACTGTGAGGTAAAGACATTACGATAAAACAGAGAAAACCCCAACAATCTGGCAACCCCATATGAACAAAAACTTGGCAACAGTGGGAAGGAAAAACCCCCTTTTAACAGGAAGAAACCTCTGGCAGAGCCATTTACCGTGACTAGTTGTGAGAAATGCTGAGTGGTGTACAAACACATAGATAGTGAATGGTTAAACACTTTGGAGGTTATAGGCCACGTGTTAAGCTTTTCTTTGGCCCAAGCCTCTTTTTGCTCAAGTTCAAGAATAGTCCTACTATCATTATGTTCGGGGACATGAACAAGTAGTACAAGTATTATTTTTTGTCAGAACTTCCAAGAGACTTTGCTGTGGTTCATGTTCTTGCAGGGGGAAACTTTCTTAAAAAATAAGCCTGGATTTCGTGATAACAGGTTCCTGGATTTAAGGTGTCATGAACTCAGGTACTGGGGAAATAACTGTTTGACTGCAGGAACCTCATTGATTCAGTCACATGAACTTACAGCAGGTAATCTCTGTGGCTCTCACTGACTTTCTTGAAGGCTTTACTGACACCCTGTGTGTCACAACTGACCAAGCTGGGGCACTTTGACTTACAATTACTTTCCCTATACATAAAAGCAAGTCTCTGGATAATAAGTCCAGAGATAATAAGGGGTGTTTATGATGCACAAAACCCTGAATGTTCTGAAGACTGCAAGAAGGTAGGTTTTGCCAGTTTTACTCCAGAGATACAATGACAGACACCTGGGCCCTGTTTCAGGAAGCCGGTTTGGAAAACTCAGAGTGAAAAACGACACTCACGGTTGAGTAACCCCGAACTGTCCAACTCGGAATATTCGGTTTCAGAAAGGCTGATAACAATTAGTTCAATCAACGCGGAGTTGCTTTAACCCCAAGTGAAGCGCGCGGACGAGGATACATAAAGCCCTGATTAGTGGAGCACAGATTAAGCGAGTCACCATGGAGACGGAGGGAAAGAAGGCGCGGTCAATGTATTTCACAGCGCTTGAGGACGAAATTCTGATGGCAGCATATGCCGATAACATGCAAATTCCGCGGAAAAAAGTAACACAGCCACAGCTGCAAAAGAAAGGGAGCATGCATGGCAAAACATAGCCGACAGAGTCAATGCGTGAGTGTTAATTTAAACATTGATCTAGGGATTTCCACCCATTTAACACGTTATTTTATCATATGTTATTTTATTTGTTATTTTATACATTTTATTTTGTGATGTGATGTGAGCGCAGGTGCAACCCAACAGGCCCCAAACGTGCCTGGCAGCAAGTAAAAATGAAATATAAAAATATAGTCCAAACAGGTAAGGTGTAATTGTATTATGAGCCATAGTGCTTGGTCTGTTTGTCCGATGTAAATCAATTGCAGTTAGAGGCTACATTAATTTTCTGTCTGTAAGCACTTATTGAAATTATCTGAGCACATTACAAGTACATATTTGCTTACTCTGTATGCTCAAATGTGGCCCGTTATAGCCAACAGAAAAAAAGCGGAGGCCCGAAAAACAGGTGGGGGTCCTCCACCACCACCACTCACAGAGGCTGAGCAGTTGGCCCTCAGCCAAAACAGTGGGCGCCCTGTGGCCGAAGGCATCTCTGCGGGGACATCCTCTGAGTCAATAACCCCGCAAGACACAAGTGCCTACATAAGGGGTAAATTCAAAATAATACATGATGTGCGTACATCCTTTCTTCACAGTCACCTTTGCAGTGCGACACATTCATTTGATAAACTCTTCACCATAATGAATTATTTTGTAGTGAAGTTATTTTCCGACTGATTTTGCCTTCCCTCAGTCTTGGTTGTCTTTGAGAGCATAATGACAATGAAGTGTAAGGTGATTGGTATGTTTGTTAATTGCCATTTGGTCCCTTGTAAGTTATAAGTGACCTGTATAAACCTCATATTCTATCAGTTGATGGTGATGGTGTACTGCATCTGGTGCAGCCTCCTGTTGAGCCAGACCAACATGCAGTTGTGAGTACTCTTAATACTCCACAGATTATATGAGTTTACAGTAGAACAGCAATGTTGTCTATTTCTTTACTACAGGAAAATAATGAAGAAACATTGACAGCTGTTACAGAGGAGGAAGCAACAGAGACACTTTATGAGGTTTACATCTTTTAATACTTTGTGTACAGGAAATACAGGCGACCAATAAAGCCAGTTGAACAAAAAATCTGTTTATTCTTCTTTCAACATGTTGAGGTGATGGGTCAAAAGAAATGATTGTGACATATGGTGTCTCTGACTGCTCTTCCATCTTGTATGTCCGTGCGAGGGTCAGGATGTTCATGGTTTGGATCACTGCTGATGTTTGGTTCAGAAGGACAGTGTTCTCCTCTAATTGTGGCAATGTTGTGAAGAATCACACATGCCACAATAATGTCACATGCCCTTTCTGGGGTGACCCTGAGTCTTTGCAGGCACTGGAACCGGGCCTTAAGCATTCCGATAGTCATTTCAATTCTGGCTCTTGTCCTGCAATTAGCCAGATTATATCACTGCTGTGGGCCCGGTTCAGGGTCAGGGTAAGGGGTAAGCAAATAGGGTAAACATGGATACCCCCTATCACCAAGCAAGTAGCCAGTGAACTCTCCTAAGACAGAAGGGTACACTTCAGTTCAAATGTCCCTGAAGCAATTGGTCTTTATATATTTTAAAGTATTCTCAACTCACCATGTCCAAATTTTGTGCTCAGTGTACATTCACGGAATATTTGTGAGTCATGGACAGAGCCTGGCCACTTGGCTTCCACATTTGTGATAATGTTGGCAGCATCACATATGATCTTCACAGTGCAGAGAACACAAATTAGCATCCATTACTATAATGAAATAATTTGTTAGTTTGACATGCTACAGGGAACTATGTACCTGTACATTAATGCTGTGGAAAGACTTCCTGTTCACATAGTCTCCTTCATTTACTGAAGGAGCAATGATTGGAATGTGAGTACCATCTGTACAGCCAATCACGCCTGGGAACCCTGAAAATAAATGTAAAATTTAAGTAGTAGTCCAAGTATCACCACATCATACATTAAGTTTTGGTCATCCTGATACCTGCAATTTTGTGGCATCCCTCTTTGATAAATCTTGTGGGTCTGTGACCGGGGAACACCACAAACGAGTACAGGAGACGTTTCAGTGCAACTGTAACATTCCTGACTGCCCGACAGACGGTAGCCTTGGAAACGTGCTCAGCGTCACCAATATTATACAGAAAGCTCCCGTTTGCAAGAAACCGAAGTGCAATACAAATAATATGTACAGAACTGAGAGAATGTCCGCGATGTGTCACATGCGTAATATATGGCCTGAGGATGTTATCCAAATAACTTATAGATTGTGCTGAGACACGGTAACGTTCGCACAGAAAATCATCAGGAAATGATAAAATGTCCAAACGCGCTCTGATCACTCTCTCCCGGCGGAGAGCTCTGCGGAGAATTTGGGCTTCACGATCTACTGGCTCTTCAAGGAAGTGGCACGCCATGTCCGACACTTCCTACTGTCAGGTTTCCGACAAAGGGGCGGAGACAGTCAGGGTTAGTTGTAGTAAACCTGCTAGGGGGCAGGTTAGCTTCACGGAGTGTGTCGTCATAGTGACTCACTCAGGCTGCAGCTGAACTCGCTTTGTGAAACCGAAAACCCAGAGTTTTCGTTAACTCAGGGTATACTTACTCAGTTTTTCCACTAAACCGGCTTCCTGAAACAGGGCCCTGCTATTCAAATTGTTTACCATGTGCTTCAAGGTACCCCTTGAAAAACTGACTGTCAGATTTTCAGAAAGTGCAAAAATCCTTCGGTGAAAGTGCTGAGTAACACCTCTAACCAGGCAAAGCTGCAGCTATGGTTATATCAAGACAGGGCCTGTTAAGGTCACGCTTTAAAAGAACAAGCTGCCATATTTGGGCAGCAACAGTATTGTCACAATCACCCCCCCCCCCCCCCCCCCCCTTCCCCTACCCCCCAACACACACACAGACACACACACACACTTGTTCTCCTCTGAGACTTCTCAGCCTTGAATATGATGATGATATTAATACTAATCGTAATATAGCCGGCGATAGATATAGGCTCTGCTGCTTTGAACTGTAAATGGGTTGTGTTTGGAGGGAGAGAGGTGATTAAGTGCCTCGAGTCGGTATAAGACTGTAAATCTGGGGAAGCAAGCAAAGGCGCTCCAACCTACTCCCCCCCGACCATAAACAAATAATCCAGCACTGCTTTGCAGCACCCCCTCCCAATGCCATCTCAAATCACTTTGGATTAGGACAGAATACGGGGATGTTCCTTTTAATGTGTCGCAGACACACACACACTCACATACAAAGTGGATGCATATTCCACTTCCTCTTGCACCCCCACCCTCTCTCCCCACCAATGCCTCTCTTAGATGCGCTGTGTTTAGCCCTGCTTAGCCAAATGAGCTCCTAATAAATGCAGCACTGAGCCCGTCTGCTGAGGAGTCTCTTATAATTGGAGGGCTTTCTCCTTCGCTTTAGAGAGGAAAGTATTAATGAAGGGGTGGGGTGGAAGGTGTGTGTCGAAGGTGCAGGGTTTGTGTGTGTGTGCGCGTGCAAGTGTGTTTGCAAGGTGGAGTAGGTGATTGTGTGTGCAAAAGGTGGAGTGTGTGCATCAGGGCGAGCTGCATATGTGGCGGGTGTGCGTACGCATGTGAGACACTTAGAAGTAAGTTTTTAAAATTTTCATGTGCACAAACTGTAAGTCGCGCATTTACCTGTTTCTCTCTGTGCTGCGTTCATATGGAAATATGGTCTGATGTCTACATGTCTACAATGCACACTTCTTTTTTATGAACTTGTTATCTCTGAGTTTTATTTACTCTGTTTCTTTCTCTTGCACTCCTCTTCTCTCCTCTTTAATCCTGCCTGCTACCTGTCCTGCACTGCCGCGTATAATTTTGGGGAATAATGGGGAATCTATATGTTTATAGATATGGCTCGTTTTGGATTTTGAATATGCTTGCCATAAAGACCCTCAAATCCTTCACTTTCTAGCCCCCCTATGTTCTGTAACCAAAGCAAGTCTGAGAGCAAGAGGAAAAACAGAAAGAAAAAATACACAGTGGAAAATAAGAACCGCTTTGTTTGTCCACTCAGGTGATTCGTTTTCCTCCGATTAGAAATGACCATTATCTGTGTGTGTATGCAGACCATAAAGCACAAGTGTGAAAGCATTAATTTAAACTGCCATTGGCCTGTTGATAACGGCATCAGAGAGATCATCGTCACACTCGCGCAAATAGAGTTCCACCCTATAACGTCAGGCCTTATCACCTTACTGGTTGACAGAGTTTGATCTCTGTCAGAGCAGCGTGATCGATGAGAAACTGATGTGTGTGTGTGTGTGAGGGGCAGAGAATGAGTTCTGTGTCTTTTTGTGGGAGGGTTGTTGATAATCCTGTTTGCCCTACAGCTGCACTAATAAATGATTAGAGGGTGTCACGGTCCCCGTGTCTCTCTGGTTGGCCCACGCTGGCTACAGGTTTTGTTGTTGTTAGTTTTAGTTTTTTGTCTCTCCTCCTCCTCTCTGCCTGGGTGGAGCTCATTACGGGCTCTCACTCTTGGCCCACGCACCCCTGTGAATGGTGTCCACCTGCGGCTGATCTGGCTGATTTCCCCAGCTGCTATTTAAGGCAGTGGCACAGAGCAGCTCACCGCTGGAACGTCGAACCACCTGAGTTCGTGCTCGCGGCATATTCAAAGAAGAATCGCTTACACGTGTTTTATGTTGTGGAACTAACCTTTGACCTTCTGTCTGTAGATTCTGGACCGAATCACCGGACCTGTCCAAGTGGGGCAGTGTGTGGAGTGTTGGAGCGAGTGCGGCTGAAGAGGAGTGCGTGTGTGCGGAGGAGCGGTGGCGGTGACTGAGTGGAAGAGGAAGCGTGTGTGTGGATTCCCCCCCCCCTTCTCTCCCTGGAGCCCTGGACCCCCTCCCAACTCACTGTACATATATTTTGCACTAAGGTGATCCCTGTTGTAAATAAATCCCCTTTTGTTTCCTTGAAAGAACTGTCTGCGCGTGGGTCCGTTCAGTAGCGATGACAGAGGGATTGGTTGTACTGTGATATAGATGCATATGTGTAGTTGTACAAGAGAAAGCACATCTCGACCAGGACTGATTCTTGTGGTCCAGATGTGCTTTTCAAGTCAGGTACTGTTCCAAGCTACTTTATAAGTAGACCTTTTTAACTGCTCATCTCATCTCAGCCAATCACATGCAGCCAACTCACTAGACTCACTTCAAACCAAAGAACAGAGTAGAAATGTGATTTATGTGACGTTGAACATGGCAATGTTTGTTGGGGTCAGTTGAGCATTTCAGAAGCTGCTGATCTGCTCGGTTTTTCCCTCGCAAATGTCTCTGAAATCTAAATCTCTGAATCTGAATGGTCAGAAAAAGAAAAAATATCCAGTTCTCCAGCTGAAAATGCCTTGTTGATGTCAGGGGTCAGAGGAGAATGACAAGACTGCTTTGAGCTGACAGGATAAGAACATTAACTCAAATGATCACTCATGACAATCAAGGTATGCAGAAGAACATTTTTGAATGCACAAAACATCAAACCTTGAAGTTGAATTTGGTCTAAATAACATGGGATGGATCCATCTTCCCTTCTATCCATGGTTCAGACTGCTGGTGGCTGTGTAGTGGTGTGGGGGATACTTTCCTTAGTGGGCCACTAAGGACCAAATGAGCATTGTTTGAATTCCACAGCGTACCTACATATTCTTGCCCATCCCTTTTGTGAAAACAGTCTACCCATCTTTGGATATCTTTGGATTATCTCAAACTGGTGTCTTGTACATGACAGTGTGTACATTATACTCCAGTTGTCTGCACATTCACCAGATCTCACTCCAATAGAGGACATTTTGGGATTTGGGGTCATATGGAGCATCTTATTGTCCCACGAAAGAACTGAAAGAGGTAAATGGGGAGAGGGGTTTTGAGTGGCTATGCTTAGATTGCTGGCCCCTCATTCAGACCTGGATAAATGTCAGAAAATGGATGGATGGATTAAGATGGGCAATATTTCAAAAGTCATACTCCTACTATCTGTACATTGTACCCACTATTTAGCTTTTTGTAGGTTGGTTTGAATTGGACAGATTCCTGATAAAATCACACTACTGTAGAAGATAAAATAGGAGTGGAGGATTGACACTGAGGAGATAATAGACCTCAGAATAAAGCTCTAGAAATAAAGTAAGGGCCACCCACAAGATTGGTGTCTTAAAATCTCATAGAACCTATTGTAGATTCACGTAGGCCAGCAGGTATCCGGATATCAAAGGTTTATTAGAGCTTGACAGATTCTAGGCTGGGAAGGTTTGTACAAGTTATTAACTTATAGCGCTGGCCCTCACTTGGCTTAGGACCGGAAAAATCTCAGGATAATATGTAAAAACCCTGAATTCAGAAATTGACAAGGGCTGAATTGAAGTAGGAGAAACCGAGGAGGACCAAAGTGCTTAGTACCTCGAACCTCTCAGCCTCATGATATCTGCCATAGGGTCCAACAGTAAG
This sequence comes from Maylandia zebra, assembly GCF_041146795.1. Classification (NCBI taxonomy): domain Eukaryota; kingdom Metazoa; phylum Chordata; class Actinopteri; order Cichliformes; family Cichlidae; genus Maylandia; species Maylandia zebra. Next base: position 9,173,515 of record NC_135183.1, read on the forward strand.
ATAACATTTAAATTTCATAATTATCCCTTGTACTTTGTGCTGTATATTGTTCATAATTAAATATACTAATATTAGTGTTTGAGTTCAATGTAAACACAAGAAAAAGTGTAGAAATAGTGCGGTTTTTGCTTTAATCTTACAAAAACCATAGACTGGGAAATGTTTGGCAATAGTAAAGCAGCCTCTCCATGCTGTAAAGTCTATAGCGAAAGCTAACTCAGTCTATATGTGCTGCCATGAATGTATTTCTGTTGTGCTCATTGAGCTCCCTGCAGCAGTGGAGCTGTACTCACTCTGAAGAAAACATAAAGTAAGCCATATTCTGAAGAAATTCAGGCGATCCACATACACATATAAACCTACAATGAAAATAAAAAGTAAAAAAGTTAATTTGTGTGTGTAAGTGTGGATGTGTTGCCGAGGGAGATTCACAAGGTCATGTTCAGTACGCCAAGCTGCTAAAGAGGAAGCATTATCCTGTAAAGGAGGCTGACCTTCCCATGCATAGAAAGAGCTGTGTACAGACACCACCACTGTATGGAAAAACAAAACAAAAAAAAACACAGAAGAAAGAAACATTCTCTGCTGCACTGCTCACAATAAGGTCTCGGCTGTCTTTTGTTGATTTCCCTGTCCCTCCACTCGTGTGTTTTCAGCGCTAATTTGATTTCTGGAAATCAGGGTTTTGTCTTGTCGAGTGACTGACAGTTGCCTTCGCCTTAATGAATGCTCCATTTAGGAAAAAAAAACAAAACAAAAAAAACAGATTCTGTGGATAATGCTCATCTCTTTCTTGCTCCCTCTCTTATATCAAGCTCCAATAATTAATTCACAGGCATATCTGCAACATTAGTTCCAGAGGAGATAATTAAGAAAATGATTTAGGTATTGTTCCCCGGCATCTATCAGGAGAACGCCGCTATCTGTTTTTAGAGAAGCTAGTAGTCGCCATTACCGTATCTTTAAAGGGCAGTGATTTTACGTTTGGTAATTGCATGATGGATTTGAAGCAATGCTATTAATTGAGTGTCGTGAGTATGCATTTATCTCTTGTTTTATTCTCATCAAGTGTGCGTTGTTCATATGTGTACGTCTGCGCGAGAGAGATAGCGTGCATGTGAGTTTAAACAAATAAACGATCTCTGTCACATTCATTATCATCTTAAGTCATTTATTATTTTTTTTCTGCTATCTGGCAGCAAACATTTGCACGTCAAGCTCTTTGTCACAGTTACACCATTCAGTTTCCAGTGTTCGGCCGCTGTGCCGTGTTTTCATTGTGTCTCTATCTTGTTCATCATGCTAACGTCAACCGCTTACATGAAAGGCGACTTTTTATCAATCCAGCCGGGCACAGGGCCAGATATTAAATTAAATGTTTTGAGTGATCGGGTGCTTCCTGCCTCTTGTGGAAAAGTTTCAAACTTTTGGTTTTTTAGAAAGTGTCCTCACATTTCACCAGCGGCGCACGTTTGCCGTTGTCGTGTATAAATCCCCGTAGACCAGACCTTCCCAAAGTGTGGGGCCATTGCAGGGGGGGGACAAAATGCTTGGACACTGCTAGCACGGGGCGCCCACACAAACGCAAAGCAGGAGATGAAGCATAGCTGAATGTAACCGTTTAAAAACCGAAGATGGTCAGATTAACAGTATTTTGTGTCTATCTGCCATTCTGCAATTCATCTCATGTAAACAATAACGTGGAGCACAGCGTGACGTGAAAAAAGGCACATACCTTTGACGTTGTATTCCTCGTCCACACCTAAACGCAAAAAAGGAGTTTTAAACAATCTCTGTTTTCGGTGATTCGAAACGCCGTTTACGTGTGGACGAAAAGGCCAAACGCATAGAAAGCTGCGTTTTCAAAAATACCCGTGTAGTGCGGACGTAGCGTAAAAGAGTTAGTAGTTTATTTTATTACTACCTGTAATTTATTGCAGTTTACATGTATTTGCTTAATTGTTTACTAAATGTTTGAGGTGTGAAATAAACCGCAATGGAGCAAAATATGGGTGTGTGCGGTTGGAGGATGTGTTTGTGTGTGCGCGCGGGGGGAGGGGAGCAACATTTTTCTTGTAAGCGGGGCCTAGCAAAAAAAGTTTGGGAACCACTGCCGTAGTTCACAAAAATGCAACACCAACATTTGCAGGAGATTGAATTGAGCATTTTGCTTTCTATCTTCACACCCCAACGCTGACGTATTTTCAGAGCTCCAATTTCTGTCTTTTTGTACAGTATAGAAAGTTATTTGATTTACAGTGTCATATTAGCAGCTTGCATTTGTAGCTTTAATGCCTATATGTGAGTGAATGGGAGACTGAAAAACAGGTTCCAATAAAAACACTATTTATTTTCATTATTTAACTTGATCACTTTTTGCGTGTGTGGATGTGTGTAATGTGAATACACATGTGTGCAATGTGAATACAAAAGCATGGAAAAGTCAGTGTGGCTCATTTGATGCCTTCAGTCTTACTTAAAGAACTGGAAGCACTCAAATTTTGTTGCATATATCAATACGTCTGAAATTCAATTTGATTTCTGACCGAAAGGATTCAAGCACAGCACCTTGAAATATATTTCTAATCTGTTGCCCCATACACTGCTTTAGCATTTTTTTAGACCTTGCATACAACATTTACACAGAAAGCATTTATATGTGAAGAGCTCAAATCACAATAACTCAATTTAAACTCAGTTTTATGAGATATTCTGTTAATTTTAACCTACTAATTTTAAATAAGCATTTCCCTCATTAAATAAAACGCACTAGAAGCGTTCTGTGTTGCAGTGTAGTTTTGGTATGTCATGCACTCTTCTATGTGAAAGAAGGGAAGACGTGTCATATTTACTGAAGGTCAGAATTCATGTTTGTAAAGTGCTGGATTACTTTGGTGTGCATGCTTGTTCCACAGGTTTAAAGTGTGCGACTTTTGTCCCTCATGCTTACTGTACATATTAACGTAAGAGCACTCACATCCACACATCTATGTGTAAGAAGGCAGGTGTGTTATATTTGGTCCAAGGTGCATTCCTTCACGCTGATGTCAGCCAGCAACATGACTGACCAAACCCTAGTAACTAATGGCCTGTCAGTCAAAAATCCAAACCCCTCCCTCTTAGACAATAACCACCCTTGGACGCTAGTGATGGGATTTCAGGCTCTTTTCAGTGAGCCGAACCGAAAGAGCCAGTTCTCTAAAAAGAGCCGGTTCTCTAAAAAGAGCCGGCTCTTTCGGCTCCAAACCGGCTCTTCAGGTTGTTTTGTTGCTTTAATTAATTTATTATTAACAATAATATAAAATTATGCACAAAAGGAATTATTAATGTAAAAAAAGTGGTTTTATTTATATATGTTTATATATAAATATATGCGGTGGCCCCTAGAGACAAAACATGTACAAACTCCAAAACACATTTCTAGCATGAACTGAACTTCCAAAACAGAGCTACCTAGATCACTTAAATTACACAATTGAAATCATATGCGTATGGTTTGTGTATTTATACACAAGCACTCATATATATTCAAATAATTTTAAAAAAAGTTCATTTACCTGTTACTATCACACACCAAATCGGGTTGTTGGTACTTGCTGGCTTGTGTAGCCACGAGGTAACAAAAGCTCAACACTGCGCCCAGCATCCTGGAGCACTTCTGTTGTCTTTTGTACGTGTTTTGAGTTTTTATGTGCTTTGTCTGTAGGGGCCACCGTAAATATACTTTTATTTATTCACTCCACATAAAATGTAATAAATAAATCATATAATACAAAAATGAACTATTCACAGTTCAACTTTTAACTATTTCAATTTTCAGCTTTTTCCTTTTAAATAAATTTAAAGTGAAACAACACAAAACACTGCAAACCACAACACAATTAAATATAAATTATAATGTGAAAATAAAAAGAACATGCATATTCTCTGTCATATGGGCCTGCATGAATAAACTTTCTGAATCCTTTATCATCCGCAACTGAAAATAGTTGTGGATGATTACTATACCTTTCTAATGTGACGTTGTTGTCCCTGGCTGTTTCTCTGTGGCTGTGTCCCAAAACGTCGGCTGCATCCTTCGGAGGACCCGGCCTTTGCGGTCTACGTGGGCCGGGTCCTTCAAAGACCGAGAAGGCCGGAAGTGCGAGGCTGTGAAACTGGACGGTCTAGCATTCAGATTTGCGTCACCACTGTCTTGGTGGAGTTTAATAAACTTGGCCGTCTGCTCCTTGCTATCTAAAATATAACAGGACACTGGCATAAATTCTCGACCGTCTCACACTTCTGTTTAATCAGTTTTCTGTTTAACGTTTATTCATCTGTGTGAAAATCCCGGAGGAACCCACCCGATGGATTAATAAAGTTTTATTTAATCTAATAATCTAGTAACTTTGATCTCAGCCAAACCGATTTACTCCGGAACAAATAAAACACCGAAAAAAGGCAAACAATTACATTTTTAAGTTATCCAAGTGACTTATATCATGTTTAACCTGAGTAGCGAAAGAGCGGGGGTCTGAAAACGATGAAGCCAGGAGTCCGCTGCTCTCGCCGGCTGGAGTGACCATTGAACCCCCCGGCTTGCTATCGAGCTGGTGGGTAACAGACGTCTCCAAAAAACGTCGGCACACTTTTGCAAAAATGCGATGTCTTGATAAACCAAGCAGATTTTTGTAATTTACACAGCTACTTTCTCGCCTTAAAATATGATAAAAGTTTATTTTGTGGCCCAGAAAGATTAATAAGAGTAATTTAAAACTCAGTAGCGGCCGCCATTGTTGGCAGCTGAAATTTGGCTGGGCCGCGCTATGAATTCTTGGATATGGTGGGCCACGAAGGACACACCCGACCCATCCTTCAAATTCGGGGAAATGAAGGACGCATTTGTCGGCCGCATTTGAAGGAGTTAACGAATTGGGACAGCCTTCGTCGCCTGGCTGTGACGTAATCGGCCTTCAAATGCGGCCTCCGGAGGATGCAGCCGATGTTTTGGGACACAGCTTGTTTCTCCCTCTGGCTCTGTTCCTGTGCTACTGCGAGTGTAACTACCGCCCCTCCCCCCTCTTCCCAGCGCAAAGCACAAGCTCGCATGCGGAGTGAAGTGGAAAAAAAGCGCGAGAGAGAGGGTGAGAGAAAGAAAAAAAAACCCACGGCTCGCGATAAGGAGCCGGCTCGCGTCGTTCAAATCAAAGCTCCGGCTCTAAGAGCCATTTCGTTCGCGACCAACACATCACTATTGGACGCCACTGCATATGTCTTCAAGCAGTGCACGTGTGTGTATGTCAAGCAGTCATGCTTGCACAAACTGCATTAGAGTATACACCTATGTTTTTGATTGCAAGTCTGGTGTAAACTTCAGTCTCTCGTTTGTACAGCAGGTCAGGGGTGCAGCATCGATCTTGCATGAAAAAAATTGATTTGTCATTCAAAAAACATACTCATAAGACACGTGTTAGCAAACATGAGTTAATTAGAAACATCCTGATAGCTATTCTAAATGTAAAGACTATAAACTAAACTAGAATTCTGCATCAAGACCAAAGTCAGCAACTTTGGTTAAAAAACAATTTTAAAATTGATAACTTTTGATTTTGTATTTGTGCCCTTGTGTAAAGTCATTCTAAAACCTACTGAAAGTCTGCAGTGGAAACGAAAAACCAGTAGAAACACCAAGTGCATCATAATTGATATATGAGTTTTTAAGATTTTTTCTAAAAAAAAAACCCGAATTAATCTGCAATATGCTTTAAGCGATAGACTGCACAAAATGCCAGATAAAAAAAAAAATAGACATCAATTAGGAGATTTTTAAATTCTATCATTTTTTGTTTAGTCAGAAAGTTCAATAAACAGCATTTTCAAAAAACGTTTTTATCGATCAGGCTTTACGTTGTTATTGAAAATGCAAATTATAGGAGACATAACAATAAGAATGTTGAACTGCACAGGAAAAAAATGGCTTAATTACCAGAGCGATACCACTGCCAGTGGTGACCACTGTTTGACTGCATCTGTATGTCTTCAATTCACTTGAACAATAGTGATATGTTTTTGAACTTTCTCAGTCACTAGATTAGGTTTTCTGTTCATGTCACTGCTGATAGAGTCTCACTTTTCTTTGAAGTGGAGGAAAATGCTGTCTGGTAGGCGGAACATAACTAAAGGACTAATATAAAGTATGGGGAAAATGTGAATTTGAATATCTGCAAATCCACAATGCTTCCATTTGCTATGAGAATCTTTAATAAATGAAGGCATTGTGTCATGCAGACATGCACAGATACAAGAGGAGACACTTACTTGAAACGTAAAAACGAAGCACTAAAGGATGACCTCATTATCTGGGAAGGCTGACTGACACTGCGACTTATGGAAACGTGATCGTACTTATTAATGATCATACTTTGAAATTGTAAGCAAGTTAATATATTAACATACAATAAAAGTCAACACAATGTGTGTATGATAAAGCTACAATTAAACTGCCACATGCTCCTAGCAGTGGTACTTTTGTAACCATAGCTGAGACCGCATATCCTCCAGGTGATCAGTCCCATGTAGCCAAGATGACAGCCGCTAAAGTGAGAATTGTACATCAATACGCATCTACATTTTTTGACTGTTTTGCACTACACGTACTTGTCAGTTTGAACATGCTAACACTCTCAAAATGGCAAATGTAAGCAGAGAAGAATACAGTTTGAAACGCAGCATAACTTCACTTATGAGTCTGCTATTTCTCAAATAAAACTGAAATAAACTCAAATAAAATCTCTAAAAGTTTGGTCTTGTTCCAAGAAGCACACGTGCATATCCGAGTGTTCTCTCTCCAGAGTGAAACCTGAAAGGCTCAAATGCGGAACATGAACTCGCCTTTCTGTTAGTTTTACTCAGGATGCTGGCTGAATAAACTGATCTAATGCTAAAATGCAATCTTCATTAAACCAAGGCCCAGAATTTAGTGACATGTAACTGAACCTAGCCAACTGCGGTAAGTGAGCAGGTTAAAAAAAGGCAGATTTGCTTTTATTCTCACCCCAGCAGGTAATCGAACAGCTTTTAAAGTTACTACACAATTGTACGCTTAACAACTGTTATGTGACTACTGACTTCAGAGCAGTAATGCTTTGCATAGCTGGGTTACAGAAACAGATGTGATTACATCCAACACTAGTCACATTATCAATCTTACAAGTTGACTTTCATTTTTCTGAAGTGAATGAAAGGCAGGAGGCAAATCTTGTTAGTGATCCAGGTGGTGATTGAGTTTCTATAGCCAAAAAACAGAAAACACACTTTCTGGGCAGGCACCACTGTTTAGACTGTTCTTCTTCAAATTAATCATAGCATTACACTCTCCACTGACGGTCTGACCCCGGGGGAATCACTTCACTGAAACCACACATAGTTCAAGTGGTCAGAAGGGGACTTCCTTGGAGCGATCTAAAAATAGCAGCTGCGCTGGATGTTCTCTGGACAGGCCTGAGAAGATAACCTTGAATTCAAGGCTGACAAATTTTAATCAGGCATATTTGGAATCTACTATTTCACATAATGTTATTTTAAAGTCTGTTCTCAAAGATACATAAACGTCGCTCATATAATTGGTTGGTTTGCAGTTCCAGGTAAAACTGCTCTGGCATTTAACATCCAGGTGCTGCAGAGTGGATGGGAATATAGACTGTTATTTCCTTCATACATGCCGGTAAACCGATTAATTAACTTCTTCTGTGTTTTCACTTCTAACATCTTATCGTGTTTTTACATAGCACCCTTTGATATCCTGCCCACAATCTGTAAAAACAAGTTGCAATTGTCTGGCTGTGTCTTTTGAAGTAACTAGTGTGGTTCAAGTTAATCCCCTTACTTTGATCTGATGACAATGAATATATTATGGATGGGACTGATTTAAAGTTAACTGCATAACTGCGGCTGCTGCACGCTAAGAGGCTATGTTTTTTTTTTTCTTGTTAACTGGCCTTGCCAGCAAGTTGATTCAGAACCAAAGACTTTGTCAAAGCACTTCTACAATGGATAAGGCTGACTGAATGCAGACTGGCTTCGTGCCAGTATAGCTGGCAGGAGACTTCAGCCACAGGGCAGAATTACCGGCAACTAAGTCACGGCAGTGTCAGTTTCTAAACCTGCCCACTTACAAATTGCCGAAAGGGATGAGCAACAAGCAGCAGGTGTGTTGAAAATGGGTCTTGATTAGCTGTACTTTGCATCCAGCTGTCAGGTGTATTTTTCAAACTTTCACAATGTCGCAAATGTGTTAAATTATTGTCTTTTCATTAGCTAAACTAAGACAAACATGAAAGGCTTTGTTTAGAGTTTTATCTCAGTTGGAGTAAAGTATTGTTCCCACAGGAAAAAAAATCTTATCAAAACAATTAAACCCATTAAATAATCATAATTTGCATGTTTGGATTTTAATAAGGTTCAAAGTAGAGCTTCAAAATGCAACAAGAAGAGATGGGAGTGACACAAAAGATTTTATTGAGCATTTAATTTATTGAAAACAATGCTTAAACTGAAACATGTCCAGATGTTGCAGAGAGCATCCCTCATGACTGAGGGCCCTGGTCTGTGTGGTAACGACTGGGTTTTTCAACAGGACAAAGCTACAGTACGCAATGCATGCGTGTTCCCCTGATCTAAATCCAACTGAGAACCTTCAGTGATGGATGGCAATGGAAGTTTACAAAAATGTATAACAGTTCCAGACAGTAGACGCCCTTCGTGCAGTCTTCTTCACCACTTGGAGAAATGTTCCCACTCACCTCATGGAAACACTTGCATCAAGCAGGCCACAACTAATTTTTGAAGTAATCAACAATAAAGGTGGGGCTACTCATTACCGAGTTCATGTTTGGAACTTTGATTTCTGTTTTTTAGGAGTTTATGGGATTTTCTGGAGGTCTTAAACTTTTGATCAGCTGTAAAACAGCCTGTTTCAGTTTAAGCGTTGCTTTTAATAAATTACATGCTCAAGAAAAGGGTTTGTCTGACTCCCATTTCTTCTTGTTGCATGTTGAAGCTCTACTTGAAACCTTTTTAAGATCCAACCATGTAAAATATGATTTTTTTGCCATTTTTCAACTGGTCTTAAACCGTTGATTGGTACTATATCTGTATTTTTCAAGGTATTGTTGAAGTTTGAAATTATAGTTTCATGACATAAATCATAAAGCTGTACTTTTTTGTTGGATTTCTTTTTCAGAAATGGTCAAAAATAACAAAATAAACATTTTGTAGACATTTGTAGATTTTCTTTTTTTAATGAAAGTAAATTATCTACTAATTTTACCTATTAGGACAGAAACTGGATCTACTCACATGATTACATCACTGAGTGACTGCTTTTATGACTTTACTTACCAGAATATAATGATTGTTAAAGTCAAGTTTTATTAATGTAAACAAATTAAATATGGTTTGTATTTGTTTAAACGCTGGTTATGGGAGCATAATTCGATTGTCAGATTGGATTTGGATTTTTGCTTTTCTTCCCCATCCTTGAAAGTAGTATTTTGCTATTTTGTCAATGCAAAAACATTGCAAACTCTATACAAGTTCCTTCTATTACTTATCCATGTGAGTATGTAACACACTAGCAGAATATCATACTTAAATGTGTGATTTTTGTTGATTGGATTAAAAACAAACAAACAAACAAACGAAAAAGAACAAAGCCTAACTGTAGATCAAAGTAGATCAAAAACAATGAAAAGTTCCAAGTTCCTTGGAAAGTGGTTTGTAATGCAGTCTCATTGTAATGAAACAAGTAGAAACATTCTCCCCGTTTTATGCAAAGTATGCCTTCCAGGTCTGGAAAAAAGACAAAAACAGTACAAAACAGGCTGTCAGTCACCTGTGCTGAACAATAACCACGAAGGACTGATGATAAAAACAAATCATTGCCAACATTAACCAACAGCCATATAAGTTTATGTAGAGCTGTGCTACATTTTAAACCTCAATCACTTTTGAATCTTGCTTCTTTATAACACATTTTGAATATAATATGTCTTCGTAATCAGTTATGTTAAGGAAAAGAATGGAGCAATGGTGAAACAACCCCTGTTATAAAAGATAATTCAATTTAATAATAATGTCATTCCCTTCTGACACAACCTGACTAATCTCAGTCCAACTTCTGAGAACATAATATGTCAAACAGTAAATCAAAGCTGTTAAGACTAAAAAGATGTACACAAGTTCATTGTGTAACATAAATGGATTTTCTGGCACTTGGCCTGTAATCCATGTACTCCCACTCTTTTATCTTTTCCATTTTGTCAATCTTAGAAGGGCAGTGTGATTTATAGATTGTCCTGTCACACCTGCATGGGGTACAACGCATTTCTTATACACCTGTCTTGGCCTGTAGCCATCTCCAGGTGAGGGAAATTTCACTGCGTGTAAAACACACCTGGGCTTTGTTTGTTTTGTGTTTTGTTTTCTGTTCTTACATTTTTGCCTATATGAGCAATACTTTAATCCTAAACAGACATACACATATTTATTTAATTTGGTGTTAGAATGCAAACCAAAAACAATGATAAGCAGGAACATTATTGGTTTAGTCTGTACCTGCTAACCTAACTTACCAGTAGAAATGCACCAGTTGCAGTTTTCTTGGCCTATAGTGATGGTTTTTCTTATTCTTTTTTTCTAAGAACTACAACTGACAGCATATAGAAAGAAAAGTGAACTTTTCTTCTAAGCAAAAATACTTTTCAATTTCCCGCAAACCGCACTAAATTTGCTCATACTGAAGCATGTTCAAACTGGGCATGTTCGGCGAGGTGACGTTGTATTAAGTATCTCATTAGGTTTGTTGTTAATAATCTTTCGATGGTTGCTCCTTCATGGTTTACTCATTTTGTCAGGGGATTTCACTCACAGTGAAGTACTCACCAACGGCCACAGCCACTTGCTAACAACATATGATGTGTGGCTATGACTATTTGCCTGTACCACTCTGACACAAGCATGAAAGGCGCCAACTTGTAGTCAGACACTGCAGTACTATCACTATCAACCAGGGGATCTCTACTAACCAACATTTGAACTAAAAGTTGCAAATTACAGCTTGTTTGGAAGAGTTGCCAAGAGAAAGTCTCTTCTCTCTAAAAAGAACATGGCAGCACTGCTTAGGTTTGCAAAGTTGTGTCTGAACAACAGCAAGACTTGCGGAACAATGTGATGATTTGGGCTTATTTTGCAACAACAGGACTTGGGCCCTTTGCAGTCGCCAAGTTGTCCATTAACTCCATTTATACCAAAGTAGTCTAGAGTCAATTGTAAGACCATGTGTCCGGGTAATGGCTAATAAGGCAAAAAACAAAGTGATAGAGAGGCCCAAAACCCAGATCTCGATCCGAATGAAATGCTGTAACAGGACATAAGTAGAAATCTGCATGAGTAGAAATGCCCACAAATCTCAATGAACTGACGCAACATTGTAAAGGAGTGTGTTAAAATTCCTCCACAATGATAAGAGAGACTAACCAAGTCATACAGAAAACAATTACTCTGAGCTTTTGCTTCTAAAGGTGCTTTTACTAGCTACTGACTCAGGGGATTTACTTTTTCACAGTAGCCCTGTGAAAAGTTTCTTTTTTCCATGACTGTATATACACCCATTCCCATTGTGAATGGGAGTGTAATCACTGTAATCATTAAGCAAATACTTAACTACTCCAAAGATAGAGGCATTAGAAATGCTAGCTTGTGTATTACTATCTTTATATAAAAGAGCATTATGTGATTTGTCCACTGGATTTTCAATTTGTTTAAAATGTTTATGCTACAAAGTTTGAGCGTATATAATATATATCATAGTTTTCAATTAAATTTATTTCAATTTAGTTTTATTTAAATAATGCCAAATCAGACACCTCAAGGTGCTTTATATTGCAAGGTAAACCTTTACAATAACACAAAGAAAACCGCAACAACCAAATACCCCATTTGAGCAAGCACTTGGAAACAGTGGTAAGGAAAAACTCTTGTTTAATAGGAAGAAGAAACTCTTGTTTAATAGGAAGAAGAAACTCTTGTTTAATAGGAAGAAGCCTGTGTGGCACAAAGCAGGCCTAGGAGGAGCATCTATTATGACTGGTTGGGGCCCATGATGTTAGAAACTGCTTCTGACACACTGATATACATTGACATCAGTGTTTTTACACACCAGGTAATGGAATGATAAGCTGGGTCTCACTAGTAATTAGTCAATAATGGAGGCTTTTTGAGGACCTCTTAGGATCTCATTCATTTTCAAAAGTAGATTAAGATCATGGCATATTTTAGCCACAAGCAAATGGTGCTGTTGCCCAAAACACAAATCAATAAAAAAGTAAAAACTGTGTGTGAAAACTACACTCGCTAACCAGTAAAAGCAAAGTTAAACAAAATGGAAAATGCAAAGCTCCCCAAAGGACAACATACATGAGCACATGCTTTCAACTGGTACACTGTGGCACTGATGCCAAAGGAATAAAAAGAAACATATAATAGCAAACAATTTATGAACAAAACAACTTAAATATATACTTGTTTAGATTATTTTACTGCTTGTGGGGGTTTGCATTATGGGACCTGATTTTGGCCTCATGCAACAGTCGCTGAGGTATTTTGAGAAAATTAGTATGAAAACAGGGTGAAGTATTCAAGTTAATAAATAACAATTTCTTAATTTCACATGTAGAAAAGTTTACACTAGTTGTTGTTTTATTATTGTTCCTGGAAAGCCTCTATTGTACAATGACCTTGATGTATGATCCACGCCAGCTCATTTCCTCTGGAGTTCAAAACTAAGAATTTCATATTATATATATATCTTATATACAGGTAAGTTAACAACTTTCCCCAGACAAACCTTTTAGATTTTACAACTTTTTCTGAACGTGACAAAAGAGTATATGCTTGTTTCAGGCATCTCTGCTGACATTTGCAAATGTGTCTAGACTGTACACAGATCCCCTCACAGAAGCATGACTTTACTAGAAAGTTAATGATAAAGGATCAACAATAGGCTGGATTTCATTTACACTTTGCCTTTTCAACCTTTGCTTTACGTTTTACATATAATTGTTGCAGCAGATTTCACTGTCGTGTTCGTTCCCTCAGTCCGTTTTTAAATATATACGTATTCTCAGGGCCTACAGTGGAGGCAAAAATAAAATATGTCACGTACAGTGGATAAATTGCCATACCTCACATTTTCCTTGAAAGTTGCTTGGCATGCTGAAAATCTTCCTGTTGTGGCTCAAATTGCAGAGGTAGCCTGAAAGAATATAGAAATAAATGTAAATCTCTCTGTCTCTCCCTGCCTGAGGAAATTCTATCTGTCCTTTGATTCCAGGGTTAGACGGTTGCATTTCAACGCGGCAGCTAAAATTGCAGCGGGTGACTAAATATGGATGTGCAGCCGCAACATTAAAGAGGGAGACATAATTGAAGAACATAACTACAGGACATCCCAGAATAAGGTGGGGGTGATGGTTGTCGCGGTGACGAATCGGTCACAAGATGGGATTGTGGGAGGGGGACTGTACTCCCCCCTCTTGCTCGCTGAGCCTCTGCTGCCCCGTAATTTTCATGTCATCCTGCTTTCTTCAGGATTTCTCTCTCAAGCCAGGAATCCTCCCATCAGACACACGAAGTTATATTTTCACAGGCAGCTGAACTACATCCAGATAGCACTCGGTGTCAAAGGTTTGATTTAATTAATTAATTCATTTATATTTGGTTGTTTTAAAAAAAAATCCTTTTCTGTTTCATCCTCATTATTCGATGACTCTGCACTTTCAATATAATACTATGCAGCCTATAAATTGATATGCAACATGTTAAATTAGTGTGAATGCTTTTCAAGCATTTTATTTAAGGGTGTTTGTGTATTTTGTGGTGTTGGCTAACTAAAGATGCCCACATGTAACTCTGAAATTGAATTTCCAGTGCTAGCCAGCAGCTAGGCAATAGGGTACAGAGTGTTAGCTAGCCTACCTGCCAATCAACTTACTGTTTTGCTATGACCATAGTATACTACTGGAATTTAAATGGGGATTCAAAAGCTATTGTGTTACTTTGTACAGTAGGAACACTGTTAGCCGCTAAGCTCTAGTTAGCCAGTTAGCTATGTCCAGATTTCTTTGCACTATTGCTGCTATTCTTTTTCTTTGCCCTAAATCAAATCTGATGTAGCATGGGAAGTTTCAAGCCTGATGGCTGGCTGGTTGTGGCAGGAATGAAAGAATACTTAAAGTAAACTGACACAGATTAAAGACAGCAGATTCCATAATAAAAAGTTAAAGTGCTATCTGATTTCTCTTTATTAAGCTGATGTTCAGCATTAACAGTTTAACCCTTTAAGACCTACCATAGAACCAAGTCCGCCAGAGCTTATATTATATTTTTACATGCTGTGGAGCCATTTTTGGGAGCATTTCAAGTTGCTATACATCAATACAACCATTATAGCCCAGATTTTAATAATATGTATTCATTAAGTGCATAGTAATTACATAAATTGCAAAAAAGTGCAATAAACTACAAAAAAATTGAAAATCGTTTTTGATTTTTTAACATATATTTGTAGTTAGAGAAATTTAAGAGGCTTATCCCTCAAAACTGTAAATACAAAAAAGTTGCACAAAATAGTTTCCCACCACAGGAAATTTATTTTGAGTGTCTTCATAGTTTTATTTTTGAAATACACCAATTTTTATACACTGCAGGAAAAACGAAAATAAATATTATACTGCAAATTTGCAAAAAAGCAGCATATGCATCAAAATAAACTATTTCCAGCAGTGCAATATGAGTCCTAAGCATCCCAGAAACGACACAGAAAGTCATAAAGTCAAAGATAACTTTTAAAAAGAGCAGTATAGGCCCTCAGGCCCTGATCGCAAAAAAGACTACATTTCCGCAAAAATGACGTCACTTCCGGTTTCGGCCAGGTAATGGCGGAAATGCAAAAGTTCGCGCTGACGTCTATTCCAACGTAGGAAGTGTTATGAACAGCTGATCGGACCGGCAAAGCGTGTTTCTGGAATATTATGTTTTTGTTCCTGCAAGCGCTTTTTATGCAGTTTTTGCAAAGCTTTATGTGGAAGGAAACCGTGACCTAGGACAAGCTGATGGCACAATATGTAAGTACAACTCCTCCGGTTTCATATGCAAAAAAAATTTTTGCGCTAGCTTACGTGGTTGCAGTGCTACCGGGATTTAAAAATAGTTACGCATAACAGAGCGTTCCCGCTCCGATCGGCTCTAAAGGGTTAAGCAAGCTAAAAATAATTCCATGTAGAATTTAAGATTTTTAAAATGTTGTGCAATCTGTTTTGCTACAGCACTATCATTGTTTTGTAACACACACCGATGCACACAAACACACATGCACACATGCACACACACACACACACCAGTTGCCAGTGGTACAACAGGGGAGGCCCCCAGCCGTGACCAACACATGGTGCAACCAGGCACTGCCAGGATCCATCTGTGTACTTAAGTGTGTATGTGCATGCATCAAAAATTAATAAACATATCTGACAAGTGCATTGCGAGCACCCGAGGGCATCATCATGTTTGCAAACAACTCCCCCTTTGCCCCCCGCCCCCCCACATACACACACATCACACAGTCACAGTTACAAGCACACACACTCCCTGAGGAGTAGCGATTGTTAAATGATTCAATTAGCTGTATGGCGTGCTGAGAGCTGGAGGCAAGATGGAGTGATAATTGATAAACATGTTTAATCCTGCGAGAGAGAAAGAGAAAGGAGGGGTGGAAAGATAAAGCTAGACAGATAAAGCACAAACTCAAAAACACATACTGCACACACACAAACATTACAAAGAAAAAAAAAAGCAATGACTCGTTTAATTCTGACTTTTCTTCATAAGAGAGTAGGCATCTTAACACACTTAAATAACACTAAGCACGACAGCATCCACCTGTTTTTATGTACTGTATAAAAATAATAATTTTGACTTTTTTAAATGTCTAAAAATAAAAGTGACTGTTTTGTAATAACAGCGGAAAGAAGAACCAACTTGATATACAAAATTAGAGCACATTGAAAAATAATGTGTATTGATCTAAAATATAGGAGTCCTCTTTGACATTGTAAGGCTAGCTTCAAGTAAAGAAGAGACTTATCTTGGACCTGCCCACACTGCACTCTGGGCCTCTTAATATCATTATTGGCCTCATTCCACCTGAGCCACTTTGTCCTCATTAACCTACTGTCAGCAATACATTTAAATTAATAAACATGCTGTAGCTGAACAGAGTGAGTGGTTCTCCAAGGCTAAAAAAAATGTCCACCTTTAAAATAGTCCTAATCCATCCCTTCAGGGCTTCTTTTTGCATTCCAAATTTTACTTTTGGGGAGTCAGTCGGTCACATCAGGTGTAACTCTTTCTGTTCTCCACCCTCTGGATGAATTCACCCTTGCACAAGACAGTTCAGACAGTCATGTATTCATATGAATAAAGGTCATAATGTATCATGATAGCAAAGACTAACAGTAATTATGTAGTTAGTATAGTAGTATATTTGTGTGTTGGTCATTAGGATTGAGTTTAACATTAGATGTATGTTGTGTGTTTTTTTTGTAATCCAGCTGTAATGAGAGAGTATGCAGGTTTTTAATGTACTTCTTTGTAATATACTTTGTGCTCTGCAAGCGTCAAAATCTCACATATATTATATATATTATATGTAATATATAATATATATTATATATTATATATATTGTTTGATAATTTGGCATTTTACTGTAGTTAGTACAGTCTTGTGGAGTTGGTTGCTCTTTGTACCTTTTAAGAACAAACAACGGTTAATCTGGTTTTATTCTTATTGTACTTCACAAAAAATGTATTTAGACTATCGATTCATCCATAGGCTAGGGCTGGTTATGGAGTTGTTGTTTCATAATGCTGTTTACTAACCTTAATTTTATTTTATTTGTTGTTTTTACACGCACACACACACACATACACACACACACACACACGAGAGAGAGAGAGAGAGAGAGAGAGAGAGAGAGATAAATAGATGCACATATATAGGGACTATGTTTTATAGAATTTATTTTATCTAGAATAAACTTTATAATCTTTAATTATTTTTGTTTCTGTTGTGTTGACAGTCTCACTAGTATCTATGTTAACATTTTAGTAAAGATGTTGGCGAGGGATTATTGTGCTGCTTTACATTTCTGGTAAATATAAATGGATAACAGGAAATATTGTCAACAGATGATTTGAGACATTTACTGCCGTTAGTACATCTTCATCTGATCCTTTTTTTATCCATGTTTGCAGCGAGGCCGCCTTTCAACACAATGCAGTCTCAGAGTTTAAACAGCTGCTCTTTGTGTATGTTTGCCTGTGTCTGCTTGTGTCTGCATTTGTGAATGCTCGAGTGTGTGTGTGTCTGTGTGTGCGTCCACAGAGGCGAGGAGTAAACAAGGGAAGTCAGTAAGATCTTTTGTATTGAAGGGAAATGTTGACTTTGCTTTCCTGATTGGCCTTTGGATGGTGGATTATGGGTAGAGTTTGACAGGTGACCCTCGGATCAGAAAGGTCACTATCACCAACATTCGTCTCTACATGAGCAAGTGCAGAAATAGAAAATGTAAAAGGTGGGAAAAAAAACTATATTGCCATATATAGTGGTAAATTCATAAGCTTAAAAATACATTCAGCATTTCAAAATTTACATCTCTAAATCAACTTTAATATAAATATAAATTAAGCAATGCATACTGCTGGAGGGTTAAAGTACTTCAAATGTACTTTGTTCTTCACACTTCTCAATCATGCACATTTACTTTGCTGTAACAAATGACAAGTTTCATATTTTTTATATCAGTTGTTGAAAACAATTACATAGCGACAGATGCTGTTGTTAAAGTATTATATTGTGAATGAAAATTAAAGTGTGATTTTTTTCTTTTCAGCTTTGCTGTTCAGTATTTTAATAACGTCACAGATGTTCTCCACTCTACCTTCTCAGGAAAACAAGACGCTGACTGGGAGCCCAAAATAGGCTGGTAGAAATGGCGGGAGTTTTGGGAATGCCAAAGATTTGGCTCAGAACGGTCTATTTGTTAACAATACACACCGCCAGATCACGTGTACAGCCCGATCCGGCGGGGAGGTGTGGGAAGCCAGATCGGGCGCCCCCCTTCCGGGTCTCCTCTCTGCTTTCTCCTATCTTGTCCCTTTTGTCTTACTTCTCTCTATCACCTTTTCTATCCCTTTGAAGAAGTGAGGCTCCATAAATGCTTAAGAGGTAAGTATTATTTCTCAGTTGAAGTGACAGATAGGAGAAAATAAACTGCAGAAAACTAAACAGAAGAAGTACGAAGAGAAAAAACAATTTAACATAAACCAGTGACCAGTGTTGGGGAGTAACGGAATACATGTACCACCGTTACGTATTTAAAATACAAAATATGAGTAACTGTATTCCGTTACAGTTACCGTTTAAAAAGGTGGTATTCAGAATACAGTTACTTTGTTGAAATAAATGGATTACACTGCGGTACTTTCCTGTTTCATTTTGTTGCGGGTCAGGACTGTTTGAGTTTTGTTTGACAGCTAACTTCTGTTGTTCCAGGCGGCAGCGTTACGGTTGCCATGGTTACAGGGTGACGCTCTCTCTCTCTCTGCGACTGTGTGTTTCCTGGGTGAGAGAGCGCCTTTTCGTTGTTGTTGTTGTGCTAAGCTAACAGGCAGAATGCTACAAGCATAGCTCTAAAGAATGTAGCATCATGGGCAGTGTAGTCCGTGTTGCAGGGAGAATGGACTGCCATACACGTTATGGGTCTGTGAGCGCGAGGAGGGAGAGAAAGGGGAGTGGAAAGGTACGAGTTGTCATCGAGGAAAAACGGGAGCTGGAAGCATGTAAATATAATAATAACCACTGCAGCCAAGAAGAGTGCCTGACGAGCCCAGTTGTAAGTAAGCTATTAATGTCACGAATCGCTGTGCGGCAGGCAGGAGTAGGACCCAAAATGCAGGACTCACAGGCACGAGGGAATGAACTCAAAAGGCAGCTTTATTGCGTAACAGAAGATGATAGGCGATACAAAACTAGACTGGGGAAAAACTAACATAAAGCTCACCAAGGAACACAGGGAAATCCACACAGCATGAGGGACGACGTCACGCTGAACAGAGGGTGACGCAGACAGAAATACACAGAGGGTTAACGAGGAAAGTGGGAACACACGGGGAACACAGGTGACACTGATAATCATAACGAGACAGGGCGGGGTGAACTGAACATGACATGTACGGGCGTGAGAGTCACAAAGTAAACAGGAAGTGCACAGAGGTTCAGACAGGAGGAGAGAGAGCACGGGGAAAACACAGACATAACGGGCTGGGGAAACATGAAACAACCACAAAGGGAGACGAGGGCTCATAAATACATAGAGGGCACACAGGGGGAAGAGAGAGCACGGGGAGAACTTAGACATAATGGGCAGGGGAAACATGGAATAAAACATAAGGAGAGACGAGGGCTCACAGATACACAGAGGGGCACACAGGGGGTAAAAGCCATGAAGGGAAAACACTTAGGGAACAACACAACAGGGCAACTCAGAAAACATGGCCTAAGCAAGGAACAAAATACAAACATACAAGAAAACTAAGAACACTGGGCCAACATGGCCCAGGACCATGACAATTAAGACTCGACTGTACACCGTGTTCGTGTTTTCCTCCGAAAACAATAAGTTCCGTTGGAGCAGTCTTTCAACGCCTCTCTCTGTCTCTCGCAAGAAAAGTTGACCCACACAACAAAGTAAAGCTATTTTTCGGCTACGAGCCGACAGGGACCCCGCCGTATTAGTCAGAGGTCCCTTTACTACAGTTCGGAGTCGCGGACCTTCAGTAATAGTAATAAATCACACAGCAATAGTACATTCACGTTGTTGTAAAAAGCATGATAATATATTAAGTAATCCAAAGTATTCAGAATACGTTACTGTCATTGAGTAACGTAATGGAATACGTTACAGAATACATTTTGGGGCATGTATTCTGTATTCTGTAATGGAATACATTTTAAAAGTAGCCTTCCCAACACTGCCAGTGACACACTCTGGGGCCTGATCAACCCTGGCAGGGCCTCCTTGGATGAGGGTGTCTAGTGATAATGGTCGAAACACCCGATGAATCCAAGGTCCACTACTGACGATGTGTCCCAAATTTTAATATGATAATCTAGATCAGATCTCTAATCCCTCAACCTAACAAAGGGAAAAAAATGGCAGATTAGCCTGGGTAAAAGACCGAAAGTTGAGGCACACAATGATGTGTGCTGCTGGTAAAGTTTCTGGGCTGCCTTTCCTCATAACAGCCATCCCTCAAGATTCTCTCCATTTAAAGCAATGCATTATCAGGGACTATAACATCTAGTCCTTTTACTGAACCTGTGAAATTCACACGATTGTTTAAAAATAATAAATTGCATGAATATAAGAAATCTTATAGATCAAGGCCACTGTATGTATGTATGTATGTATGTATGTATCTACCTATCTACCTACCTATTGTATATCAAGCTAATGTAAAACCCATGACGTATGTTCCATGGTGGCTGGGCTGCAGTAACTAAAAACGCATAACTGACAAATACAACTTGATTCAATGGTACAAAGTTTTTACTGACAGAGGACATATTTGTCTTGAGTGTCTGGATGAAAATCTTCTTCATTTCATGAATAAAAAGCGCTCATTACCACTCAGTCTGAAAGCAATTAAACTCTTCATCCAGATGGTATGTTCAGCTATGTTTGTTTTGTCTGAAGAACTTAAAGGTTGCCAATATTCTCTGCTGTATTTTCAGATGAGAGCCATAGTGGATTCTTCTTTCTTTATATTTTAGATCTGGATCATCAATAATTGGAATTAAACAGAAGTCACAGAAATGTGTCATCTGTGTTTGTCGACATGCTTAAAGGAATTAAGTTTCACGGTGAAAAATGGATGACAGTGCATTGGGTGCTAGAGCATCCCTTCACGACCACGCACCATATAGTGTGCTTCAGTCAGTTTTCATTTAGTTATTGTTCTCCTTGGCATCCCACTGCAAATGTACATATGCAACATATTTCCACTATAGATCTAGGACCAGCCATCATGCACAGTGAAATCATCCTCAGGATGAGCTACCCTGGAAAATAAAATCCCTCTGTTGTGGCACTGCACTTTCTCCTGGACCAACCACCATGCACAGCTGAAGCATCCTTCCTTTGCAACCAAGTGATGCATTACTGTTCCTTTTGCAGGACCTGCCTCATTGCACAGCAGAAACAACGGCTGAGATATAGAGCTGCCATACAGTTGAGTGGTGTACAATAGTGAAGGACCAGTCACCATAAATAGCAAAGTCAGCCTCTCCATCCTAGGCACCCTACACGCTCTCCTTCTTCCAGGACAAGCCACCCTGCACATGGAAATTATCAGATCGGCTGTGCAGCGCCAACTTGCTCAAGCAAAGGCTGCAGGACACAGCGTTACAACTCATCAGAAAGAAAAAGATGGACCCTGGTGAAGACAACTTCAGGAGGTCAAACAAGAGGGTTAGACAGAGCTACAGCTGAGAGAGCAGCCACACTTCTGTTCAAACCCTCCATGTCCAGACTCTTCAAAGAGATACTCTGCTGAACACCAATGCTGCAGAGTAGCATAGAGTTGTCTCACTCAGGATCAAGATTAAAACCAGTTTAGTTCTCCTCCTGGAGAAGACCAGGAGGAACAGTGGTCAGATTTCTTCTACAAGTCTCAAACACTATGAGACATGATGATAAGTAAAACTGGTCGATATGTACCAAAACTTGTCGGTCTGTTAAGCTGGATGTTTAGTTGGCAAAGCAGCATATTCTACAGTATGCATCAATCACTTTTCCTATAAAAACATTAAAGAAAATAATATTGAATCATACATATGACTTCTGAAACAGTCATCACACCTTTTCTTATTCTCAAATTTACACCGACACACTGGACCTTTCTGAGGAGTCAGAAATTAATCAGTCATAACAT
This sequence comes from Maylandia zebra, assembly GCF_041146795.1. Classification (NCBI taxonomy): domain Eukaryota; kingdom Metazoa; phylum Chordata; class Actinopteri; order Cichliformes; family Cichlidae; genus Maylandia; species Maylandia zebra. The sequence continues at coordinate 9,195,604 of NC_135183.1, forward strand.
TCAACCACTAATTTTCTGTAAGTAAATCACTGTAATTTGACATCCTAATCAAGAAATAATACTGTGCTTTGATATTTTTTCTACTTTTTGTAAAATGATAAATTTGACAATTTCTGCTTTTTTTCTAAAACACTGAATTTAAAAATTTGTAAGATCATGGGTAGCACAGTGGTGTGGTGGTTAGTACTGTTATCTCATTGTAAGAAGGTCCTGAGTTCAGCTCCACCAACTGTTTTGGGGCATTTCTGTGTGAAGTTTGCATGCATCCCTATGTTTGTGTTGGTTCTCTCTCCAGCTTCCTCCCACAGCCCAAAAGAAATGCTGTTAGTGGGTTAATTGGTGATCCTGTGAGTGAGTGTTTCTGTGAACCTGTGACTGTGAATGGGTGTCTGTCGTGCATGTTTAGCCCTGTGTCACCTCTGTTACCTCTCCAGGGTGTGCCCTGCCTCTCTCTCTATATATACTATATAGCATCAGCGGGATGCCAAGGAGAACAATAACTAAATTTAAACTGATTCACACTATATGGTGCATGGTTGTGAAGGGATGGTCCAGCACCCCATGGCAGTGTCATCCATCTTTCATTCTACCAGAGGCCTGAGAGCTTGATGGTCCTGTGCAGTGTCGTTGCTGCTCCTAGGACAGCACTTTTCTGGACAGAGATCTCTGATGTTGTTCCTCTGATCTGCTGGAGCCATTTGCACAATTTGGGGGTCACTGCCCCAATTACTCTGATTACAACTGGGACCACTTCACCCTTCATATCTTCTCTTGCTCTCTTCTTACTCCTTGGTATTTTTCCAGATTCACGTGTTCTTTCTTCCTGATGTTGCTATCACTTGGTTTAGCTATAGGTATCACTACGGCCATCCCCCTCTACTTGTCAACCACTTCTATGAACTTTTGGTAGCCATCACAGTTTGTCTGTACCTGGAAGTCCCACAAGATCTTAGGTCAGTCATTCTCACCTGCCACAGAGGCCGTATCCCCAGGACTTCCAGGTCATACTGGACACAGATGTTTCTGTATACTATGCCAGCCACTTGGTTATGGCGTTCCATGTATGCCCTGCCTGCTAGCATCTTACATCCTGCTGTTATATGCTGGATTGTCTCAGAGGCATCTTTACACAGCCTGAACCTGGGGTCCTGCCTGGTGTGATAGACCCCAGCCTCTATGGAGCTTGTGCTCAGAACTTGTGTTGCCATGATAAGTGCCTCTGTGCTGTCTTTCATTCTAGCTTTGTTCAGCCCCTGGTATGATTTCATTTTGGAACATGAATAATCTACTTGTCATCTAAACTTGTGATGTTACCCAGATTATAAAACACACTGATGTTGGTGATTAAAGACCAAAACCCAGCATGTCAGTAGTAGGACCCCAAGTCCACAGGGCTGCACCCAATATAAAGAAGGGTTACTGTTCAGATGGAGACATGCTCACTTCACCCTATTAGCCTTTCGTAGGATGCAGAGTGTGCATGGCTTGTCTGACTCAGTGTGTGCGTGTGTGTGTGTCTGACAGAGAAATCGAGAGAGAGTACACGTCCTGCTGGGTGGCAGAATTAAAGGAGAGGTCTGTTTGAGAAGAGCCTTTGAAATGGACACACTTGGACTTGCTCTCTCTCAGACACATGCAGACACTTTGATACTCATGTAGCACTCTTTATTGACCATAACTATTTGCCTGCTGCCCAGAGAGCAAGCGAGACAGGGAGAGAGAGAGAGCATAACTCCTTTCATTGAAGCTCCTTGATACTCTTAGTGAAATATTCAAAATCAAAGCAGCATTAGTCAAATAGTTATGTCTTTTCAGCATGAGATTGTTATCACTTTTCCAGCAACATTTTATATATGTCCAGTATTGCAGATATATTTTTGATTAATTAAATGCCAAACAGAAATTGTATCAATATCCTTAAAAAGAAATGAGAAATCATACTTATGCTTTTTGGTTGATAGAAAGAGTTATTAAAGAACAAGAGCTTTTGGCCTAAAAAATGATATTAAAAAAGAAAGTTGGCCGTGTACGCCAAAATAATGATATAATCACATCTTACTAGCTAATATCAACAACAGTGAGGAAAGAATTAAAAGGACAAAAGGAAAGTAAAGAGACCAGTAAGTGTTTATATACAAGTTAGACTCCTCAGTCCTCTTCATTTTTCTCAGGCTGATCGGAACCAAATAAATGACCATAAAAGCAGAGTGGCAATTTGTAGTTGCTATTCAGATACCAAAAAAAGCCCAATCTGGTGCATCCTTAGTGGTACTGGTTTCCACAAGATCCCTAGTGTGATCTCAGGAGGGGATACAAATCTCTTGGGGGTTGCATCAGGAAGGATTCCATAGACCTACCTGCTGTGGTGACCCTCTGTGAATGAGGGAGCATCTGAGAGCAGCTTTCTATTCAGATACAAAAATCTGTAAATATTAACTGTAAAAAAAAAAGTTTGAAGGTTTTTTTGTGATAATTAATTCCAGCAACACTTATGTGACGTGCACAGTCTTGATTAAATGAACAATAAAGAATAATAACAATAAACGGAACAATAAAGACACCAGCAGAAAATAAACAAAACTGTTCTTGTTAGTTATGGATTAGTCCATTCAAGTTCTAAAAAGGTCAGGCAGGCGATGCCAAATAAAATTACAAGCCACAGAATTTGTAATAAAAATGTCAACACTGCGGAAAATGCTGATAAAGTCTATTATTTTTCTTGTTTTCGTTTTTTGTTTTTGTTACAGCATTCATTTTAGCTATTCTATTTCATTTGGTTTCAGTTAGCACAGTTGTTCTGTTTTGGATGTGTAGTTTGGAATAAAACTTTGTGTTAGACGAGCTGTAATTCATTCATGAAAAAGTCACACAATTTTACTCCAGCAGGAATGAGGTAAGAAAGTGAAACAGGTAGAAAAATAAAGCAAAAGCACAGAGGAGAACGACTACAGGATGGCTGTATGAAAAACAAGAATCATACTGACCCTGCTCAATCACCAGCCCCCTGTCTCTCATAATTGCAACATCTCCAAAACAACCAAAACAAACCAAATCAGGCCTAATGTATTTTCCTGTCACAACTGCCTGGCGGGAGTCAAATAGCTGTTCCCAGAGAGAAATGTCTTTTTTTTCCTTTTTTTTTTTTGAAAAACGCCACTGGTAAATATGCCTCTCTGCATGGCAGACAGCAGCCTGCGCCCTCCCCCTCTCCCATCTCTCATTTGTTCTCTTTCACTTTCCATCTGTTTATATCAAAGGTAAGGTGAGGCGGCACTCTGTGAATGTCAAAACATCAGCCTGTCTCACTTTCTTCTCATTCCTGTGCTTATGTCCTCTTCTTTTTTGTTGTTACATTTTTTTTTCACTTTATTTAACCATTAAAAGTCTTATTATTACACCGCGTAATCCTTTTAAAATCATTTTTGCGAGGCTTTAACATCACAGGAAAAGGAAGCAGCTACAGTATTTTACACTACAGATCTAATACTAGTATTCCTATCGCCCAAACCCACCCATAGAAATCAGAATCAGAATACTTTATTGATCCCTGGGGGAAATTATTTTTTGTTACAGTGCTCCATTATAAACCAACATTAAGACAAGACAGACAATACACTAACTAAGAATAGTACAATATATACATATACATACATACATACATAAGTCACTCTGAAATGTCTCTGAAACGACATAAAGGAGTATTTCTATTTTAAAATGCCAAAAAGTCTGCAGTTAATTCACCTACGGCGCCCATTTTTCATGCACTTGCTACGTGGTTCATAAGAAGAGCAGTCTCTATTTACTCGCTTCACCTTTGATTCAGGCATCACGCGAAGATAAAAATGAAAGAACGCTGCCTTTGGGAGAGCTTTGCTTTCGTGCAAGGACAAGAGCTGAGATGTAGAGATGTTTAAAAATGTTTTCATCAGCTGAATAGTCAAAACTGCGTTTTAGTGGACGCAGTTATGTCCACAAACACAACAATTCCACTTCAGCAAACCCTCTCAGTCTCACTAATGTCAAGTAAATGACTGTAAATGACAATGCAAGAGGGTTCAAGTGGATTCACACATACTTTGCAGTTCACTCAACGAGGTCCAGCTTGTGATCAGACAGTTTGCAGCTGAACGCTCCAAAAACAACAAAAAATGATGTTTTTTGTGTTTTTTAACAAATATCTTCATGTTATTTTTTTTTATTTGTAAAACTACCAACTGTAGTTCCACAACAGGAAATGCATATATGTGTATTATCATGCTAACAAAGAATGCTTTATTCATTTATTTCTCACAGTCAATTAGGATGAACTCACCTGAATGACAAACACCTCCCCAATGACAGGAATGCGCTTTGTGTGTGTGTTTGAAGGCAGGTTGTATGTCATGGGAAGGGATTAACAGTATTTTAATGAGGGTTTGATATTTATGTTCACAGGCACACAGACATATCCCGTGCTCAACCAATGACAGGTCTCCCACTCGCTCTTTCTCTTCCCCCTCTTACACAGACACACACATACACTGGCAGAAATACAGAGCAACAAACAGATCTCTCAAACAGTGTTAATGACATGTCTAAAGCTTATTAGAGGGTTAGAGGATGTTAACCAGTCACTCTCACACACAAGTCTGTGTTGATGTAACTAATCTAATTACAGAAATGAAACTAAAGTCCCTGTCAACTCCTTGTACTTCAGAACATTTAGCTGCCAATCAGCTTTTTTATTTTTTACTTTCACTCATAAAAATGGCTAATATTGCCACCAAAGCATGTTGTCTCTTAGATAAAGTACAATTCATCAGCATCACCCTGTGACCCCCTGATTTCTTTTAGACTCATTCATTGTTTGGTTTCCATCAAAGCGTTGCTTTCCCCGATTACATAACTTGCTGGCTTTCAAACATTAGAAACAAAAGATGGGCAATTAATTGATATAGCAGCTTATCAATAACAAATTAGCCACATCTTAAATGCATTACTGTCGTGGCTGTTTGGTGTAGTTGATGTACTCTAAATGGGACCATAACCCACATGAACATCATGTTGTGTTAAATACAACTTGCAATGAATGGTAAATTCCACATTTGTCAGTAAGCTGGTTTGTGAAGTTATAAAAGTATTTGAATATTAATATTCTTTCTTGCTTGTTTGGCCATGGACAGCTCACTGTCTGGGCAGAATTTACTTTTAAGGGAATAGTGTTGTATTTTTATATATTTCTTTGCTCTTTTTAAACACACTTTTAAGCAGTTTGCAGTGCAGTAAAAACAAATGGAAAGTGCAGGCGTTTGTTAGTTGCTCTTTACATTAGCCAAAAGCCTTTACATTAATCTGTTGACCTGAAAGGAGAGGTCAAGAGGTCAGATCTAATAAGACATATTTGAAATCTTTTTACACTTCTTTCTAAAGTTCCCAATAAACATCTGTAAGAATCGTAGTTGACCTTGAAGTTTTATGTACTTTGAGTAAGACTACAGAGGTTCTATGGAAATGGCAGTCCATTTGCATTAATTCCAAATGGACTGCCATTCAGTGGACCAAAATTGGACGTAGAAAAATAGCCTTCATCACTTTCTCCAAAAAGTTGATTCTGTTCATCTGGACGTAGCGTTTTGTGGGAGAAACGTTTCGTCACTCATCCAAGTGACTTCTTCAGTCTTCACTTCCCTAGATGATTGAGAATGCATCAAGACCCTTCATCACTTTGCACAGTGGGGATTTTTCCTTTAGTGCGCTTTTTGTTCTTGTCAAAAGTTCAGCCATCATTAGCCTGATCCATTGGTCACAAACTGTATTTTGTTTTTTTGTCTGCTGTTTGCACGTGCTTAACCAGATACTTGAAAGTCAAACAATAACAAACTCGTCTTCCCGAAAACAAACTCATGGTGGGTCCCCTAGAAGCAGATTCTTTGCTCTCGTGCACATGTCGTGGACATTTTTTTAGTAAGGGAAAAGAAAAACCGAAAAAAAGATTTTAGGATAAAGCTAAAGAGAATCAGTATTTGGATGATATCTCTCAAAAAAATGGTCTCTGTCTCTCAGCACCCAATCTCCCCCCTACCCAACCAGGTAAGTAAATGTGAGCCACACCTTAGATCAACCCCCTAATGCCTCTCACTCTCTCTGTCTGCTCTGCAAACTGTTTCCCTGTTGCAAGAACCAACCTGCCCCTCACACATTGTTTTTCTCAGTCTGTGTGTTTGTGTGAGAAAGCATTGCTGGGGTAGGGCGTTGTTCTGGCTAGTTTACTCTCACAGAGCAAACAAATCTCTGATGTGTTTTTTTAACCCTGATAGCCGCGGCTGACACATGTCAACAACCGGGTGAAAAATGTGTCTTCCTTCCCGTTTCTTTTATTTTTTTATCCATCCTTGTATTCTTCCTTTGACCTGTCTTTGTCATTCATTAAGATCTTTGATTTTCGACCTTCTTTTGTTTGCATTCAAATCGTCCAGTTCCTCCCTCCACTCTCTTTTTCTCTTTCTTTAATGCTGGCTGCGATCCTCCCTTCTCTTTCTTCCTTTCTTTTAGCACACAGAGAAAGCTGTAACCACAGAGAGGTTGTATTTAAAGGAAGTGACTGAGCCCAGCTTTACACAACTGTTTAGTGATCTCTGTTGCCAATTTGTATCTGTAATTCTTTGTGAATCCTGTTTGTGTGTTTGTTTGAGCATGGCCAGGTGTGCTGGATATGAGCCAGGGGAGAGATTAAAACCTCAAATCCCATTTCCTATTATACATATTACTGTTATAATAGTCTGCTTTGATGTATTTTTTCCACCTGAATTCAAAGTTTAGTTTGCATAGTCAGCGAGGTGCTGCAAGTTTCGTGGCCCTAGGGTTAGTGAAAATCTTTCAAAACAATAGCGTTACATTTAAGATAAGATAAGATAAGATAAGATAGAACTTTATTAATCCCTCGGGTGGGTTCCTCTGGGAAATTCGACTTCCAAAAAAAGCACAGCAACGACCGAAGTTACAGTTACAGAACTGTTATATATATATACACACACACACACACACACACACACACACATATAAATACAGAGACAAATATAAATAAAATATACAAAGGGGATAAATAGAATAAATAGGAATAAAAAATAAAAATACAAGTGAATTGCACATTTCAAGTATTGAGTCTAATTATTGAGTCTTTAGTGATGCTGTGTTACACAAAAAGCAAGATAACTGTGACCATCCTGGGATTAAACATAAAACAGAAGTCGGCTGAACTCAGCTGTTGTATATGCATCACAGATGCATTTTGAGATGAAGAAATTGAAGCTGGTGCTATAAATTACGTTTTGATAAACAATAATAAAATAATTATTTATTTGATTTTGATTTAAAGTGAGAGAAACTGCAGAAAAACATCCCAAAAGGCTGATTCTGTTCATCTGGACGAAGTATTTTCAGTGGGAGAAACGTTTTGTCTTCAGTCTCTGCAGGAAAACACTTTATTTGTTTTTCACATAATCCATTTACATATTTTGGAAATGTTGCTTCTATAAGAGACAAGGTTCAAATTAAGGATTTAGGCACTACAGGAAAGTTATGTGTATCTCTGTATTTTTAATAATGCTAAGTGTAAACATAAAATGTAATAAAAACTGATAAATAATAAGTTGTTATCAACTGAATATGTCTATATGTAAGTAATTCACTGGGGCTGTTTTGTACCATGTTACCAGTTTTACTTTTAAATATTAGTTTCTCATTTAAAAAAAAAAGGAAATAAGAAAATAAGATAATACACATATTTATAGTTTACAGTTTGTTTTAATGAACATTTTCCACTTTAATGATCCGGGGAATCTCACAGATGGTTTTGTTAAGAAAAAAGAAAGACTTTCAAACTAAAAGTCTTTTGCTTTACAGTCAGAAAAATAAAGCAAAAACTTTCTCCAATGTTCCCATTTCTGTTCTTAAAGGCAAACTTGAAAGTATTTTTTAAAAAAAGAAGAAGAGAAAATGTGTGGGTAAATACCCGTGTATCTTTCCTGGAGTTATTTATTATAGTTCAACCAATTTATTCTTCTCATGACTTCACTTTATTTCCTAAAGCTCAATTTCTACCATTTGCAGTAGCAGAATGAACAGCGGGGCTGCAATGCAATACTTTATTGCAAATTAGTAGTAGAAGACACATTCGGCAGAACCAGTAGACATTTTATCATAAGATAATTGACAAGTAAGTTCTTTTGTCTTAATGAGACAACTGTATTTTAGACTCTGTTTTTTAAATCTCAGGGCCGTCTTTTGCAAAGATGAAAGCTCTTGAAAAGAAGTAACGCCATAATCATGTTTACATTTTTTAACTGCTGAGGTTTTAACTGAAATACAAATGTAGAAATTCCCCCCCTCCGACAAAGTGGCTGTTTCCCTGTAACCACCTCCCCACTCTTAATGCTGGCTGAAACCCTAAATAGTGGTATGTTAAAACCTTGTTTAACTGTTATGCGTTGTGAATCATACCCTCACTTCTACACACATTCATGCGCACACAGATTGTGATTGTGTTTTGACTGGTATGTCAGAGTTAAGAGATCAGTACAGACCACCCTAGAAGCAAGCAAAGGAAAGTAAAGGTTTTAAAATATGTAGGTTAAAGAGCACGTTTCATTGTTGCATTTTAGCACAAAACTTTTTTGTGCACAGTCTTAAAAGGTATGGAAATATGAATACTTTTTATATAGACGCCAAGGTACCAAAATACTTGAGAGACAATGCAAAAAAGTAACCGCTGGAAAATGTCAAGAAAGCCAAGGTCTTCCACTCTGCGACAAAACTTGAAAAAGCATTTTCTTTCTGAAGCTCAGCTCAGTGATAAATGCACCTGTGTTATTAAAATGTGGGTATTAGCGGGTAGGATGGGGTGAGAAGTACAGAAAAGCAGTAATGAAAGGAAGAGTGTTCCTTGACCCTTTTACACTGTAGAAGAAAAGATGAATCAAATATTTTTTTTTTTTTAAATAAGTTTTTAAGTATTGTTCTCAGGCTTTAACTTCAGCCGTGAACACCAGCCGCTATATTTAAAGCATAATCTGGGATCCAGACCTTTAAAAAAAATCACACTCTGAAAATGAGGCATTTTCTTTACAGAAGTGATTAAGACATGCAAAATATACAGTATCAATAGAAAAAATAAAGAAAGTGTGGAAAAAACAACTTAAAGACAAGTTATAGAAGTTTACTTTTATAACTTTGTTCCCTAATTGTTGATCAGCATATATGTAACATAAACAAATTCATAAAAGCGTTTTGTTTTTCTCTTTTTGCTTAAACCACTGTCTTTGAACCTGTGTTTTCTTCTGTTTAGTCTCAAGGTCGAGCCACCCTCACTCTGGACAAATGCCTTCTGAAAAGCTTCCGCCCCTCCTCAAACCCACTTCTATCACTGGCCCAGACAATACAAACTCACAAAGAGTTTGAAAAGGGCGGGGCTGTGCACAAACATGGGCACTCACACGCATATCCATAGACATAGGAGATTGCACTAAATCTGGAGGGTTAAAATGTGCATGTCTATTTTTTAGGCGAAAGTACAGACCCTTAATCATATTCCTTTCCCTCTATTTTGGTGTTCTGTCATGAGGCGGTTGTACAGAATAATAATCATAATTAAGGTCCCCCACAGGACTGCACCTAATAATGACGCTGTTCTGTCTTCATCCTCAGACCTCTTTCAACTTCAGATCTTAATCTTGAAGTTTTGGCATGACAAAACTATGGAATAAACTATCCACAAGTGGCCCCAAGGTTACTACCAATGTGATCTTTTTCAACATTATATGACAGTTTTTTTTTCTTCTTTCTGTTTTGCTTTGTCTCAGTTTTAAAAAGTATTGATTTTTTTAACATATGCTACTTTTCTCTGGGACTCATTACTTTTAACCAAGTTGCTTTGTCACTTATTTCCTGATTGCAAAACAACATTTATTTTACTTTGAAAGTTATCATTATGATAGTTTGTTATTGTTATTATGTGAAACGACAGCGTTGTGTTACAGTAGTGTACTAAAGCTGTATGAATTTTCTAACCAGGATTAACAATAGAACAACATCCATAAATATGATATATTACGAGACTTTGAGCTTGCAACCTGTTAATACTCAATCAGTCAAGTTGTGGTTCACAACTATGCCTCATACTTGACCTTTGACCTTTTATCACGTCATCACTTTATCTTACTGGAAATGAGTGTCATTTTGAAATAAATAGAATATGATTTAGCCAGCAACAATCTTAACACAGAAAGCTTTGTGTCGTTGTTGTCATGTGCACAAAGGCATAAAGGTCTCTTTGTGAAGTTTTCTTTGCATTGGGTGATTTTAACGGTCACCATAGAAAGTTTTAAATTAAGAAAGTGTTTTTTTTTTCTCATGTCTGTGTTTGGGAAAATGAATTTGGCTATTTTTATTCATACAGATACACACATGCTGGAATGTGTTTACCTGGCTTTGCAACACTACTTAATGTCCAAAGTAAACACGATGGATCCCTCCCACAACCTTCTTCGACTAGTTTCTATTCACTCAAACTTAAAAACCAGACGCTCTGGAATGAACCCGGTTCTCTGTGCTGACAGAGAAAGCTTTAGACCGACATCGATCTTGACTGACAGCTCAGACCTGATCTCTGACCTGATGTATCAAACCTACTCAGGTGCATTTATGAGCTAGTTCAAAGGATTCATTTGGCAGGCATCCCTGTAGCTGCTGTACTACAAAGAATCCAACCAAATCGTTATCATTGTAGAGTGACAATAGTATGTAAACTTTACAGCTTGACTGCTCTTTAAGCCATAAAAAGTGGGCTTTTATGGAGGACCATAAAGAGAAAGGAGCAACACAACTTGCTTCAGAGGATGAACTAGTAGGCAATATAGGGCAAATAGTGGAATCTTAGCAGCAAATGAGCCTTTAAGAGAGCTGAAATCTGAACCATGCAGCCATACTAGAGAGAAATTAAAAAATAAAAGTTCAGCGAAGTTCACTCAGTCTGCCACCAGAAAGAATGAAAGCAGAAACCTCAGGTGTGTCGTCAGTCTTAACAGTGCCATTACTGATTTCCTGTTTATCTCTAGCTGCTACAAATTCTCACGTTAAAAATGAGTGAGCCACAGCAGAAATATCGACATAAGCACACACACTGTAGACTTTATAGTAGTAAATTAATGCTTTTTCAGTCTTTCACTTCTCTTTTGTGTCTTGTTGGCCGTTTCATATGTAGTTTCAAATTTGCACCAATCAATGAGTTCTCTCACTCCTGGGTTTAAATTTGGTGGTCAGGTGGGGCCTTTGCATGCCTTGTTCTCTCTGTCCTCCAGCTTCTTGCTGGGCATGCTGTACATGCCTGTTAATTGGAAGGAGGAGTGTTTGTTTGTTAGCGTGAGTGGTTGTTGGTCGGTAGTTGCCCTGAGTTCAGGTTGTACTCCACGTCTTGTCCTGTGGCTGCTTGTATAGGTGCTGGTGGCAACTGGCAGGTGCAGCAAGATTTAATCATTTAATTTAACAATTACCCGGGGTGATTACAGAGTAAGAGACTTGTTTGAGTTATGGGTAATTTACAAAGCATGTATCAAATGAGTGGATACTCAAGCCAACTGTTTGAATTTCTTTGTACAGAATTTAGCTTTTGTCATCATAAGGACCTTGAGGTGACTGTTGTTGTGATATGGCGCTATGTAATAAAACTGAACTGAATAATGTTAAACAGTCTTTCACAATCTGTTTGTGTTCTCCTGGAACCAGCAATGCAAGTTGTGTGCTTTATATGCAGGAAATGTTTGTGGGTTATTACTGCTCAAACTGCAATTATGCAAACCGCAAAACCTGAAGGTGGACAAAGTCAGTGGGAATATTTCTCATTATGAAAAATGATTAAAGGGTAACAGTGAGAAAATAACCAATTCAAACATTACTGTGCATGATAAACAGTATTGAAACACATTATAGGCTTGCATTTACTGCTTTTCATATGCCCTTTGGATGTGGCATCTGTTTGTCAGGGTGCCAGCTACTGCTTCCTGTTTTGTCTGAGAGTGAACTAACTTAAAGTGGTTTGTCAGCTTTGAAGAACTCCTTTTGATGCCACCGTTGAACCTCAGGAAACTGTCAAACTCAGGGTGGGTCAGGATTGGGCGTAGTGAACCGGGATTAAAATCTAAAATTAGGCTCAGGGCAAAGGGCAGTTCCAGTTAAGTCTGAAGATTCTCAAAAACAATTATCATTTCCTGTCTGGGTTCACTGTAATATCATTTTGGATGAGTTGTCTTGAATGGAATGCACAGTTAGCATAAAGTTTTAATGCCAGATTTGAATGGAATGCACTGTTAACTGAAAGGATTAATAAAAGCTTTGACTTGAATGGTTGGATGACTTAGAAGAGAGGAAGAGAGTGGCTTGTCTAGAAGATTCCTTAGAGGCTAAGCAGTGCTCACACACGGAATGCTCAAACGTATGTAAGTGCATACACCCAAGTGCCCCATCTCTACCTCTCTCCCTCTTTCGCACACACACACACACACACAGAGACACAACCCTGACTTCCTCCTGTTGTTGTGTGTGTTTTGTCAGTCTAATCTCTGGTCTAATCCTCACACTACTGCCAGACAGACAGACAGGCCCACCCAGGTGAATGAGCCTGAACTTAAGCACAAGTGTGTTTGAGTGTGATTGTGTGTGTGAGACGTGCACAGCTGGTGGATGTCCCAGGTCATGTGATCTGCGGGACATTTAACAAGGATGCTAGTGACATCGAGCATGCACACAAAAGCAAACAGTTTTGCCGGCCTTAAAACTGGTTTCTGATTTTGAAGTCAGGTTCAAGTTTAGCCTGACTTCATGTCCATGTTTCTAAACTACGCGTATACAGATCCCAAGTCAAAGTCCTAAACAAGAATGCATATGCCGATATAAGTGGAAGGTAAATCTAACTTCTGTTAGATACGCTTTAAAGTACCAGGTTGGACGTGTTTTGCCTCCAGAACTGTCTTGCTTCCTAAAAGCACACAATCAAAACGGTGCTGGAAACATTCCTCAGAGATTTTGGTCCACATGGACATGACAGCATCACACAGTTCCTGCAGGTTTGTCAGCTGCTCAACCATGATGTGAACCGGGTCAGAGGGCCCAGTGGCCCCAGTATCCGGCAGCCTCGCCTCTGTCAGTGAAGTCAAGAAGACTTCCTTGTGATTAAAAAGATTCAGTTTAGGTCTCAAAATACACACCCAACAACCAACAGAGTGCTGTTCAGCAAGTTTATTTGTTTAAAGTCAGCTCATAGCAGTAAACACTTGAAGCCGTGGAATTACCGGGGTTTTCAGGACTCCATTCAGGTGGCTGTTTCTGTTGGAAGTGGGGAGAGTGGTCAGTTGGAACTGAATTAGAGGTGAGGCATGGATAACTCAATCAGGTTTAGCTCTTATTTGATATTTTACAGAGAAAATTAGCAAGGACGGGAATTGGACTGACCAGAGTTTCTTAGGGCAGTACATGGTGGAAAGGTAGGTGAGTATTGCAGGTAAATTTCCACAGTTCTTTCTTTCAGAAACATGGACCACATCAGAAATTTCAGAGAAGGATCTCAAGGAAGGTAGGTGGCTCAACAGGCAAACTTGACTTTATAACCAGAGGAGACGAGATATTAACACAAGGCAAACAATCAAAACACTGGGAGCGCGATGTTAGCTCGATTACCATGCTGGCAGGGGTTGAGGATTCGCCTGGCCCTTGAGAAGCCGGTTACTAATTATCAGATGCAAGACAGGTGTGTCAGGTGAGAAGTGGGACCTGTGAAGACTCACCCACAGGGTGGAGCCACCTGCAGGGAGTAAACAGAAAGGCCAACGGAAGAACCCCAAATCAGCCCCAAACCATGACAAGTAGCCTTGATTTTATTTACCAAAAAAGTTGGTAAGACAACAGTGATGTATGCATTAATTAATAGTGGTGGTTAACCTCTGCCTGGCACACACACACACACACACACACACACACACACACACACACACACACACACACACACACACACACACACACACACACACACAGAACAATGAGCTCTGGGAAGATCAGAGATAATTTCATAGGTTATTTATAAGTTCAGTAAAAAAAGAAAGACAGAAACTTTGGCAAACTGTTGTTAATTTGTCAAGGTGTCATAAGCAGCCCAATCATTCTCAGGCAGAAATGCCTGCAGCATGCAGTGGTGTGGCTAACAGAGCGTATTTGCCTCCAAGCGATGTAAATTTCATCACCAGATGGTGAGGCCAAGGGTCTGTGTGGAAGTCTTCGTCTACCAATTGTTTGTGATTGCATGGTCTCATCTGCTGAGGCTTTACAATATAATGTACTAACTACACAAACGCCTTTCAGGTAGACCTCAAAGAACTATAACAAGAATAAGTACCTGGCTGTGGTGAATGCAGCTGTCTGGAACACTTTCAAGGGACACTTAGAGGAAAAACACTGAAAATCCTCAGAAAAATATGGATTCAATGATCCATCTTTGACCTGTAAAGTTTAGGCCTGAAACAGGGATCCACCTTTGGCCTTTGAGATAATGAGAAATCTAATTAGCACAGTTCAATTTTATTGAACCTCCTCTGAAGTCAAAACTCCTTCACAAAGAGAGCTGTGATCTGCAGGTACCATACAGGACTCAGTGGTTTAAATATGTCTTTATTGTCCTGTTATCAACAAAGCTAAGCTCTTAAGAACACCTTTATTTTCCTCCTACAGTAACTTTCACTGAAAGGAAATTGTGTACTTTGATGAACAAATGCCAGGAAGACTAAGTGGTGCAGTACAGACGAGCTCAGAAACCTATTCTGACTGACTGACTGACTAGCACTAGCATGTCCACGGCTGGATAGCGTGTCAGCGGTTAGTCACCACATCACCGAGCTTCCAAGATCCAACATTTCACAAAGACACACGGATTAATTTGTTTTTTTGTATCTAGACCTTAATGCTGATGAATATGAATGCAGCTAGGTGGTCTGCTCCGTCGGGTGAATCAGGTGGATTTTATGTACTTAGAAACCGATCAATGGAAGTCCAAGCTGCAGGGAGCAGCTGGTCACACGGAAGCAAAGAAAATACCATCTTGAACATTACTACATTTTTTATGTTCACCTCAAACCGTTATGAAAAATGATTTCCTCTTAATAAAAAAATAATAAGAAAAACATTTTTGTGAAGAAACATTGCGTTAATAAACACAAGCATAATTAAGAGATAAACAGTTCTACTCCAGTTTAATTAGGCATTAACGGTTATTTGAGATGCTGTTTATTTCACTCTTATTAGTTGTGCTGCTGTTGTTTGGCATTCCAGAAATGTCACTGTGGCCACAAATGTCTAACCTTCTGAAACTCCTGAAAAGGTAACATTTTTGCACTTTTATACCGTATAAATGAAAACATACATGCTGTGTCAGTGATTGCTTTTAAAACTTGCAGGGTTAGATTTTGTATACCACGTAGAGAACCAGGATGTTTTATGTTTCAGTAGTCAGACAACAAACTACCTGCTCTGGCTGCAGTGAAATATATGTAAGTCTGGGAAATATACATGGGAAATTTCTAATTATACTGTGTCATATGGTTATCTTGTACTTTTGCCCCTAAATCCAAGTTAAAAAAAGAAAATCGTTCACCAAGACTGCCGAGTGCACTTTGAAGATTTTTAATTTAATCCATGCTCGAGCTATTCTCGGATGACATTAAAAGCTGAGTTGCGTTTTATTTTCAACGAAGAAATGCAACTATTCTATGTACCACATATGACAAACAGCTAATCCTTATTTATGCCATGCCATGCCTGTCACATTTTAAGCTGCAACTGCATTATGGCCAGTGGCAGGTAAAGTACAGTAAGCCTGACTGGATTTGGCAGCCGCCTGAAGCACAAACGGTAACCAGAGACTGAGTTTCCTTCCAAAATGAAAGATATCCCCCTTTTAAAAAAATGACACCTTCTTCTGCAAAAGCATTGTTGGCGGGAAAGCGAAAGTCATTATCGAGCATGAGGAAGTCACAATCTATCTCAAGGTCTTAGTTTGTGCTATTGATGATTTGATAATGTGCTATTAAACACCCTTTTATTAAAGTTACTGTAGGAGTCGAGAGAACTGTCAGCACGTCGTGATCTTTATTCACTGTATTTTTCTGTAAGAACAACAAAGGACATGACTGCACAAAAAATGCAAAACGCAGAGAAAAAATAGAGGCTATTCACCCAGTGCATAGTAAGTCTGAGCTAGTCACAATGTCCCATTCACCACCATCTTTAGCTCGCATATTAAAAAACTAGCTAGCACCATCTGTTTTGAACATTTCGGTTAGTTAAAAAACACAGATTTTTGATCAAATAGCAATTCCATTCAATCTTGTTACTGAGATACATCTAATGTTGAGTTGTCAAAATGTTTCACAGGTCTAAACATTAAAAAGAAAAACCACACCTCTCCCATTCAGATCACTTGAGTGTGTTTTGTAATTGATGAGTGCTTATTCCCAGGATCCAGCCCAGAGACATTCACAGGACTGTGTATTGTAAATCTGTGTATGGTCCACAGCAATGGTGTCAATAACTCCTTAAGATGTTAGAGGGTGAATATTTAGCCCAAACAACATAAAATTCATCAGTTCTCTAGACATGCACCAGTAGATGGGCTATGATCTGCCATGAGTTCGAATGTATCAGAGTCTGTAAGCAGCTGTCTGAGCAATCTGATGAGGAAGGCATTGTGTAGCACAGACATCGCTTTCCCACTGCAAAAATGTATCATCGGCGTAGCTTACCACCAATATAACACCTAAATACTTCTTCAATTACATGTTAAAATTCTGTGTGTAAGCTACTACAGTCTTGTAGCACAACGATCTGTTGAGTACTGAAAAATGATCGATTGTTCCTGCATGGTTTGCATACATTCCCTCTCTATGTGTACTTTGTATATGTGCCCAACACAAAAATATGAAAACACATTGCCTGCATGAGCTCTGCTTATGGGAATCAATCATAAAAAGGCAAAACTGCTAATAAAAAAATCAGTTTATGAGACTAATGTGTTAACAATTTCCCAGGGAAGATTGGATAATTTTACTGCCTGAGCCTGGTTCTGCCAGAGGTTACTTTCTGTTAAAAGGGAGTTTTTCCTTCCCACAGTTCCCAAGTGCTTGTTCGTGGCATCAAAGCATCACTTTGGACATACACTGCAGTGTGAAATCCTTTGTACAGCAATTGCAACAACACAGATAAAGAAAAGTTACATGTCTTTTAAGTACATTGCAAGATTTGCAGAAAATGTGCCCTCACCTTCACTTTAGGGAGAGAAGTTTTTCTTTTTTTCCCTTAAAAAAAACAGGTTAGACTGAAGCACTGTGAGGCTGATTGCAGGTGAAGAGGCCTCTTGGTATGCTGGGTAATTTACATGACATGATTACTCCGGCAGCCATCTCTTTCTGTGTGTGCGTAATGTGTGTGAGTGTGTGTGAAAGACAGACAGAAAAAAACCTGCTGGGAAACAGGGTTTAGCGGCAAAATGGTGCTAAACATCTGTGAGCTTGATGACACTCACTTAAAACAACGGGAGGGAAGGTGGGAGGGCGGTATGATTGAAGGAAGAAAATAGGGAGTATGAGGAGGGAGGGAGGGAGGAAGAGAACGGGGCGAAAGAGAGTGATGTAGACGGGAGGAGCAGAAAAAATGGAAAATACTTAAGAGACAGAAAAAGAAGAGGCAAAGAGGGAAAAGTGGTGATGGGGGGGAGAGGGGGGGGAGAGAAGTTGAAGGATTATATTCATCAGAGTTCTCTGTGATAGCAAAGCCAAATGTACAAACATCAAAGACGGGGAGAAAGACTTGAAATGTGCATGTGTGTGTGTGTGTGTGTGTGTGTGTGTGTAGGGGACAGACAGGGCAGGCAGGCTGCATGGTCTAACTTGCTGTAAAAGCACCTGAAGAAACAACACAAGCCTGACATGATAACATCTGTCGTGACTGCCTGTCAAGCCCCGTTTGTGTGCGTTTGTGTGCATGTTTGATGCTTAGACATACACAGATTTGTTAGATTTGTTATATCCTGGATTTTGTCTTTTGCAGAAATTTTGTCTCTCAATAACTTTAAAGGGGCAAAGTGTGACATTAGTAGTATCATTCATTTAGAAACAGTTTAATCCATCCATCCGTTGTCGGCAGATGAAATCTGTGTATTCTTTTCCGTAACCCAGCAAGATTGCCAGTCTTCTAGCTTGCTTACTTGCCACAAGTGCACTGTGCCACCTACCAATAGAAAGGAAAAAATAATGTGCACATTTCCACAAGAGAAATCCCACACCTGATTCTATCCTAGCCTGCTTTTTACATCCAACAGAAAAACTGCAGTCGTGGTGCTTTCGATTGTACTCAGAACTCGGAAATCCTGCCTTCTGAATAGGAAGATGTAGGTAACACCAGACTGCAGATGAGCTGCATACAGGGCTGGACTGGGACAAAAAATCATCCCGGGCATTTTGACTAGAGACCGGCCCACCATTATAGGAAAAATCATAAAGCCTTTGAATGAAAAGAAACACTGTTGTGACAGTGATGTACACTGTTCTGATGGTATATATGCATCAATCTATCAATTGTTTGTTGTAAGACTCAGATAATTATTTTTTTAAAAGTGAGACATTTTAAATGAGAATAAGAAAGTATTTCCTTGTGCCCACCTCTCCCTTTTAATGCCCTACATGGACCCCTGGCAACACTTTGCTAGAGCCGCCCCTGCACAGTTACCAGCTGTCAGCTACTTAAAAAAGGATCCTGGTGTTATTTGTCTCTCAGAAACAGTTCATAACTTCCCTTCAACTCATTCATGTCACCTAAAAGGTAAACCTGTTTCTCCATCACAGCTCTGATGATTCAGTAAGGACATCTCCTGGTTTCATCTTCATGTTTCCCTCTCACCAGATAACCAAACCGATATCATGACCAGCAGGTTTACAGCTGTGGCCCCAGCAAACATCAGCTGATACTAGAAATTAATATTAAATAAATTCTCACAACACCTGATCAAGCTTAAAAGTACTGCTGTTGTTTACCGCGACATCCGCTGGTTTCCTCTTTCTGGCGCAAAGTGGGCGATAAACAAACAAGAGAGCCGATCAGCTGATCATTGATCAGTTTCATGATTGAAGTAGCAACAGGAGAGGGAGGGGGAGAGAATGAGAGAAGAAGAGGCAGCTGTGCAGCAAAGACACAAAATAACTCCAGCTTTGTGTCTTTTTCATTGTAGCTGAAGTCCGGGACAAACTGTTCCTTTTCACCTCAATAAGAAACGCGTAATATTTTCTCTGAATACCAGACGATTCCGTTTTTTACGGGACGGTTGGCAACTCTAATAATTAACCTTATGAACAAAATAAAGTTCAACATCAGTAACATAGCAACCACCCAGCTGTATAGAAACTCCGTCATGCTAGCTAGCACGCAGTACGAAAAAGTCAGCATAACGAAAATAAACTCCACCTAAACTTGGTTCATACCTGACCCAGATGGACTGCAGGTTATAACTTATTACCTGAAGTTCAGTTCACCTGACACTCTCGGACCAACGGCCGCTTCGGGTCTCTCCTCTTGCCTCCCTTTTCCTTCATCCACCTGCTAGCTTCAACCACTTGCTAATGTTATTGAATCTGTGGAAGCTCCGCGATAGCCACTACACGAAGTAACGAACAGTGTTGGTCAAGTTACCTGAAAAAAGTAATCAGTAACTAATTACTGATTACTTCCCCAAAAAAGTAATCCCGTTACTTTACTGATTACTTATTTTCAAAAGTAATTAATTACTTAGTTACTTAGTTACCTTTTAAAAACACGATTTACAACCTGAAGAGGTGATAAAGCTACAAGTAACGCGTTACTGTCCATCTCTGGTAACGAATAACGAGCCTATCTAAATCCAAGTAACGAGTAATGCGTTCCCGGTTTTGGCATAATAACTAGTTACCGTGCTCGTTACCACAATAATAACGTAGTTACTGTAACGCGTTACTTAATAACGCGTTAGTCCCAACACTGGTTATAACTCACTGTACCTCGAGATGGGACAGTAGGTCACTGGAATAAGAGTCTGCCCAGAGGTTTTTCTTTTGTTCATTCTGTGATTGCAACTTGTCAATAACAATAAAAGACAATAACAGCAAATAATGTAACAGCAAATGCAATTGTGTACTAATTGTGTACTCCAGCTACAAGATATGTTTATAATAGTATTAGTATAGTATTAACTACTTCTCAAGCATCTGGGGCTCAGAAGTTTGAGCAGGTTGTGGGAATGTTTCAATCCGCAGCTCCTCAAGTCTGCATGTTGAGTATCTTTGGTCAGGATACTGAACACTCTGTTGCCTCTGATGTGTGACTGTAAATGGAGTGGTCCTGATATATAGTTCTTTTTTCTACTCAAAACTCAGCATTCAAAGCACTTTTGACTGCAATCCTCATTTACATATGCATTCATACAGGGTTTTTTTTCTGTGTTATAGTTAACTGGTTATGATGTCCTTGGAGTCTGTTTCTCTTTTGACTCCAGGTCCAGGACCACTTGAGGTCCTTGTTCTACCTCTTGAATGAATCCCAGCCATCTACTATGTTGCCAGGTACACTGCTTCCTCATCACATCAAATTAATTCCCAGTACTTAAGGACCAGCAGAGGTGACAAAACTGCAGATGTTCTGCACTTGAGTAGAAGTGCAGATACTAGTGTTAAAAAATACTCCAGTAAAAGTTGAAGTACTGATTCAACTTCTTTACTCAAGTAAAAGTGAAAAGGTACAGGCTCTGAAATGTACCTAAAGTAAGAAAGTGAAAAGTAACACTTTGGAGGATGTTTCTATTTTTGTGCAAAGCAAACTAAATCTTGTGCTACATTAATGTAATAATAAAATAATATTAATAGATGGGAACAGTCTGAATTTTAATTCTAGTGAACTCAGCTTGAATCTGTTGAATGGAACACGAGCCCACATTGTATAGGGTGACTTTCCCTCTAAAGAGGAGAATGTGTAGCGAAGAGGTTAAAGCACATTCAGCAGGTGGAGGAACCTAGAAATCAGTTGTGGTAGCTCATTGTGGGGAAAGGAATTTCTATGGAGAGCTTCAGTAGATTTTCTTAATGTACAGGCTGTGATCAGCTGATCTGGGCTACTGCTCTGAGGTTTACTGCTCTTTGTGGATTTACACACCTCAATTTAACAGATGTTTTATGAGTGGTCCTGGCAGATTTCCATCCTCTACACTGACAGTACAGTGTTTATACTCTTTATATTAGACAGCATAAAGTTGGTATGAAGGTGGGATTCAGTGAACGAATCTCAGCATCATCAGCTTAACTTCAAATTCAATTCTGCTATACTGGATATAACCTAACTCTGACCATGAAACCACAGTCACTGTGCACCAGTCACACACTGCTCTTTACTTTAAATCCATCACAGTGCAGCAAACTAACCTGTTTACATCTTCACTAACCTGCAGAGGTTCTCCATGCAACTTTTAAATAACAGTTAGTCTCCCTCTCTTTCTTTTACAGCACATTTCACAATATAAAAAAACATAACGTCACATGTACTGACCCAATATTTGATTTAAAAACATGAGGACTCACATGTAGGCTTTACATTTCCAGTATGTCAGCTCCCACTGAGCATCCTTACCTTTACATCTAACCTCTGTTCTTCCTCTCCTGTCCTGTCTTTCTTATCTTTCTCCATCTCTGAGTGAGCTCTTTCTTTTCTCTCCTGTGAAACACAGCAGCTGGACCTTTAGCTAGCAACACACTGGGCCACAAGCTGCACACAAGCAGTTTGTGTTTGCTGATGTTTGTTAAGCTGATAGAAACGTTGCATTTGAAATTATCTGCCACAACATGTTATTCTCCTTATGTTCGCTCATGTTCCACAGCGCTAGCTAGATGCCGAAGTACCATAACGGCAACTTACGGGCACCTGCAGTCATTTTGGTGTTGTGCCAAAAAAAAAAAAAAAAAGAAAGAAAGAAAAGAAAACACACCCACTTTTTGCCACAAAGGTTTTTTATCATCTTTCATGTCTTTTATGCCACATCTCCTGGCGATTAATACAAAAACAGGACCGCCTTCATGTGTTACTGTTCAGGCTCAGACTGGTTTGATGTTTGAAGGCTCGCACTGATGTGAAATAAGAACTCCCCTCAAATGTGTTAAATCATCGTTAAAGTAATGAGGATGTTTTAAAGTACAAGGAGATAGTCTGCTACTACCATGTGGTAAATCAGCTGACCAGAGCTGCCTACTCAGTCATAGCTGGCTGTATGAATCCTGCCTGACTGGGTGAATGTTGATCATAGTAAAAAGTGCCTTGATCGCTGAACAAGAGTGGAAAACCACTGTATAAGTTTTCTGTTATTTGTGGTTCAAAAATGTATGCATCCTGTGATTTTTATTGATTTGTCAGTCAATGTTTTTATCGATTTAATCGGATGTGGAGAAGAATGGTTAACTTCACTTGGACTTCAGCTCCTAATATCACAAAAGGGACCATATACAGACAAGAATGTGTCTATGTTCTTCTCATATACATGTAACAGCAGCTTGATATTTAATTGTTTCAGTATTTTTTATCCTTAAAAGTATTACATTGGTTCATTATATTCAAAGCCTTAACTGGTTAATCATTCAATGCATGACCCCAAAACACATCCCAGTATATCTGGTATCTTTTAGTAAACTTTTGCAGGTGCAAACACTAGGCTGCACAAAATACGCTTGCAATGATGTGTCATTTAGAGAGATTTTGAGGATTTAAGAAAACACCGGCTGCACCGCACATCCATCTTTTCTTACTTCACCTCTTGCTCTCTCTCTCGCTCTCTCTCCCAGGCAGAGGTGGATTAGCACAGTTCTGCTCCGTTTACCTCTGCCTGTCAACGCTGTGTGTGTGTGTGTGTGTGTGTGTGTGTCCTGTGCATTCAGCCATGAGAAGCTACCGCTAAGACCCTGCATCATAGGTTCTGTGTAGGTGACAGCTAAACAGTCCCACCCAGAACACACACACACTTAAAAATGACGCTTTTAAACGGTTAAGCCAAGTAAATGCTGTGGGGGTATCAAGTGCTATCAGTGGCAGTGCACTCAGAATATGAAAACTTGATGCCGCTTTTAAATTTCTGTTTCCACTTTCAGAAGCTGAGGGGAAAAGATAGGCAGAAAGATGGAGGGAGAGAAAAAAATGGCAGGTGAGGAGGTGGGAGGGAGGGAGGGAGAGAGTTTGTTGTCTTGTTGTGTGGTCCCGTGTGTCTGTGAGGGAGCTGCACCTCCACGCCTCAGTGCCATCCTCCTTCCTCCTCCCCGGCTCCCAGAGCCTGCTCTGGCCTGTTAGCAGGAAGTGTCCTCCCAGCTGACACACGCACACACACACACATACACACATAACTTTAAAATGTTGGCAAAATGCCCCCCCACTCCGACAATGCCCGCCAAAAATGCAAACATTTCACTCAGCGTGTGAATTAAAAGGAATCCCAGTGTGTCTGAATTCAATCTTGGAAGAGGGCCTAAATGAGCAACGCATGACATTTAAGCTGCTGTGAGGACTTAACAAATTGAGTAATGTGAGTTTCGGCAGGTGGTGCTCTTTTGTCTCACGAGCCCGATCCTGCCAACCTTCGTTTTCCAAATTAGTGGCGGAGCAAGGATATGTAGGTGTTTGTCTGAGCCATATGTCGAACACAGAAAACATCCTATGGGAAGTCTGTTGAAAATAGTTCTGAACTAAAAGATGAAATCAGCTTCCGTACAGACGTGAGGGCGAAGATCGTCTTTAGCAGCAACAAAAGCTCCGCAGAGGTTGCAAAGTAAGAATGAAAAGAAGGTGAGCCACGTCACCGACTTCTTTTCAGGCATGAAGTTTATATGAGACCTGGATTTATAATATGTATGCTGACTTTTTCAAGCAAAGTGAGAATTTGTTCCCAAGTTAAATTTTGAGCATCTCATCTGACTCAACAACAACAACTTTATAGTGGGTTATATACAGATTTACTAAACTAAGGATTATACAGTGATATAGATTCAGCAGCCAATTTATTAGGTACACCAGCGAAAAGAAGAGATGAAAACTTGTCAAATCAAATATTTAGTCAGCCAATCACAAGGCAACAACTGAATGCATTTGGGGATGTAGTTGTGGTCAAGAGGACCTGCTAAATTTGGGAAAACATTCGATGATCTCACGAGTCTTGATTCTTGCTGCAACAAATCGGATGGTAGGGTCACAAATTGACATAAACAACTTGGACCGCTTAGTACAGACTAAGCATCATTTACACTCCATAGCCTGTGTGAGCAGGCCTGTACTCTTAGTAACCATGTGTCCATCTTCTGAAGCTGAGATATCTCAAACTGGTTTCTTGAACATGACAGTGAGTTCACTGAACTGAAATGGACAGTCACCAGCTCTCAATCAGCTACACCACCTTTGGGACATGGTGAAAAACAGAGGCAAGACATCCACTGTTCAGAGCAAATATGTGATGTCAACACCTTGATGAATCTGTGCCACAAATAATTAAGAGGTTCACAACTCAATATTTGCATGATAAAGTTGCTTTGAGTGTATTTCTTTATTCTTGCTATTTTTACTGGGTTTTTTTTATTATCTAAAGATCCAGAAGGACATTTTAACAGCACGTATAATTCCTGGAAATCACTCTTGTCTTCTGAGAATGAAAGAAAAGCTTGTTGAAAGTAGTGTTTTCATTACATCCACATCTTTGGTGATGATCACTGACTATGCCTCAAACTATAGATGACACTGACACAAAGGAAAATATTCTGCAAAGTGTTTAGTGCACATACCTTTAAAAAATTCTATTAACTGGCTACAATAAGTTCAAGCTGTGTCACTAAAAAGACAGAGCACATAGTGTAGCAGTGACTTAGTTATTTATTCATTTTACTGTAACTTTTCCCCAGTGAATTCAGAGCGGCGGTGTGTCTATGTACCTGAAGAAGAGGGAGAGAGAGGCAGAAAGAGAGAGAGAGAGAGGGAGAGCAAAGAGAGAGAGAGAGAAGTAATTAGAATCCAGTGATTAATGTTCTAATGAGTTTATTCTCCAAGGGGATTAACATGAAGGCTAATAGCAGCTGTGCTAAAATCATCCCAAAAACCCCAAAACACAGGAGACAAAAAGACAGGCGCAGGATTTACTCGTCCACGGGAAGAAAAACATTAGTTTGTTCATGCCGTGGTTGTTGATGTTTTCAGAGTTTACTCTGTTAGCTTCCCTTCACTTCAGGCAACCTTGGAACGACCTCAGCACAGCCACTGAAACCTACCATCAACTGTGTGTCAAAAAGAATCACGCCAACCTAGGTGTAAGACCCAGAGTCTGTGACCAGAAATAAAAGGCGTTCACTTTCCTCTAACTGACAGTTTGACAGACTTATATGGAAAACACAAAAACAAATAGTTCTAACCCCAGATAGCCCGTTTGAAAGTATCAAACTCTTCATTGTGCTCATGCTATACTCAATCTCGAGTTTTTTTTCCTTTTTTATAAATCAAATTTTACCAAGAAGTTGACTCAACTTCTTGAAAAAAAAACAGGGAAAGAGAAGTTGAGAGAGAGGTGAGAGGTTAGTGAAACAGATTCAGAACCAAGAAGAAGAGAAAATATATATATCCTTGTAACCAGTTGGTTCTTGGTGTGATAGGGAGAGTGACATTCGGGTTGGCTTAGCCCTTTTCTAAAGGAAAAGGAGAGATTAAGACAATCCGCAGCGAGCCACCTTCCCTACGCCAAGGTGCTTAGGGACCCAGGGAGCAAAGAGGATTGTGGGAGAGAGAGTGGGCTTCTGGGATGGCGTCGTAGGGATCTTAGAAGGCATTAGTGGTAACATACTCTACCTGAGATAGACACAGAGGGGACCACAGCACCAGCACCAGACCCTTTTGTTGACTGGCTTAGTGGTCCTGTCTGTCACAAACACACACACACACACACACACACACACACACACACACACACACACACACACACACACACACACACACACACACACACAGGTGTGTGTTTCAAATGCAATAATTATGCTAAAAAATACACCACCAGACATACAAAACACATAAATACAAATGCCACTGCCCTCATACTACAAACCTATAAACACATATTTATCCACTTACAAATAAAAATACATTTAAAAAAGGACAAATGAAGAAAAAACCACACTTACACATACTCAGTTTATAAATTTTCAATGATTTTTGTCAACAGACACCATGATTTTCTTCAAATAAGACAGAAGACATTTAAAAAGAGGCTAATATCGGTGAAAGACCAATACAGCCCATACGACAACATTTTGCTTCCAATGATTTTCGTTTCCATACAGTTTTACAATTTAAATAAAGGATTTTCAATTATCATTTACATTTGAAAACATATGCACCAATAAGCAGAAGCTAGTATCTGAACAGACACTGAATAACAATATTATTATGCACAGTTGTAAAAAATTAATATTACTACTTATTTTTAATTGTTATTAATGACAAATGTTGTAGACTGGATTACGCTGGGCACACGTTAAAACCATCCATGCCACGGTGCTCCATAACAGCAAGTATATCACATCATAAATCTCTAATGTGACTATAGAAAGACTTCATCCACACAAGAACTGTAACAGCTTCACCTCGATCTTTGGAACAACGTACCAACCAAATACTTCTGGAACTGGTCTGATAGATGGACAGATGGAGATTTAGTACTTAAATGATCTTTGATGAGTTATGCATTACTGTAGGAGTGATTCCATGTGGCTGCTGTATTTGTAAGTCAGTCAGACAAATCATAGTTTATTCATATATAAAAAGCAACACTGGTTTGCTGAATGTGAAATTAGCCCCCAAAATGAGCACGGGTTAACCTTAAACGTCTTTGGAGGAGCATGTTGCAGTGTACTTCCAAACACTAGATAAACTGGTCTTAAAAAATCAATAAGCTGAAGAAAAGAGAGAATGACTGAAAAGCAAAAGAAGGTGTCCAGACCTCAACAAGACTGAAATGTAGTGGTGGCAACTTTCTGGAGTCGTGCATAAGCAAAATCCAAACAAAGTAAAAGAGCTTTAGAAACTTTAAAGTTAAGAGTGGGTTAAAAATCCTCCATAATGACAACTGATAACTCATGATTGATAAGTGATTACTGATAAAGTCATACAGTGAACAGTTGCTTCAAGTTATAAGGTGGTTCCACAAGCTCTTGAATCGTGGGTTGTACTTTGCCTTTCACAGGACTGCATAGAGTCCAGATGCAGATGCCAAATGTGGCGACAAGAAAAGTTGTGAATGAATAGTCAAAATATTGAGATAAGATTTCTAAAAAACTTAATGCAGTTGATTCCATTTTTAAATCAATTCAATTATATATATATTGATATAGGCAAATCACAACAACAGTTACTTCAAGGTGCTTTATATTGCAAGCACCCTACTGTAACACAGAGAAAGCAGAGAAAACCCCAGTTATCAAATGATCTCCTTGAGTGAATGCTTTGGCGACAGGGGGAAGGAAAAACTGACTTTTAACAGAAAAATCAGGCTCAGGGAGGGGCGGCCATCTGCTGCGAGTGGCTTTGGGTGATAGGAGGAAGACAGAAGTAAGACACTGTGGAAGAGAGCATCGCCACCAATCTGAATAGTGGAGTGCTTGGTGACTGGTAATTCTAAACTGACGATAGGTATGACTGCGAGTGTGAATAGTTTTCTGTCTATCATTTTTAGCCCCACAAAAGATTGGCAACCTGTCTAAGGTTTACCCCAAGTCTCGCCCTATTGCATCCAGAATAGGCCTCTCCACCCACCTCATGCAACTTTACACTGAATAAGTGGAAAACATGATTGAATGGATGGGTTTTATTCAGCTGGTCAAAGTAATAGATTAATTACTTAAAAGCTGATACTAAAACACAAGGCCCTACATATACTGATACTATCATATGCTGATAGACTGGAGACAAGATGACTCAGTATCCTCTGTTATATAATCAAGTATTAAACAGGACTGCTTCAGTTAGTTGAATTAACATATTTAGATATAACAGGTGGTGTTAATGAAGGCGTACTTGAGTTAATCGTACAAGCCTGTGGGAGTAAATCAGATAAACAAGGTGCAGTATTCATATTTGAAAATGAACTTCTGAATGAGCATAGACTACAATGCAGATGGGTCTCACTGTTAAACATCAGAGCAGCAAACTACTGTAGATTTGTGCTTAAACCCAACAACTCATAGTACATTTGTGCACTCTGGTATTTTGTGTCGCAGGCAGAAAATATCACATTACCTTCTTACACTGTGTAATCGTGTTGGATTTACTCAACAAATCTGATGCAAACGGTTGACTCAGTATTTTGATTTTAATTTTTTTTTTCCGCAGCATGCTTGAATTTTTTGCATCACTGCCACGTTGTACAAGCGCTACCTAATCTAATCTGGGTTCTGCTGGCTTGTAGGTTTTTCTGAGACATTGAAGAATTAAAGAGGAGATTAAGGTGCGTGGTTTAATCTATAAGGATGCGTTGGTTTGTAACGTGGAAACAGGTATAAGTATGTCTTGTGAGCTTACGTACGTGTGTAAGAGTTTTGAGTGTGTGTGTGTGTGTGTGTGTGTGTGGATTTGAAGTTTACGTAAGTCTAAGTTTGACGTATGAGAAAAGTAAACTGTTTCTTTTGAGCCAAGTTTTGTTAATGACTGAGATTCAGACACAAATGCACACATCTACACACACGCGTGCGTATTAAGATGTACCCAGATGCTCCCTTGTACCGTGCCATTTATTCACACTGTGATCTCTCTCGTCTGTTAAGATCAGCTGTCATTCCCTTTGTTAAGGAGGTGATTTATGTGGTAACTGTAAGGTCTGTTTGGCCTCCGTGCATATGCGTGTGTACACGCATGTGTTTGGGTGTGTGCGTAGCCTCGGGGTAAAGCAGCACGACAGCTGTTAGAGCGGTCGAAATGATCAATTTTATCCTGCTTTTCTATCCCCACCAACCTGAATGAATAGTGGAGGGCTCTGTAAGTGTCTCTTGATGTTGTAGACATCAAATCTAGAAGATCCCTGGCTGGAGTGAAACAGATATAACACAATTTTATATACCTGAAAAAGGCAGACCTCACCATATTTCTGAAAGTTGTCAGTAACCATTAAAATTTTTCTTGCTACAACTGCAGTCCAAGGCGCTGACTCCATTTTATGCTAAATTTTGGGTACTCTGTGTATTTTCCATTTTTATTTTCTAAATTTACACCTCAGTCATAGCTATGGACATGGTGGCAACCGCCTAACAACCACCAGTCACTATGAAAAAAATCAGTATTCCCTGACTAGTTGTGAGAGGTTGCTGGACAATAGACTGCTAAGCCCCAACCACACAAACCTAAAGACCTAGTGACCCAATGGTAACCACAGGTCACTAGAGAAAAACACATGTTGGTGAGTAGTTGTGGCAGCAGGTGAAACTGATGGCAAAGACATTGCACTGAAAACCTTGTGATTGCTTTGTTGGTGTTAAGCTAGCAAGTGTTTGCAGGGATGCGGTGTCTTCCATCCAAAATATGGTTGAACGCTGCAATTGGATATGGATCAAAGAAATCTTAAGCAGGTTTATGATACAGCACCCTCTTTGTGACTGATTTTGCCCAGCAAAAACCAATTTCAACCAATTAGGGGATACACGTTTACTTAGGTTGTCAACCAGTCTCAAGGCCTGTGTGTCTGTGGGCTTTACAAGACAAAAAACAACTGACCATTGCTGACTGACTGAAGATGTAGTTAAACTAGTAACATATTCACTCCACCTTTGTCTTAATATCCAGCCTAGCCAGAACTGGCAGATGCACGCAGACCGATTGGCTCGCATTCGATTTTCTGATTTGTTACACACAGCTGAGTGTTGCAACATGAAATGTTGCACATCATTGGGCTGGCCTGTCAAACTCCACCAAAACATTTTGGTTTCTTTTATTTTCATCTCTTCTTAACTAATTTCTGTCCAGGTTTACACTCCTTCCTTCCTCTCATACTAAATCTGTCCCCAGCTTTCATTCTCTTTGTCCAGCGGTTCATCTGTTCCCCTCGCTGTTGCCTCTTCCAGCTTTAGCTTCCTCCATCACCCTCTCCACGGGTGTCACCTTACCAGTAGTGTCTTGGTTAATGCCTTTCTTGTGGCATCCAAATCCACCATTAAATTAACTGCCTCAAAAAAAAGCAGACACTTTTAAACTGTAGCTTTACAGCATCCAATACGTCTCCCTTGCCAACACTTAGTGCCAGTGCTCAAGTGGCTTTCTCTTTATATAGCAAGGTGGGACATTTTTCATGGGTGGGGTTCAGACTTGCTCTAATTGCATTTAAGTACACTATACTC
Organism: Maylandia zebra; assembly: GCF_041146795.1. Lineage (NCBI taxonomy): Eukaryota > Metazoa > Chordata > Actinopteri > Cichliformes > Cichlidae > Maylandia > Maylandia zebra. The sequence continues at coordinate 9,226,077 of NC_135183.1, forward strand.
ATGCCCAGATACTGTAGGACAATTCATGACAAGAGGTTGGCAGTGTAAATTTAAAAGCAGTGATGTACTGACCATGCAGCATTCAGGGATAAATCCTGGCTAGCAGCTGCTCTGTCTGTCTCTTTACCATAGTTTCTTTACTGCACTTGTAGGACTGCAATACAGTTGTTTCTTCTGTTCTCATACAGTTGCACAGGAATCTGACAGACTTAGTTTAATTTAATATTGTTCTCCAGCACCACAAGTGGTTAAATGCACCAAAGGGGACACCTTGTAACTGAGGCAGAATATAAAATGAAACAGCAACTGTAACAGGTGGGCATGAAAGGGGTCCCCACAGGGCAAAATGGAGAGTAAGAGAGAAAGAGAGAGAGAGAGAGATGGCAGCATGATGGATTGATAGAGGGCACGGTTGATGCCAGCCTCTCTTTGACCAGGAGAGGCAGCTGAAACAGACTGTCTCCTCCCCTTCATTTGTGTGTCTGTGTGTTTGTGTGTGTGTGTTGTTACACTGCTTTGGCAGGGGTGGCACAACCATCTGCCCGGTCAGGGTGTTGCATGTGTGTGTGTTTGTCTGGGGGTGAGACAAGCTGAGATAAACGGGTGATTGAGTGTTTGAGGCTCCCTGGTGTAAGTGAATGGACAACTGGCACTCGCAGCAGGAGCAGCACACACACAAACACACACACACACACACACACACACACACACACACACACACACACACACGCACACACATTAACACATTCAGCTGTACGTGTCGGACATTAAGCTATGGTTGACCTTCTTACAGACTGATTATCAGGTTTGTTTACCGCTTGTTCAACCTGAAATTAATGTATTTCTGGTGTATATGAACATTTTACAAGTAACTTGGAAGGTTTAAAAAAGTATCTTAGATGTTTCCTTACAGATATACTGTATATGTGTTTGTCTGCGCGCACGGTGCGGGTGGACTCTCCATCTCTGTCTCTTTAAAGGCCTTGTGTGGTGAATAAATATTCCCTCTATGAAGGAGACAGAGCTGCTGTAGCATCTGTTGTTACTGCACTAAAACTGTGTTTCAGCAACTGACACACAGCCAGAAATGGTAATTCAGAGACTGTACACTTGTACTGTTCGGGTATGTGTGCCAGCGTATTTCTCTATTGCTCCATTATACAAGAAGTTTAAAAAAAAAAGCACAGAGAAGTGGTTTGGTATAATTCACACCAAGGAGATCTTGACTTTGGCTTTTCCTAATTTGTTTGGTTAAAGGATGATGTTACAAAAAGAACCAAAACTCTTTCATGTACTGAGGGGGAAATAATTTGATGAATTTGTAAGTTTGTTTGTGTGCAAAGAAATTAAGAGTCTCTAATTTTAATGGCAGTTTCATTTTAATGGAGGGAGACAGGATGTCAACCAAAAATTCAAAGTTAAAAATTCATTTGTGAGATGAAACAATTATTACTTATGTCTGCAAGGTTAGGCTTGTTCCATTTACTATTGTTTTGCTCTTCTACTGCTGTTGCAGCCTGTTTCACAAAAATGATGCTACTCATGAGCTACATTCTATTTCATTCCACTTTTATTCATATAGCACCACATCACTACGCTAGTCACCTTGAGGCACTTCATATTGTAAGGTAAAGACCCTATAATAACACAGAAAACCCCAACAATCAAACAAAAAGCAAGCACTTGACAGTGGGAAGGAAAAACACTCTTTTAACAGGACAAAACCTCCAGCAGAACCAGGCTCATTGAACAATATCTTTTGAAATCTCTAGCTATAATGAATGAAAGTACATCTGGCATGATATTACAGGAATTATTTTTCAGTTACCTGTAATCCACCTTTAAAGCTTTCTTTGAAAATCAGCATACTGCATTTTTTGCAAGAATGATTATGTGTGTTAATATTTGCATACAAAAGAACTTCCAAACACCTGATAAATAAAGCGTCTCGACTGTCATAAAGCAATTTTATTGTACTGTAAGTTCACAACTCACTTAACAGACACACTGAGATAGAACGAACAGCGAGTGGTTGTTCTGTCATTTCATCTCCCTTTCTCTCCTTGCCTTAATTTACCCCCCTCCCCTTCCCTGATTGAGACAGAGTGAGAGAGAGAAACCACTGAGCAGTGAGAGGAACAGTATCTGGTGTAATCACACTTGTCTGTCTGCAGGCTATTGACTCTCTGGCTAACAGAGACCCACTGTGTGTGTGTGCTGTAGGCGTGCATGCATCTACTGTAATAAAATGAGCTACTTTCATTTCATTCTGCATATTCACATCACTGGTCTGTATTGCTGCTGCACCCTTGCTAAACTCTATTTTTCAAAAGGCTTTGCAGTTAACACACTGGCGACCACATAGCTGTAATTTGAATCGTAATTTCAGTTTACTTTAAACTGCTTTCCGCATTTCATACTTTGCATTTTCTTTGATGTTTCCATCACACAAATGTCCTTAATTTCTTCAGTTTCTCCACTTTTTTTATTAAAAAATTCCTACTGAAGTAAAAAGTACTTAAACACATGATTCACCTTGCGTGGCCAAATTCTCCACATTCTCATCTTTGTCTCCTCTGCTCTAGACTCATTTCACTTAACCATCTATCTGTCCCTCTACCTCCTCCCCCTTTCTCTTCTTTGTCCAACCTCTCTCACTTATCTCCAACCTCACTGCTTCCTTCTCTCTCCCCTCTTCCTACCTGCCAGCTGCTGCTCAGGGCCTCCTGGCTCATACAGTCTTCCCTCAAACAAAGGAAAGGATGGAAAACAAGTTCAACAGCTATGATCTCTCTCTTTCTGCCTCTCTCTCTGTATTCCTGAGGGAGTCTTCACGGTCTCTGATGTCTCAGTCTTGTCCAACGGTCACTCACACTGAACTCTGCACAACTTAAACTATGGTGTCTTCAGTCTTGTGACGATCAGTGGCTGGCCAGAGCCAGGGCCACTTCAGATAAATCATCCTCATTTGTTATATTACAGCATTGCGTCAGTCATTGTTGTGTAGATCTTCAAATTGAAACATTTCAATTTGAAGTTCCTTACTTTTCTTTCCTCTCCCTAGTTTGTATTTAGTCTATGGCGTTTTCTGGGTGTTTGACAGGTTGTTGTGTCTCCTCCCTTCAGCTCTTGCTTTGACCCTTCCGCTCCCCACTGGTGTTCTCTTTGGACGTTCTCAGGTTTACATGTTTGGTTTCTGTACTTGCTTCCTCTTATCTGCAAAGCCTATTGCTCACAGCAAAATAGTTTTTAAAATAAAAGTGTGTAATTTTAGTAATTTTTCTTTCTCCTATGGAAACTGCAACATGGTGTAACAGAAATATTGGTCCATGTGTCTAAGTATGATGAATAAAAATAAGAATAGTGTTAAAGACTGCAGAGGAAAACACTGCTTTCCAAAAAAGTCAGTGCAGCCATTTCTTCCAAGTTTGCGAAAGATGAACCGGATATTTCACAACATTTTTGTGCACTGATAAGACAAACGACTTGTCTTCCACCTCAACAATCATAACGGCCATTTGTTCCTGAAACAACCCATGTAAGCATTCCTGAAATGACAAATAGGTGTTGTACTCATTTGAAAGAGCGATAAGTTCAATTTTGCGAAGCATGTGGGGTGGCGATAGCGAAATCACAGCCAACCCTTGACCAGACTGGAGTTTATCTCCGTCTGTGATCATTTTTAAGTTAAGCTATTGTTTACTCTTTACTTTCATTTTAAATTTCTTGTTTGATTACATAAAGCAACCAAAAACTACTATAGCTTGAAACACCAAGCTTCTAACCAATGTCAAGCTGAGAGCAGCAGTGTCAGTTCGTCATTCACCAGGTCACTACAGGTTGCCTGACCTACACATGCAACCACTGAACGGCTTTCTGCAAGTCTTTGAAACTTAATATTTTAAGTTTTCTGTATTTATGACTAACTTGTTGTTGCAGACCATTTCTATAGTTTATTTACCAAATGTTAGGCGCAGTTTGTCGTCAACATCTTTCTCCTGCCTTTGCACCAGTCTGCATCCTCTGGGGCTGTGATATCGCACTCCGTCTGATTCACACGACTTATCAGCAATTATCTCCTTTTTTCGAAGGCACAGAGAACCTGAGGACTTTAATAATTTATCACAGCCTTCATCTCAATGTAATCAGATTAATGTAATCCCATTACATGTAATCCAGTCCTCTCTTTGTCTGATAAGATGTATGTATGAACTATGAGGGAGTTTTTTTCAAAAATTATAGAAACCGGTTTGACATTTATCTGTCTTTATGAATGTGCTTGTGTCTGAGTATTTTGTTAACCTTCTACTACATGAGAATTTACTTCATCCCCAGTTTATTTAACTCTATCTATCTATCTATCTATCTATCTATCTATCTATCTATCTATCTATCTATCTATCTATCTATCTATCTATCTATCTATCTATCTATCTATCTATCTATCTATCTATCTATCTATCTATCTATCTATCTATCTATCTATCTATCTATTTCCTCTTATTAACCTCTTGCCCTCGTGCACATGAATAATACAAGAGGAACTAATTTTGAATTTGACACCAAGGATTACTGGCCTTTAGCTTTACAAAATACCTCCTCCATCAATTATTAAAGGAGCAAATCCAATATGGGAGGCCAGGCTGCACTATCTGGCTGATACAGAGACAGCATGAAAGACAGCTGATGTGAAAACAGACTGATTTACAGAGGCAGACAGGCAGCAAGTTGAAAGCAACATAGTCAGGGTACGTTTGGACAATTGTAAATCTTAATACTGTTCATCTGATTTTCTAAAGTATTTCCCAAGTGCTGTTAAACTGAGCAAGGGATTTTTTTAAAACACAGCTTTTTAGAACATCCTGCTTTTATTTTGGATATTTACATTATTTTCATTTGCACAGAAAAACAAAGTTATTTCATAAAGAAGAAAAACTATCAGGGTCAAAATTACGATGCTAATAGTCATATGTAAAGTCGTTTTGCTGAATAACAGCCTGTTATTACTTGTTGTAGTTTTCAAAAAGTCTCTCACACGTCATGTCTTTAGCACATCTCTCAAGCTCCTCCAGATTTGATGGGCTTTTGGCATGGACATTGGTCTTTATGTAACGTGACAGATGTTCAGTGGGATTCACGTCAGGGCTTTGTTAAGGCCAGTGTGTCACTTTCACTTTGGTCTTCTGAAGGTAGTTCTTCCCCAGGAGCATGTTTTGGGTCACTGTCGTGTTGGAAGACAAAGCGACGATCAAGACCCAGTTTTGCTGCTCACTGCTTTTCTTTCAGAATCTTCACATATCCTTCGTTCTTCACGATTCCCTCAAACCTGATGAGATTCTCAGTTTCTCAAGCACTAAAGCATCCCCACAGAATAATACTCCGACCACTGTGTTTCACTGTGGGGACAGTGTTCTTTGGGTTGTGCAGTGCTCCATTCTTTCTCTAAACATAAGCATCATCTGCTTTGAAGGTGTCTGTTTTGCAGAACTAGTCTTAAGAAACAACTCTCACTAGTTTTCTTTACAGAGTCTTTAAAATCTTCCACTTCCTACCTCTGCCAGGCTTGTTCTGTGCCCAGTGGCTCCCTTTGAATATTGATGATACTTCTCACTCTTGACACTTGGAAATGTTGTTATAACTTTGTATATCCATCTCCTGCTTTGTGAGCATTAATATTTTTTTTCTTAAGCTTAAACTGATTTCTATTGTTTTTAGCATGATCCTTTTTCAAATGACAAAGGAAACACTCGCTGAAGTTTTTATACCGTGTCTAAATTGGATATTAACCCTGAAGGGGTGTTTCATTATGTTTTTCGGGGGGTATTTTTTCAAAGCTTGTTGGAGCCACAGCTGAGGGGTTGAAGAGCTGCATACATCTTGTGAACCTTTCTTACACATTAGTGTAGAGAGAGTGGACAGGAAAGCATGGAGAGAGTCAGGGGGCTTACAGAGAATAGTCTGGAGCAACCTTTAACCCAGGCATATCACCTGCACCACCAGGTGAGCTGTAACAGTGCCCAATATGGGATGTGTTTTCTTTCTTTCTTTTTAAAATCCAGAGAGTTTGTGCTGCAGTTAATAAGAATTTGAGATGAAAATGAGAATTCGTCAGGTCTCTCTGAGTGGAGGCTCTCTTGAAGACGTTCACATAGTGGGTTAAAGCAGTCTCAGCTAACCTGTTATAAGGTGTGTTTGCAGTGATTATAAAAAAACAAATAATAGTGGATATGATATGTAAAATCGGATGATCCATCAAATACCCCCACATTTAGGGGGATTTCCTGTCAAGAAGCTAATTACTTCCAAACAGAGCGCAAACACATCCTACTATTTGAATGGATGACCTTTGCTTGCAGTGGAGTAGTTATTTATTTATTGACTCATTTACATTTCACCTTTTCTCCTTTCTAAATACTTGAAAGTTGAATGTCAAGCATGACTGGAAAGGGGTGGTATGTTTAACCTGCTCAACCCTACCCCCCCCCCCCCCCCCCCCCCCCCCCCCCCCCCCACACACACACACACACACACACACCCCCACTAAAACAACTTGTTGTGAAACACTTTGAAGCAGAGCATAGGACAAGCTAAATGTGATCTTCATGGGACTGGTGCGTGAGTATGATGTGGTGCGAGGATTACTGGCGCTAATACCAGGTGTTAGAGAGCAATCACCCTACCCATACACACAAACACACACACACGTCACAGCCCGTCTCCAAGCACCTCAGCTCTCCATCAGCACACAGATAAGACAAACACTGCACCCACGCACAAAATATGTGACTCACCGCGCGCGAGCGCGCGCACACACACATTCGGGTATGCACGTACACGCACACCTGTGGACTCGCAGAAACATATTCAGATAGAAAAGCGTGCAGACATCATCGTAAGCGTGCACACACAAATACACACAAACGCGCACGCATACGCACATATCGCAGTGCATTTACAGAGCTGGCTGGCTGCCTAAGCTGCTAATTACAGCTGTGTGTGTGAACTCTCACTCTCAGTGACTGAACAACCCAATATTAAATGAGACCGAGAGAGAGAGAGGGAGAGGGGGGGGGAGAGAACCTCAGGGTAGTTCCTCCATAATCCATATTTAATGGCTTATTATGGTACAGCTTGTGGTTGTGTTCTGCTTGTGTTTTCATTACGCCGATTAAAGGGATATTTACAGAAACCTTCTGTTCTGTAAATAGTTTTGTATGTATGTTATGATCGTCCTCTCACTGCACAGCCTTTGACCTTCAGGCCCTTTTTTCTGCGATATAGAGTCAGAAGATAGTTGTACCGCTAAAAGCACTTAAGCCACAAAGTAGACTGAAACTAACAGCTAAGATGAAACGCTCTAGTCAGATGATTACAGAGACCGTACAAATAATTGAACTTTACCTCATAATCTCTTATTATCTTACAGAGTCAAAAACCAGAGTAGGGTCACAAGTTCAATTCAATGTAATACAATTCCTGAAATTTTACTTAAATAGCACCAAAGCATGGTGGCACGGTGGTTAGCACTGTTGAATCACAGCAAAAAGATCTTGCGTTCAATTCCACCATCAGGCCAGCAGGGTCTTTCTGTGAGGAGTTTGCACGTTCTCCCCGGGTACTCCGGCTTCCTCCTACAGTCTAAAGACACGCACTTTGATAGGTAAATTGAAAAACTCTAAATTGCCCATAGGTGTGAATGTGAATGGTTGTCTGTCCCTGTGTGTTGGCCCTGCGACAGACTGGCGATCTGTCCAGGGTGTATCCCACCTTTCGTCCCATGACAGCTGGGATAGGCTCCAGCACCCCCCGTGACCCTGAAAAGGATCAGCGGAAGCGAATGGATGGATGGATGGATAGCACCAAATAACAACAAAGGTCAGTTCAATTTTGTAAGGTAAAGATCCTACAATAATACAGAAAACCCCAATAACCAGATGATCGCTCAATCAGCAAGAATTTGGTGACAGTGGGAAGGAAAAACTCCCATTAAACAGGAAGAAGGACCAGGTTAAGGGAGAGGAAGCCATCTGCTGTGAGTGGATGGAGGGGAGGGGAGGAAGACAGGACAAAGACATGCTGTGGAAGAGAGCCAGTGATTAATAATAACTGACTAAATGCAGAGAGGTGTGTAAACACATGGAGCGTGAAGAAGAAGGTGCATCATGGGAAGTCCCCAGCAGTACAGGCCAATTTGAACATGTAGGTCTAGGCTCTAAATCCAAATTGGGAGCTGGTTTAACAGAAGAGATACCTGAGGAACCACAAATAAACCAGCAATCTGAGAGCAAAGTGCTCTTTTCCGGTTGTTCTTTAAGGGAAGCTGGACAACACCTTGTATGTGAGCAGAAGGATTTTACGCAGCACTTTATAATAATGTCACAATCCTAAGCATTTATATATCATTACTCCTCCTCATCTGTATTTATTAATGGCATACTATGTTTATGCATGGTGTGATTATGTTTAGACATCACTGCTAGTAATAATCAAAATAATAATCTAATATAATAATATATCTGTGTTTATAAATGGCATACTAAGTGATGGTGAGTAATATTATATAAATGATGGATTAAGCACTTGTTAATACCTTACTAATACCATAATAGTGTGACATTATTATAAAGTGCTACAGGCTTTTAAATTTGATAGCTGGATTTAACAGCGAGCCAGTGAAGAGAAGTCAGTGTAAAAGAGATACGCTTCTCTTTCTAGTCCCTGTCAGCACTTGCTCTGCAGCATTTTGCATCAACCTCATGGTTTTTCAAAATTTCTAGGACAATCTGATGATAATGAATAGTCCTGCTGACATTTTTATCTGGTTTCTCATACTGAAACACCTCAATGGACTTACAGTCATACAGTCTCTCCAACAAATCTCTTTGAACTGAATAACTTACTACCTTCCAAATTGCAACTGATTTGTACAAAAACAGTTCTGTTTGCTCTGTTATCTTGTGCCAAAGTTTTAGTGTATTTTTCTTTTATCGAAGATTACATGGGAAAACACAAATACAGGGAGTGCAGAATTATTAGGCAAATGAGTATTTTGTCCACATCATCCTCTTCATGCATGTTGTCTTACTCCAAGCTGTATAGGCTCGAAAGCCTACTACCAATTAAGCATATTAGGTGATGTGCATCTCTGTAATGAGAAGGGGTGTGGTCTAATGACATCAACACCCTATATCAGGTGTGCATAATTATTAGGCAACGTCCTTTCCTTTGGCAAAATGGGTCAAAAGAAGGACTTGACAGGCTCAGAAAAGTCAAAAATAGTGAGATATCTTGCAGAGGGATGCAGCAGTCTCAAAATTGCAAAGCTTCTGAAGCGTGATCATCGAACAATCAAGCGTTTCATTCAAAATAGTCAACAGGGTCGCAAGAAGCGTGTGGAAAAACCAAGGCGCAAAATAACTGCCCATGAACTGAGAAAAGTCAAGCGTGCAGCTGCCAAGATGCCACTTGCCACCAGTTTGGCCATATTTCAGAGGTGCAACATCACTGGAGTGCCCAAAAGCACAAGGTGTGCAATACTCAGAGACATGGCCAAGGTAAGAAAGGCTGAAAGACGACCACCACTGAACAAGACACACAAGCTGAAACGTCAAGACTGGGCCAAGAAGTATCTCAAGACTGGTTTTTCTAAGGTTTTATGGACTGATGAAATGAGAGTGAGTCTTGATGGGCCAGATGGATGGGCCCGTGGCTGGATTGGTAAAGGGCAGAGAGCTCCAGTCCGACTCAGACGCCAGCAAGGTGGAGGTGGAGTACTGGTTTGGGCTGGTATCATCAAAGATGAGCTTGTGGGGCCTTTTCGGGTTGAGGATGGAGTCAAGCTCAACTCCCAGTCCTACTGCCAGTTTCTGGAAGACACCTTCTTCAAGCAGTGATACAGGAAGAAGTCTGCATCCTTCAAGAAAAACATGATTTTCATGCAGGACAATGCTCCATCACACGCGTCCAAGTACTCCACAGCGTGGCTGGCAAGAAAGGGTATAAAAGAAGAAAAACTAATGACATGGCCTCCTTGTTCACCTGATCTGAACCCCATTGAGAACCTGTGGTCCATCATCAAATGTGAGATTTACAAGGAGGGAAAACAGTACACCTCTCTGAACAGTGTTTGGGAGGCTGTGGTTGCTGCTGCACGCAATGTTGATGGTGAACAGATCAAAACACTGACAGAATCCATGGATGGCAGGCTTTTGAGTGTCCTTGCAAAGAAAGGTGGCTATATTGGTCGCTGATTTGTTTTTGTTTTGTTTTTGAATGTCAGAAATGTATATTTGTGAATGTGGAGATGTTATATTGGTTTCACTGGTAAAAATAAATAATTGAAATGGGTATATATTTGTTTTTTGTTAAGTTGCCTAATAATTATGCACAGTAATAGTCACCTGCACACACAGATATCCCCCTAAAATAGCTAAAACTAAAAACAAACTAAAAACTACTTCCAAAAACATTCAGCTTTGATATTAATGAGTTTTTTGGGTTTATTGAGAACATGGTTGTTGTTCAATAATAAAATTATTCCTCAAAAATACAACTTGCCTAATAATTCTGCACTCCCTGTATTTCTAAACGTTAACCAAGTGTCCTTCACTATTTACTCTCTCTCAACCCAACCTCTGCAACTTTTATTTTATACAATATTCTGATACTTTTGTGAGATCAGCAATAAAAATTATAGGTTGATGTTGAAAGCATAGAGAGAAAGAATAAAAAGTGACCGAAGTAATTAAATGTAGAGCGGAAGAGAGGTTTATCCTTGAGGTCAGGACACAGTAGCTGTTTGTGCTGATTCTGACATCAGACTGCCTGACAGACACGCTGCGACCCCTATGACACGTGCACAGATTGGTTTAGATGAGTTCAGTTTTATCTGGCCTTATCTGTGATTAGTTCAGCCCTTCAGAAAGGTCTTGAACGGATATTTTCCACATTAGAGGGAAAACTGAAAACCAGAGCTAGTGGGAACGATTGCCTTTCTCCTACATACTGTAACTATTAGACCACCCAGCGGCATTTATGACAAAGACTAATGAAAAAAAAGATTACAAGTTGAGTCACATTAAACAGTAAGCATCAAATGGTGACTAATCTGAGAAATGTTAGCTAGTCTTTGTAAATACCACAGCAATGGGTGCATTAGGCAACATACTTGCTATCCAAGCTACTTCTTGCAGAGCAACACCAAATACATTTCATTAAGCCACCAGACCAGATCACATTAATGATGTATTGCTCTTGAATGCACTGAAAAATCACCCAATAACATTTGACGGTGCACTTCATGTCCATGTGCTAAGTATTCCACTAGTTCTGATCATTAAATAGCACATAAAGATACTGATGAAATGTTATACCCACTGATGGTGATGGTGATATCGTGGTTTAGGCCTGTGGATCCAGGCTACAGTTGCTTGTTACGTGTTCCAAAGGAACTTGTTACTGTGTCACGCTCTTAAAAAGTGTCACAACAGACAGATGAGGGTGGGTCATTAAGCGTGACGTCAAGAGTGACTTCAGGTCCTGTTGAGAAAAACAGCACAGAGACAACTTTTGAGTGGTGACAAGAATGTGACAGCCAGGTCAGAAACACCTATCCCCACAACAACAACTCTTTTCAAGTGCGTGCAAAGCTAGCAGCGAGGCAGACCCAAAATGACGTTAAAGCTCAGTGCATGCTGACCCCACCCAACGCAGTGATGAGCAGTCAGGCTTGCAGCATTTCTACCTGCACATGTTTGTACAGTATAATTGCTGCAGTCACAGCATTTTTCTGTGCGTTGCTCTTTCGGCTGATTTTAACTTAGTTGCTGGATTTGCATTAAAACTAAAGACTCTAGGCCTTTACACACCGGACATGCAAAATTTGTGTGAATATTTCTTGTGTTAAAAATATTTCTCCGACTCGTCCATTCTTAATGGAGTTCTTCACAACCGACCATGTAATCATTCTGGGCAATCAGATCAACAAGTGCAATCATAGTTCAAAGAAAGAACTGGTGCTGAATATATGTGGAAATAGTGAAATAATACTTTCTTTTTCCTTTTTTTTTTTTTTACCTCAGCTAGATGCAGCTCCAGGTTAGTCGTCTCCATGAAATCTGAGTCTCCTTAGATGTCCCAACTCTGCTAGCAAGAGCTCAAACTGCCCCAAAACTCAAACAGCCATCCTCAATTTAAAGGTGTAAAGGCCTTAAGACTGTACTCTGTAGTTTATTTTGTTACACAACTGAGAGTCCATCTCAGCCCATATTGCTGAGTAACAGAAATGTAAGGAGTATAAGATAATAAAGAAGAAGAAGTGATCAAGTGATCAAGTGATCTGGAATGATAACTCAAATTCCTGATCTTAATCTAATAAAAAGCCACAAGCCGATATTTCATGTGAGGAAAACCGCCAGCATCCCAGAATTAAAACCACTTGTACGAAGCATTGAGCTAAAATTCCTCCGTGGCCATGTGCACGACTTATCACAAGTGTTTATTTGCAGTTACTGCTGCACAAGGGCGTCACACCAAATACTTTAAACAAAGGTTCACTTGCTTTTGCAATTCACAGGTTTGTAATATTGGCTAGATAAATAAATCAAATGTCTCATGTTTAATTGGGTTTTCTTTAACTACTTTAACCCTGGCTTCACACACTTTGTCCACTATGAGTGAAAACTTGCAGTTGTTCACTCTTTCCAGTATTTCCTAATTATTTTGTCAACACTCAAACTATCTGCATGCATGCCTTGGTGTGTTAATGTGTGTGGGCTTTTTTTGTGTGTGCGCATGTGCATGTTTTGCTGTGCCCTGGTTTGCCAACTAACCCTCCAGGTTGCTTCACACCTGTGGAATTTTCCAACTTTTCGTCCACCATGTCTAATGTTGTCTGTTTTCAATACATTTTTTTATCGTTTCTAAAGAAACATATTTGATTTTTGAAGCCCTCATGCTGTCTAAAGGCTGTGCAATGTTATTCACTGCAGTAGGGAATGAATAAAAAAGGAAAATAATTGTCTGCTCGTGGCCAGAGATTGTTTCAATAATTTCATCATAGTTCATGAAAATACTATTTTAAAAAAATGCAGTTTGAGAATAAGGAAACCTCTGTTGTTTTCATTTGGAGCTATGTAAATAGAAATGAAATGAAACTGAAATAAATATAAGCTTCATTAGTATTTACTTCTTTCACTGGATAAGTCAGCCATACGGAAGAGTATTCAGTACTGACTGAATACTAACCTGGACTGTATGGAAGAGGCAGAAAATGAGAGAAACAATAGTAGCTGTGGTTGATTTTCTGAACTTGGCCATCATACCTACAAATCTGTTTAAGTACTGCTGGACCCTTCATACTTATACAGGAATAGAGGAGGCTCAAGTAACTTTTATAAGTTTTGTGGGCTGGAGCAGAAAAAAGAAATGACCACAAACTTTATTTATTTAGATTTGATAAACTGTAAATTGGAATTTTGCATAACATACATTATATTGACAAAAGTATTCACTCCTCTGCCTTCGCACACATATGAACTTGAATAACATCTCATTCTTAATCCACAGGCTTTAATATGATGTTGACCCAGCCTTTGCAGCTATAACAGCTTCAGCTTTTCTGGGAAGGCTTTCCACAAGGTGTAGGAGTGTGTTTATGGAAATTCTTGACCATTTTTCCAGAATTGCAAAATGAATAAATAAATAAATACATTTTGGTTGGTTGAGAATGCCTGACTCTCAGTCTCCAATCTAATTAATCCCAAATGTGTTTTAGTGTGTAGTCTGTTGGAATAGGAAGGGGACCTCACCAAACTGTTGGGAGTGTGAAACTGTCTAAAATATATGTCCAAAATTGCTATGTTGAAGCTTTAAGAATTCTATTGAGTGGAATTAAGGGGCCAAGCCCAACTTCTGGGAAACAACCCCACACCGTAATGCCTCCTGCCCACAGAATTGACTGAACACCTGAATTCACTGATCTGGATGGACAACTGCATATTTCTAGAAAAATAGTGCATATCATCTAATTTATTTTAAAAGAATTTCTTGAGTACTTGTTGGCTTGATACATGACATGTTGCTGAAATTTGTTTTTTACTGGGAAACGTCCAGAAAACCAAAAAGAAAACTTTTTGCTCATCAAAGGCTGCAAGACTATATTGTACTAGGCAATTAAGTGGCGGCTACACTGATTGGTCTGCAGTACTGTGATGAATTTACAGTGATGCTGTATGTTGGATTGGTACAGAGCAGATATGATGCTCATGATCAATGTTAGGTTACATCAAGGGTAGCAGACTGCAAATTAAACTGATGATGCTGATTCGATTCACTACACTATCTAAAGTTAGGGTTAGTTATGTCTTGTTGAATTCAGTTAGCTAAATCCACAAAGAGCAGCAGCAGCACAGGTCAGCTGCTCACAGCCTCGCCACAAAGTAAATCTCCAGGAACTCACAACAGAAATTATTGATTCTTTTCCCCAAGGTACACTACTTTCATTTTAACCCATGACTCTACTCATTTTCTGTTTCAGTGTAGAGGCAAAACTTCTTTACTCAAGTATCTGTACTTCTACTTAAATCATGAGTGCATTAACCTTTGCCAACATTGCTTTTCCTTTTATCTAGTTTACACTTAATGCATTGGTTTAATCACTTAACATCCCCATGTTGCCAGTGACCTGTATAGGTTTCAGGGTTTCGGGTTTAGGTACATATCAACCTTTTACATGGAATTTTCACTTGTATGGTCAACCCTAATGGAGGTCTTACTCTAAATGCATGTTTGTTTGTTTTTTAAAGCAACTTTTATTTGAAGAGTAACATCTTTTAGTGTCTGAAATCTTTTTGGTAAGTGGCTACTTTAGCCTGACCCAGACACCTAAGTGTTTCACAGGTCACCTGGTGGATGTTGGAAACTGCATCTGGATGTTTGAATTGTGCATTATGAATGCACAAAGTCCATACCTATAGTGGATGAGCCATTCCTTCCCCTGATGCGCCAGCCTATGTGTGTTTGCAAGCATGCATGTCCCTCGATTACTGTGTCTGTTTTGGAGTATCCTGTCTGCATTTACGCATGTGTGTGAGACCAGAATAAGTCAGGGTGAGGTGCTGACAGATAAGGAAGGTAAAATCTGAAAGGTTTTCCAGATGACTGCATTCACTGATGGCTCACACTGATATACTACTATAATGACCATACTAAACGGGTCAGACAGCATGCAACATTGTACACATTTATGAGGAATGCTACAGAACGCCCCCACGTCGTGCTTGGGTGTTAAATAATCCAGACTAAAATCTGCGGAAATATCTGGCACAGCTTAAAGTTGCAGCTTTAATTTTTACATGCTGGCATTTTAGGCACCTATCAGATGAAAAGCATGATAATAGTGTTTCCCTCGCTATTCTGGGGCAGCACTAGCAGGTGAGTCTATAACTCTCAGTTCATTCTGCTCCGTGTTTTGCTGTGGCTCGATTTTGTAGTCTTATAACACTGGCAATGTTCATGAAATTACTTAAATCTTTGTTAGCTTTTCTCACCATTTTTTACAGTCAAAAGAAAAAGAAAAAAAATGCCTGCTAACAAAATCTCAACTAAAGCTATTTTACTTGTATTGTGTTTTCAGAGTCACCAGTACATCGAGGAATCTCTGAACCCACAGAGCAACATCAGTATGAGACACCGCATCTAGGACACACAGCTACTCTAGTATGAAACTGCTCCTTACTTTACTTTATCAAAGTTTTCGAATTTTTTAATCTGCACATGTTGGATTCACTGGGAACGCTGCACAGATTGACAGCTTTAGCGGAAAGCAGTTCATTCTCTAGTTCACATCCAGTGTCACAGGAATTTTCCAACTTCAGAAAAGTGTAAACTGGCAATTAAGGACTGAACCTTTTGTGTCAAGTCTGGGCCAGCTGCTGTGAGTGTGCATACGTGTGTGTCTGTGCATGAGGAAGTGCTGGGGATGAGGCTCTGTCAGCAGGCAGGATTAGACGCAGAGCAGCTTCAACAAGAAGAACCTTTTCAGGCCTTCTCTTCAAAGAACCTCAACTGAGGCGTGTACGTACACACAGCCAACCTTCCTGCACTGTTTGACACTCTGTACGAGCAAATCAGTGTTCACACTGGGCACAGCACACCTGTTGGCGTGTGTGTGTGTTTTTGTGTGTGTAAGCCCTCCTCCAGCAGCAGGGTTTTAGAGAGTACTTTTAGAGATCAGAGGTTTCTCAGGGCGATAATACTGCAAACTCCACTCCTTCCCTCCTAACCAAACCAAACCAAATACACCTGAAAACACTTGCACAGGTGTGTGTGTGTGTGTGTGTGTGTGTGTTTGTGTGTGTGTCTGTGTGTGTGTGGCGGGGGAAGGGCAGGTAAAGAGGAGGGGAAAAGGGTGTGGAGGGGAGGGGAAAGTGAACACAATCATTTGCTCTTATATGAAAACAAACACACGCAACCTCGTTCTCATATCTCATATTTTCTCTCTCTCTCTCGCTCTCTCTCTCTCTCACACACACACACACACACACACACACACACACACACACACACACACACACACACACACACACACACACACACACACATAATACAAGCACACACATTGATCCAGGGCTGGCAGGCAAAGGATTACAGCTCTGTGGTGCAGCTTAGCTTCGATGTGAAATGTTAGGAGGCCTTGGACTGAACTTCAAGACTAATTCAATAATTACAGCTGTTATGAGCAAGAAGACCAGCCAGGCTTTCTGCCAACCTCCTGACCTGTCTGTTTGAGGAACATGTCTAACAGCTTGTCTGTCTCTCTTTTCCTTTCTGATCTACACGTTAAACTGCATGTCTGTCTCTCCCTGTACCTCTCCTACACACCTATTACTGTTTGCACTTTTGAAAAAGTTACCTTCTCATTCACATACAACCCCACTTCCAAAGAAGTTGGAAAGCTGTCTAACATAGAAATGAATGCAATGATTTGAAAATCTCATGAACACAGAAAACATATAAAATGCTTTAACTGAGTAAATGTACCATTTTAAATAAAAATATGAGCTCATTTTGAATTTGATGACAGCACCATACCTTAAAAAAAGGCTGAAAAAGTAAATGTTACTAAAAAGAAACAGCTGTGGGAACATTTTACAGCTAATTAGCTTAATTGGCAACAGGTCAGTAACGTGACTGCCTATAAAAACTGCATCGTCATTCTCATCATTTCTCAGATTAATGCATAATAACCATAATGCATAAAACTGAGGTTGAATATCTCATACTAATATTAATACCATATTCTAGAATTGTGGAGAAATCTCTATGCATGAGGGATGAGGCTGAAAATCAGTGTTGGATACTTGTGATCTTTTGGCAATCATTTCAAACAGGCACGGTTCTGTCACGGAAATCACTGAACCAGTCAGACCCACCTGCTTTTCTCAGGCGCTGTAACTGTCTGACTTCCTTTCCACCTGTAAACCTGCCCTTTTTTGACCTTTCGATCAACCAGTCTGTCCAGACTGTCTGCCTGTTTAGGGAAATGCCTGTCTGCTTTTTTTAAGCCCTATCTCCCTTTTCAGTCTATCTATTTTCTATCAGAATATTGCCATATCAGCTTACAAATTAATAAATGCTGGCTATGCACAGAGCTAGAGTGGCTAGTGAGCTAGTGCAAGAGTGTTACCTGCCAGGCTTATGAAAGCGCAGTTAGAAGTACTGCATGCTTGCTGCGGCCAACTCTCTTTCCCATGAATGTGTGTGCTTGTGTAAGCATATATATATGTGTGCGCTCTGGTTGTTATCAGGTCGCACAGGGTTTAGTGCTTGGCTGCAAGAAACCCGGTTGCACTGTAGTTGCTGTGGCAACATAATATAGAACAGGCTGACGGTTTTTGAGCTCCACCCCCCTACAGGCCTCACCTGGCCCAATACTTTGACAAAGTTTGAATGCAATCTGGAGCTCACCACGTTCAAATAGCATTTATTTA
Source organism: Maylandia zebra (assembly GCF_041146795.1). NCBI lineage: Eukaryota > Metazoa > Chordata > Actinopteri > Cichliformes > Cichlidae > Maylandia > Maylandia zebra. Next base: position 9,244,067 of record NC_135183.1, read on the forward strand.
TAGGTCTACTGATCTCATCCAGTTTACCACATACAATACACTCACAAGACAATGACTATGAAGGGAAGCCTTTTAAAAATGACTAATGGCTTGCCTAGCCTTAAGTGAAAGGTCACCCACGTGTCATCAGTCTCACGTTTGTTAACTAAAGCATGAAACTCTTTTGTAATCACAAATCGCAGGCATTTTTGTAGGTCTGCTGCCACAAATGAAACAGCAAAATGTCAAGAAACACTACGTTTCACTCAGTAATGATATAAATGATTATAGTGCAACATTACATGAGGTTTCACACAGTACATAAAAGGAAAGGATATGAATGCAAACATGTAATCAATGCACTGGTTTCAGGTGTGCAACAGCAGTTAACAGAGAGGTTTGCAAACCAAAGTTAACTCTGATGCTAATATTCTGTCAGATTCTCAGAGGTGAGCTGTAATATTCAAAGGAACATTAGTTTCTAAAGTCTTGACTTCTGGATGGATGCAAACCGCACTTCGTTGCCTTGTACTTCTGACGTGTGCAATGACAATAAAGTTTAATTCTATTCTATTCTATTCTTAGTACGAAAAGCTGCAAAATAAAAATTCTTCTTGGTTTTCTTGTTTTTCTAAAGGATCCAGTCAATCATATAAAGCATTATGACCGCCTGCCTAATGTTGTGTTAGCCTCCCTTTTGCTGCCAAAACAGCCCTGACCCACTGAAGTATGGACTCCACTAGACCTCTAAAGGAGTGCTGTGGTATCTGCACTAAGATTTTAGTAACAGATCCTTTCAGTCCTCTAAGATTGATCACTAATATCTCCCACCCACTAACAGGTGCCACAATGACCTGTCAGTGCTCATAATGTTGTGCCTGATTGGTATGCCTTGTTTTTGTTGTGTGTTTTCATTAATTATAAATTTTGATGTGACCTTGCTATAATCTGCCTTGATTGCACTTTATATGTTTGGTGCACTGCTGTTCATTAAAATGTGTTAAATAAATGAATAAATATTTTATATACATTTTACAGCATAAAACAAATGTTTTAAATTGGATAGTTAATTTGCACACCTGTAACTTCTAATAACTAACAGTAAAGCAGAGGTGTATGACAGTTTGGATTAGATAATTTCTTTTGTGAGCTTTTGAATATTACGACAAGCCAAATTTAGTATAAAAGTTTATTTTTTAAATGTGTAGTCTAATTAATGTCAGTATAGACTAAAGTGTGTTTTTTGCAGGGATAATAAACATAAAATACTTTATAGAGCAGGACAAAAAAATCACACACCCACACATACAAGTCTCTGACACTATATGATTGGGTCCCAGTTTGTCTGCATGAAAAAAGCTTCAAGGACAAACAAAATACACTTGCAGCAGTCTGGGGCGGAAAAGAGGAAGTGGCAAAGTGATGGAAGAAAGTGTGAGTGTAAACCACACAAACTATCTTCAGCTATAGAGATCAGCTAGTCCACATCAGTTTCTGCAACACTGCCTGCTGTGCTCCAAAACAATTGCTAGCAGAACCCGAACTGAGGTCATGGAAAACCTGGTACATAAACAACAGCAAAAGTATAATTCAGCTGACACTGTTTGTGTTATTACAGCAGCTTTGTGGTCTATGCGTGTGTGTTTATGTAAGTGAGTTCCTGCAAGTGTGGCTTTGTGTGTGTACATCCATCACCTGGGTCTGTGTTCAGGGCAGTGTGTGTGGATGTTATGTATATGCATATGGATGTGCGTGTATGTGTGTGTGTGGGTGTGCAGTTTGTGTGTGTATGAAATCAGATGAGCTCATTGTAGCACTATGAATGGTAATCATACAGCCTCCTCTCAGCAGCCGTGTGTAACCTACTGAAACCCAAACAAGAGATGAAGTGTGATAGTACACACGGACCTCACACACACATACACACACACAGTAGCTATCGTAGGAGATGCAGAGCTATTGTGGAACTTGAACCCTCATGTCTCACTGCCAGGTGAGCTCATGTTTTGGCCCAAATAAGAGAGGGAGGGAGGAAGAGAGAGAGAGAGAGAGAGAGAGAGAGAGAGAGAGAGAGCGAGAGAGAGGGAGAGAGAGAGAGAGAGAGAGAGGGGAGCAGGTTGAGGGGATGAAACAAGGACAGTAATAAATACAGGAGCAGTGATACTGTAATCTTATATCAGTTCCTGCGCTTTTCTGTCTTTGCAAGACTCAGTTACCATGTGTGCCACTGCAAAAATAGTAAATACAAGCATAAGTGCACAGACCACCAATGAAAATAAGTCATTTCCACTGGTGTATACAACACCTATTGAAGATAACCAATGCAGGGATTGCTACACCACTCTTCTCTGTATCTAAGCAGATTTTCCCATTGGTTGGTTTTTAGCTTGTCAGGCCGAAGGACAGATGAGCTCAAGCCTTGGCCAGGCATCCATTGTCCCTGTCCCCTTCCTCGAGTTGGAGCAATGCCTCTCCCACAGTATTGTTTAGATTTGAAATTGGCACACAATGATCACCGACAGGGCCATTACCCAAATTGTGCTCAAGGTCGGGGTCAAGGTCACATGGATGTTTTACCGACACTTTTTGTAAGTTCACTTGTTTTCATTCTTTTTATGGACATGTAGCCATAATAAACTTAAAGACTTACACGCTTCTCCTGGCAGATTATTGCTTTGAAGTTATCACATTACTCACTGATCATCCAAGACCTCCCAGAATATATTATTGTTATATTATCACGTGACATGAAAACAGCCATTGCTGGAATATCCATTTTTCTTATCTGTGGATCTTAATTCTCAATGGTAAAATTTTATTTTGCTGTTGCAGCAGATAGTAAATTCCTTCAGGATTGGTCATTTGTATGACGGTGTAAATCAAATAGACTTGCATATTAATGAATACTAAATAACCTGTGTGTACAGTTACTAATGGGACCATAGAGAACAGAGACTGTGACAAACTGATGGATGCCAGGTAGCTCACTGGTTGAGCAGGCAATCATTTGCCGCATAGCTGATAGCCGGTAGTTGGGGTTCAGGTTTTACCTGTGGCCATTTGCTGTGTGTCTTTGTCCACTTTTCTGTCTAACCTTTACTGCTCCACTATCCAATAAAAATGAAAATGCCCCGCAATAATTCTTAAAAAACTGTGACAAAATGATGTCAGCTCGGCACAGAAGTAGAATAAATGTTCCAAATCTTGTATTCAGAGTCTGAACTAAGAACATATGTCCTACGAGAACTGCTTTTACCTACATTTAATTTAATACCTGGTCATATTTAATTTGAATACAATGTAAACCAACATGTATGACAGAAAATAAGAAAAATCATTACAGGTTCTGTTTAAATTGGATATACCTGCCAATGTTAGACTTCTGACTTCTACAGCGAATACTTTCTGGTTTACCAGAAGGACCAACCTTTCATTTCTTAACATGTCTGTTTGTTTGTAGTTCTAATTACAGGGAGTGCAGAATTATTAGGCAAATGAGTATTTTGTCCACATCATCCTCTTCATGCATGTTGTCTTACTCCAAGCTGTATAGGCTCGAAAGCCTACTACCAATTAAGCATATTAGGTGATGTGCATCTCTGTAATGAGAAGGGGTGTGGTCTAATGACATCAACACCCTATATCAGGTGTGCATAATTATTAGGCAACGTCCTTTCCTTTGGCAAAATGGGTCAAAAGAAGGACTTGACAGGCTCAGAAAAGTCAAAAATAGTGAGATATCTTGCAGAGGGATGCAGCAGTCTCAAAATTGCAAAGCTTCTGAAGCGTGATCATCGAACAATCAAGCGTTTCATTCAAAATAGTCAACAGGGTCGCAAGAAGCGTGTGGAAAAACCAAGGCGCAAAATAACTGCCCATGAACTGAGAAAAGTCAAGCGTGCAGCTGCCAAGATGCCACTTGCCACCAGTTTGGCCATATTTCAGAGCTGCAACATCACTGGAGTGCCCAAAAGCACAAGGTGTGCAATACTCAGAGACATGGCCAAGGTAAGAAAGGCTGAAAGACGACCACCACTGAACAAGACACACAAGCTGAAACGTCAAGACTGGGCCAAGAAATATCTCAAGACTGGTTTTTCTAAGGTTTTATGGACTGATGAAATGAGAGTGAGTCTTGATGGGCCAGATGGATGGGCCCGTGGCTGGATTGGTAAAGGGCAGAGAGCTTCAGTCCGACTCAGACGCCAGCAAGGTGGAGGTGGAGTACTGGTTTGGGCTGGTATCATCAAAGATGAGCTTGTGGGGCCTTTTTGGGTTGAGGATGGAGTCAAGCTCAACTCCCAGTCCTACTGCCAGTTTCTGGAAGACACCTTCTTCAAGCAGTGGTACAGGAAGAAGTCTGAATCCTTCAAGAAAAACATGATTTTCATGCAGGACAATGCTCCATCACACGCGTCCAAGTACTCCACAGCGTGGCTGGCAAGAAAGGGTATAAAAGAAGAAAAACTAATGACATGGCCACCTTGTTCACCTGATCTGAACCCCATTGAGAACCTGTGGTCCATCATCAAATGTGAGATTTACAAGGAGGGAAAACAGTACACCTCTCTGAACAGTGTCTGGGAGGCTGTGGTTGCTGCTGCACGCAATGTTGATGGTGAACAGATCAAAACACTGACAGAATCCATGGATGGCAGGCTTTTGAGTGTCCTTGCAAAGAAAGGTGGCTATATTGGTCGCTGATTTGTTTTTGTTTTGTTTTTGAATGTCAGAAATGTATATTTGTGAATGTGGAGATGTTATATTGGTGTCACTGGTAAAAATAAATAATTGAAATGGGTATATATTTGTTTTTTGTTAAGTTGCCTAATAATTATGCACAGTAATAGTCACCTGCACACACAGATATCCCCCTAAAATAGCTAAAACTGAAAACAAACTAAAAACTACTTCCACAAACATTCAGCTTTGATATTAATGAGTTTTTTGGGTTCATTGAGAACATGGTTGTTGTTCAATAATAAAATTATTCCTCAAAAATACAACTTGCCTAATAATTCTGCACTCCCTGTAGGAACCAGAATTAAACTGGTTCTGCATTCTTGAGAACACTTTGTGCGTAAGTATTGTTCAGGCTTATTACCGGATGTAATTTTAAAACCTCAAGGAGGAGCTGCACGGTAGTTACGCACTCATTCAAAGTCTGAGAAGGCGCTCCTCATAATCACAGAGGTGGTAAAACCCCACAGGTGTTCTTATTTGTGTTGCTTGGTTAGACCACTTCTTAGGCCCATGTGTTCCGCGTCGCCATCACTCTCCTGTTACTCCTATTACTCCTGTTAAAGCAGGAAATCTTACACCTTAATCATTTGTACTGGCACAGTCGGTCGGCTAAAACACGGCTTAGCACTGAAAACTTAAACCCGAGCAAAGGACTAATGAGGCAGACTTACTGAGGACACCTGTGTGGCTGCACAGGGATATATGAAGGCAAAGAAAAGCAGGTTGCTTCAGAGACTATTTAGATGTAAAAGTGAGCTTTAATAATAATTATTTTTTTATTTTTGTAAACGTCCACCTGACAAATACACCCCCACAAATACACACTCTAAAACTCACACACGCACTCAGTAGCATGCACCATGACCCCTTTGAGACCCCCAAACCCCTAACATTCCCAGTTAACCCTTGCTCTCTGACCTTATGCTGTAAACAGGTGGAAGCTGAGGATGTAGCTTCAGGAGGAGGAGCTACTTAGTCATTCTAAATGTGGTCATGTGGAAAAATGCTACAGTTCATCTTTGTGCTTTGATCGTTACATGTGCATACTGAAAGCTCGAGAATGCATTCCTGTTTCGCTTCTAGGTGTAATTGCTGTTGACTTGTGAAAAGCAGAAGTTTGAATTCATTGTTGAACCTATGTGAAGAAGAGGAAAAGCAATAAGGGGACTAGATGTAAAAGAAATGCATCTGCTGCAGGTATTCTTTACTTGTAATCTTTACTTTCTGCGCAAAATAGCCCAAACTGCACAGAAGTCTGCAGCATAAGACTCACTGTGAGTGTAGCTAAGCATGCAAGGAACTCACACTGTTGATGTAAATAGGGTAAAAACTGATTTTTGGCTCGTCACTGACAAATAAGTGGTTTTAAGTGGTCAGAGTGTTATTCATACTTGGACAATATTGTAACTTGTGGCTACGCCGCTCCTTTAAGGGACGAGAGAGGAACTGGGGTGAGAAAAATGACCGAAGGAAGACTGGAGTAAAAAAAAAAAGAAAAAAAAAAGGAGCGATGGAGGGCAGTCACCTGCGGTGTGGGAATGGACCAGTGCTCTCCACAGGGGTTGGTGGTCTCCTGCCCCCCACTCCCTACCCTACCTCACACCCACCAAACCCCACTCCACTTACCTCATTGCCCCCTCCACCCCTCATCCTGCTTTTTGGATGCAGCTGCAGGATGGGAGGAAGACAAGGAGAAGTGGATGGGTGCAAAGTGAAGGAAAACCTGAACTTACAAATCGTAACAAACACAAATTATGTAATATTGGAAGGGAGTGTTTGGTCATCTTATTTAGACAGATACAATGTGTCGACTGGGAAGAACACAACTGCTACATGATCCTCACGTTTTGTAGCTAAATATGTTTTCTGTCACTGGCAATTTGCTCCAAATGTGTTGGAAGAAATCTGGGTGACAACACACAAAACCACACATGATGCCCTCATTCCCCTGGGCAGCTGCTTCCAGATGACCCCCAGCAGCTAGCTGTCACTGGACATCTGCATCACACATAGACACACATGCATGCATTTGTGGGCCTGTGCATGTACGTACAAGTGCGGTGGGCTTTTTTCTGCTTGGTTAGGATTCTGTGACAAGTATTTGAAGCATCTCTGAGCAAAGCACACACTCACAACCATTCACACTAACCACAGGGGATGGACAGACAGATGTACAGTATGTCTGTGTGTGTCTGTGTAGATGATGTTAATGATGAGAGAAAGAGTTGTGTTGCTGCAGTGCCGCCAAAATCACGGCCCATGACCCTCCACTAACAAACACGTGCACAGAAAAAACAGAAAAAACGCACTACAAAGTACATCACAGTTTACTTTAAGAGATGTTGTAAAATTATATATAAAGTTCAGTATTAAATTATAATTAATTATATCAAATTATGTAAAAGATATAAATGATAGAAAATAAATTAGGGGCTGTTCTAGTGTACTTCATAAGACCACCAAATTCTTTAAAAGGAAGGAAATATTGCAAAAAGGCAAACGTGTGTGTGTGTTTCCAGCGTTAAGTTTAGAGCTGTCATGAGCACATATGTCACACATAGTGAAGAGAATGTGACTAGTGAAACTAGTCAAAGATTCTCAGCACTCAGCAAACAGATCATTCATCCTACACCACTTTTATTTGTCCATCATAGCTTGCATTTTACTCTTTCAGGAGAATTATCGGGGAAAATGTGGCTTTACATTTGAATACATAATGCTGAAAGGAATTTGATGGCATCTTTTATCCTTGACGTGTATGCCAGGACTGGTGCAACATGTGTTTTGTGTGCCATCTGCAACTGAAACTTGCTGATGAATTTGATCATGAGACAACTTCTGGTTGGAAAACACAAATGTCCCTCAGTTCCTCCCTTAGTTAAGTTATTAGTACACAAGCTGCACGTCTGACAAAGTTTCCTAGCAATCTACTTTAATCTGTGGAAACAATGCGCTGAGGTGTGTGTGTGTGTGTGTGTGTGTGTGTGTGTGTGTGTGTGTGTGTAGTACAAGGTAGGATAGGGTCCCCAACCACCGTGATTGGGGTCAAAGGTCATCTGGGAACCAGGGAGCTGTCATGCTCCATTAGACTGTGCTCTGGGACAGAACTAAAACCAGATTGAGGCACACTGAAAAGTTTTTTTTATGCTACTTAACAGCTTTTTTTTTTTTGCACTCATCTGGATGCTTACAGGTTATCAGTGAGCACACACACTTACAAGCACATGCATACACTGTATTTAGAGGGTTGGTTAAGTTACAGATGAGAGACAGAATAGGCCACATTTGTGCTCACAACTAAAAACATGCAGCCATTCAAACACTTTCACACCGTTGTACTCAACCACTCAAAAGTTTGAGGTCGCTTAGAAGTGGCCTTGTTTTTGAAAGAAAAGCACATCCGCTTTCATCTAACCACATCCACCACAGGAAAGTTTTGCAAATGATTCCAGTTTTGGTCAGCCATCAGTCTTGTGTTCTAGTGGCACATTAGTGTTGCCTAATGCAGGTTTATCACGCTCCATGACCGACTGAATAATTGAAACAGGTTTTTAAAAAGAAGGGGGCTTCCAATACTAAAAAAATTATTCCACAAAAAAAATAATAAAAATACTCATGGCTGCCAGTGCTACCCCTCGGCCTACTAATAGATACATCTATGGTGTAAATTTGCAAATCCTAAGTCACCTCATTCTTGAGTTATCGCATTCACAAATTTGGTTGTTCATGCCACCTGACCACGTGGTGGAGTGTCAACAATGGCAGGGTTAAAAGGGAAAAACATACTTATGCAGTATAAAGTATTAAACCTGGATACTGGATGGAGCAGCATGATAAGTGCTGCACAATAACAAAGTCATATGTAACATCTTCACCAAACAGCTTCTATCTGTCACACATTTGTTTGCACTGAAGGACTAGGGCGCTCTGAAGAAGAAAGCATATTCTACACATTGAGAATTTCTGACTACTCACACCGTCTTCAGCCTTACCTAGCATGTGGTAGGCAGAATAATGTTGATTTTTTTTTTCTTAAGAAGGCTGAACTGCATTTGTCCTTTCTATTCTAAGGCAACTTTCCAGTTTCTACATACTAGACTCTTTCCCTGACAGAAGGTGATCTCACCTGTCCACAACCTATTCATCACTGCAATGAGCTGGTTGACTTAATGTCTGCGAGCTCAACAGAGAGATGCACATGATGATGGAAAACATGGCTGGCCTGGCAAGCAGGTGTGTGTGTGTGTGTGTTTGTGTGTGTGTGTGTGCGTGTGTGCATGTGTGCATGTGTGTGTGTGTAAGCAGATACATAGAGAAGTAGCCTTTTTATCTTTCATCCTGTCTGGCCAACCCAAGATATGATCAACTGGTTGAGTCACTGTATGTACTACAACTAGTAAAAAAGTGGTAGGTTTTCCACTTAAGGGCTCATTTAAGTGCTCATGATGCCCCAAAATGGCTTCTTGGAGTTTACCTGGGCATACTAATGAGCTCCTGCTCCTAGACTTTAGAAATTAGGGCCTAAATTTAAGGTCTTATTTGATCTATACTGAATTCTGATTAATTATTTTGCTGTTTCTATCAGATTGGTAGAAGCTGGTTTCGACCTGTGTTTATTTAAAACACTGGTTAACCCAATAGCATGAAGACTGAAAAACACTGGGAAAACAGTAAGCTTAGCTCAGCCCAACAGTAACAAACTCTTTCTACCAGCATCCCAAAAGCTGGCTTGATCGAACACCTGATATCTCGTTTGCCAGATGGGGCTAACTGTGTTATGTGACTCTTTCTTGGCTCTGTGCAGTCAACAGACAAACAGTCTGCTACTCACACTGGCTCGCAATTGGTCGACGTGGAAGCAAACTTGACCCCAAGCACTCGAGACTCTGCTCAGAATCCCAAAAGACTTTGATACACTTGGAGCAGCTTATATTTGTCACCTGAAAGCCTTGAATTTTAATTTCTGCTAATTTAATGAATCTGTGTCAATAACTGCAACCAAAACAGGTCTCATTCCTGAATTCTAATCTTCTGAACTAACACTTTCAACATTACCCTGTTGAGCAACTTTTGCTTTACGATAAGGAGGCACAAAGGTAACCCTGCAAGAGGGTTTTCCAGCAGCCCTGTGTGAACTGGGTGGTGATGGAGCAAGCTGCCTCTGAGCAAGCAACTCGTGTTTAGTCCCAGTCTAGTGGAAAAAAACTTGCCTAACCTGTCCCATACTCCTTCTGATATGGCAGTGTGTGTGTGTGTGTGGGCTACTTACCTCACTTCGTGCTTCAGGAAAAACATCCGAACATTCATCAAAACAGCAAAACACAGATGAAGATAAGACCGTTCTGTTTTGGAGCATGTGTTCCCCTCAAAGGGGAATGTTAGATGTGTGTGTGTGTGTGTGTGAGAGAGAGGCAAAGACACAAGACAGGACATAAAGACAAAAAGCAGGCTACAACTAGTTTTAAAGCAATATGCTGCCACCAAGTCAAATATCTGTCTTTGACTGGAGCGGTCCTGAAGGCCAGATAAGAAAAGCATCACCAGTGTTGTGTGTGTGGGTTTCAAGCTGCAGCTTTCAAGCCATCTCATTTTTCCCTGAAGTCTGATAACACATTAAAGGCTGAGCAGCGTAGGTGGGCAAAATGCCCTGGCAACAAAACAACAAAAATAAGGCAACAAGTATTTAAAACAAAATTCTTATTTTTAATCAACTGATAGTATCATTCTTTTTGTTCTAACGAGTTGATAGTGTTTGCTTAATTTCTGGCTACTGAAATCGCTTCATTGACTTTAGGGTAAAGATTACAATGATGACAGGAAATATGTGACCTCCATGGGTCAAAGTCACATGATTTTATATTCATATACCTCCTTCACTGGAGGTCACAATGTGTCGCTCGTCATACTAAATGAATGATGTGTTGTGTGTTTCGCTCTGAGTGAAAACACATTTGAGATGAGGACGCTGTTGTTCCGTACAAAGGTGAAGGGAATTTAATTATTTTGTTATAATACACCAAATGATCAAAAACGCACATTTAACTTTTCTCAGTTGAAACTCACCAGGGAACAGTGAGACGAGACTGTCATTCCCAGTATGACACATGGATGTCTGTCACAGATCCTTGCTTCATCTTCAGGTTGAGCTAAAGGTCCTGTTACTGTTGTGAAGAAGCACATTTAAACCTAACTAAATAGTCTTTTGTTCTTAAACCAAGCAATAAGTAAAAGTGAAACTAATTTGCAGGTGAATACAAAGCTCCCTACTTGGATTTCAACTACAGTCTTGAATTGAATTTTATTTATATAGCGCTTAATTACAACAGCAGTAACCTCAAGGTGCTTCACATGTAAGGTCAAGACCCTACAATAATAGAAAACCCAACAATCAGACAACCCCTATGAGGAAGCACTTGGTGACAGCGGGGAGGAAAAACTCAATTTTTAACTGCCAAGACCAGTTGGAGATGAGACGAGGAAGTCATTACAAAATACACCTAGTCTTCTGGCAAAGGAGTTTACTGACTTGCTAACTACCTACTTCCTCCACTGCCAAACCTTTAACCATGCATTCTGACATTGTTTGAACAATAGCTGTCGCTTGGACACTTAGGACAACTTGTGTGGATTACAATGGAAATATTAACAGCATGAAGGAATCTGCCAGGCTGTTTACACCCTGAATCTTTCACTCTAAATTGTGCCATGTGCTTCACAAAGGCAAACCTAAATCATTATTAACAAAAAATAGCCAATTACCAAACTGTGCACACCTTTGTTCCTAAACACTTTGATTTCGAGCCAACTGAGCTTAAAACAACACCCATGTGATTAACACTCTATCTCAGCGGTCCCCAACCGGTCCGTGAGTCGTTTGGTACCGGGGCGCGAGAGTTGAGGCTCGGGTGTGAAATTCATGGTTTTCAGGGTTTTTATCGGTTTTTATCGTTATTTCTTTATTGCTTTTATTGTTAACTCGGTTTCCCTGGGTCTTTTCCTGTGTGTTACAATTAAATCTTTTTTTTTGGTACCAGTACTGGTTTTATTTTGTTGCATTTATCGGCGACACCTTAAAGGCCAGTCTGTGAAAATATTGTCGGAGATAAACCTGTCCTGGTGCAAAAAAGGTTGGGGAACGCTTCTCTATCTGACAGGAAACCTTGAACAGACCTCATTGCTGAAATGATTTCATGGTAATCTGTTCGCAAAATAACCCATTCATGAACCCACATGACCCCTGTTATATGCCAGGCTTTTTACAAATATGTACCTTTCTGACTTACTGGAACCCGTCCCAAGCGTGCAGCAAATTGAATAAAGCTCCGAATTAATGTGGATCCAAACGCCAAAATATTACCAGGCATGTGACAGCCTTAACACTAATTTAAGCGTGGCTCAACAATCACAAGCAAATCTAAACAAATCTTTCACGTGTTGGAAAAATGTTCCCGGCTAAGGAATAGCACTTGAAGTGCAAGTAGGATTTCATATATCCCCACGAAGCCTTCTGTTCTTTTCTTTTAAGAAAGCTGAACTTATAAGTGAGTGCTAAAATGTTTGATGAGGGATGTGCCCGAGACTTAAAGCGTTTAAGTCTTTCATCTCTCCCTTCCAGAGACATTTTAATATGTTACACATTAAGAGTACCGATGTTGTCAGAGGCGACAGACCAACGCGCACGTGGCAGAGGCGTGTAATTGTGCCGTCGTTCGACTCGGCGATTTGTTTTCCAAGCTGGGAGATGATTGCGGCTGATAAGACAAACCTCTAAATATAAAGTTTAGGAATCATTAAAACCATGTAAATATTTCCCTCCAATCCCTTTATGCTAATCCTCACCATGGCCAATGAAACCATTCATTAGAAAATCATCAGCTTTGCAACATTCCAGGATTTTTGACTTTAGGCACGCATGTTTGCATTTGCATGTAAGCACAGAGAGAGAGAGCCTGAGCCTGTGAGTGTGTGTGCAAGTTTGCTTGCATTGGCTGGTTTGCTTATTTATGCAAATCACTGTGCCAATTTTATTTAGGTATAACTGACAACATTAAGTCTAATCCTAAATAGAAATTACCAGTCATTGTTCCTGCTCCTTTCAACAGATTGGTAATCTATGAACAAGAATTTGACCTAGCAGAGTTTCGGTTGCCACTTTCATTCTTCTGGCCTAGATTCAAGGTCAAAAACCTATCACATTTTCAAACACCTGCAACTATATTATTTCAATATCGGATACAGTTAAGGAAATAGTGTTCAATCTCGTCAGAGCTAAGGTTTCTAATGAACTTTAAAGCTGAAAATATAAACACTTCCGGTACTGCAGGGTCTTTACAGAGCACATTTCTACCTTTTGAGCAAGCTATGTGGGTAGTAGGTTTAGATTTATTGGAGAGGCAATGCCATCCAATGCCTTGTTTTGTCCAACCACCAATGCAGGAACCCTCTTTAATTTACTAACAAAATGTAATGAAAATCTGCATATTTGAGAGTTGAATTCATCAAATGTTTGATATTTTTTGCTAAAAGAAAAAAAGGCATCTAAATTTCCACCTGCCAGACATTTTTTGTCATGCCATGGACTCATCTGTAGAGACACTACACATATACAGGAGTTATTAGTTATTCATGCTAACTGTGGTGCCTGGGTCCATATACACATCCATTACCAAGTATAATCACCACCGTCATAGTTCCAGGGTGTTTTATTTTGAAATTGTCCAGATTCCTGTGACATACTTCTGTTCTCCATTAGCATACCAACTGGAATTATGATGACCTTTAACGGCTTGTTTTTATGATTAACTAGAATGAGAAACTTTCAAAAGTGCGACACAAACTAGACGTCATTTGGTTTGAAAGTAAAAGCAGCACCTTTGCTGTTGGCCACAGTACTGACACACATCCTTTATTTTAAAGGCTAACGTTCTATGTTTCAGGTTTACAACACTTTTATAAGCTTTATAAACTTAGCTAGTAGTTAACAAGTCAGCTCTAGCTGCAAATTAACAAACTACAGGCAACCACAGAGATTTGCTAGCAGCCAAAGCAATCACAATGAGGTTCATGGTACAACACCCCCTTTTCAACCTATTTCACCTTTGGGGCATTTGTTGCAAAGCCAGCAACTTTTGGGAACCACTCACCAGGTAACTGCTAGCCAGTCATCTATACTGGGCTGTAATGTAGCCCTTGTAATTTCTTTCTTCTGATTTGTTGCCACTTATGAAACAAAAGGTTACAGTAATACTCGTACATACACTGGCCTCTTTATTTGAAACTTTGACTGTGTTTAATGTTTGCACTGACTAAAATCCACTTAAGCTACATTCACACGTACACGGGTATTTTTGAAAACGGAGATTTTCTGTTTTCTTTTTTTAATCCTGTCCACACGATTAGTAAGTAAGTACTAAATCTAAGTACTAAAGAAAAGTTTTTCTGGCTTATTTAGTGTTACTTTTCAAGTGCCATTTTGAAGTGCCTTCATCATTTCAAAGACAGTACTTTAGTTGGTGTAGACTAAGAATTTAGGAATAAACAAAATGCATACAGCAAACATAAATTTAATTTTTTAAAAAGGTCAATTTATTCAAAATTGACGTCAGGATTTGGGTTGTGAGAGCGTCTGTGTTGAATGTAGAAACCAAGTTCACTCTGAGGCCTTTGTCTTTCTAAATGGAGGGACAGTAACTATGTGTGTATATGTAAGCGTGGAAAAACTGCAGATAGTAAGATTAACAGCATTTTGTCTCTATCCGCCATTGTAGTCTTGTAAACAATAACGTGGCACAAAGCGTGATGTCAAAAATGGCGCACACCTTCAGCGTTGCGTGAGTAAATCTCTGTTTTCTTCGTCCACACCTAAACGCGAAAACTGAGTTTTCGAAAATCTCCACCCTGCCACAAGTTTTAAATAATATCCGCTTTCAGTGACCCCAAAATGCCGTTTACATGTGGACGAAAGGCCCAAACGCAATACCCATGTACAGTGATGCCGGTAACGCGTTGCTTAGTAACGCGTTACTCCGAATATGACCACTTTTTCAGTAACGACTAATCTAACGCGTTACTATTTCCATAACAGTAGTCAGATTAAAGTTACTTGTCCAAACCACTGTGCGTTACTATTTTTTTAAGCAAAAAGATTTGGTTTCTTCTTTTCGTCTCAGCGGATGACAAACGCATACGTGTCGTGAAACGTCACATAAGCGACAGGTCACGTTTCCCGCTCACAAGCAGCCAGCGACGTAAAAAAGTGTAAACAACAATGGAGGGAGAGAGATGTTCGTTCTTTAGCTGGAAATATGGTCACTACTTTGAGTTTCTGTCAACTAAAGATTTAAATATTAAGGTTCGTTGTACACTCTGTGTTGGCGAAAAAGTGTTATCTACCTTCAAAAACACTACGTCAAACTTAAAGAAACATTTGGAGTCGCAGCACAGCACAGTCAAACTCACAGAGAGAGTCCCACCAAGTGGTCCGAAGCAGAGAGCCGTGACTTCCGCAGAAGGTCCTACACCCCCCAAACAACAAAAGTTGGACTTTGGTGCAAAACCAGTAAGTGATGAAGAATTGAAGAAGTTGGTCGCGCAGTATATTGTAGAAGAAATGCTACCTATAAACACTGTTGACTCGCCCTCGTTTCGTGCCATAATAAAAAAGATCCCTACTTCTGTTAATGCCGAGCTGCCTCACCGAACGACTTTTACTTCTTACTTGGAGAAGGAGTTTACAGAAATGGAGAGAAATTTGAAGGCCACACTGAATGAGATTGACTTTGTTTCAACTACCGCGGATATTTGGACTGCTAACAACAGAAGCTATATCGGAGTAACGCTCCACTGGATCAGTAGAACCACATTAGAGCGTCACAAGGTTGCATTAGCATGTAGGCGAATTCGTGGTAGACACACGTATGATGTCATTGGTACAGAAATCGAAAACATCCACTCCTCTTATGGATTACTCAACAAAGTAGTTGCAACAGTTACTGATAATGGATCCAACTTTGTTAAGGCGTTTCAAGTTTATCATCCTGTCACGGAGTCCGATGATGAGACGGAGGAGGAAGAGTCCAGCCCCAAAGACGATGATGTCACTTTTTCTGATCTGTCAGAAATCCTCTCGGCTGAGAATGAAAGTGATGGTCAGCTGTCTCTTCCCCCGCACCGCAGGTGTGCTTCGCACACCATCAACATTATTTGCACACGTGATGTGGAGAAACATTTAACAACCAATGCAGAGAGCAGGGCTGTGTATAGGAGCAGCACAGCAAAATGCACAGCTCTTTGGACCAAATCGAGTAGATCTACACTTGCATCAGAAACAGTGGAAGAAATCAGCAAAAGAAAGCTCCTAATACCAACATCCACAAGGTGGAATTCCTTTTTTGATGCTGTAAAGAGAATTGCAGAAATCCCCATGGGTGAGCTGAATACTCTGTGCACAAAGCTAGGACTGAAGTGCTTCAAAGATCAAGAATACCAGTTCCTGCATGAGTACTGCATGGCCATGAAACCTCTGACTGCAGCACTGGACATTTTACAAGGCGACTGTCCATATGGAACTTTACTACCAACACTTGAAGTTCTGATGCAGAAGACCCAGGCTGTGAAAGATGACCTCTCCAGGATGACTGCAGGCCTTCCAGATGCCATTGTACAGGTACGCTCTATCTTGAAATTAGTCAGATTTTTTGCTTCATACAATTCATTTTTTTTTTTTTTTTTTTTTTTTTTTTTTTTTTTCTAAATGACATCAGAAACAGCAGTATGCGACATTAGGTGATGGCAGAGCTTCAGTTCATCCTTTGTCATTTTTTTTTTTTTTTTTTTTTTTTTTTTTAAATAAATAGGACAGGGGGAATGAATGAGAGAGAGAGGGGGAGAGAAAGAAAGAAAACCAAAGGGGAGAAGAGACGGTGAGAAGGGGGGGAAGAGAGAGAAAAAAAAAAACTCCTGGGTCACCTGTATGGAGAAAAAAAAACAAACAAACAAACAAACAAAAACAAACAGAGGAGACAGCAAACAACAAAGAGCAACATAATAATAGAGAAAACAAAGCACCATCACAATAAACTAGCTAGTCATAGATATCAGTATTTACTAAGTAATAAACGATATTGTGCAGCACGCAAGATCGACAGCGCACAGTGTGCTTTGAGGCAGCAGCCAAGAAAGCTTTAGTCCGCGTCTGTGAATACCCATGTGTGCATACCTGTGTGGATCAGCATGCTTGCATTCCAAAGGTTTCTCCATGTAATGATCTGCTAGGGAGTGTGGGGGGGCCACAGCCCCGTCCTCCAGGGTGTGAAGCGGGTATGGAGGAGATCAAAACTCCAGACATCCAGAGGCCCCCAGAACACAAGAGACCATGGAAGACCAACAGAGGGGCAGCCGCGCCACTGTCCCAGTAAGAGCTGAGGAGAGTCCCAGATGAGGGCTCGCCCAGCAGCCGCGGAGCAGAAGTCAGGGGGAGTTGCAGTGACGCGCCCGTGAGCTCCGCCGGCCCCCAGCTGCGCCTGAGTGACCGAGCCCTAGGCCGAGAGGCCGGGGGCACCCCACCTCCAAAGGGGCCCGAGCGAGCCCCAGGCCCCAGGCCCCGACAAGCGGCCGCCAAGGAGTGAGCCGGTGTGTACCCGGACGCCCACCCCCAGACACAAAGAACCACCAACACACCGACACCTGAGGGAGTCCGCCACCGGCAGGGGAAGTGGTGGTGGGTGGAGATAGGCCTCCAAACCTTGGAGGGCCTGAGGTGTCCCCAGACAATTCACAAACATGGAACAGAATATTAATTATCATTGAAAAATAAGATTAAAACAATTAAAATGTTTACAAGTAACCTAAAACAAAATAAATCCATAATACTGATCTCATATTAGGCATGGTTTGCAAATAATTCAATAACATAATAAATTGTAGGCATAAAAATATCAATTATGTTTTTTAGGCTATTCAGACTCGTTTCGCCGGTGTGCTGGATGACAAAGATGCCCTTCTTGCAGCTGCCAGTTGTCCAAAATTCAAACTCCGATGGCTGAGAGATGCAGGAAGGAGGGAGCGAGTAAAACAGCTTCTGACAGCAGAGTGTTGCACCACTGCTCCCCTGGCAAAAAACCCTGCCAGTGTGCCCAGTGCTACTACATCTAGCAGCCAAGGTGAGATGGACTTTTTCACTTTTGAGGCAGAGCCAGAGGAGGAGACCTATTCTGCAGAAAAAGAAGTCATGGACTACCTGATGTCAGGCTACGACCTTCAGATTCTGCATAAATTTTCAAGCATAAAGACAATTTTTTTAAAGTATAACACTCCTACCCCATCAAGTGCTCCTGTGGAGCGACTTTTTAGTCTGGGAGGTTTGGTGCTCACGCCTAAAAGAAATCGACTTTCTGACAAAAGGTTTGAGAAGCTTCTGTTAATGAGGTACAACCACTGGTTTACTCGCTCCACTCTACTGTTTCCCCCATAACAACATATACTGAAAAAACAGAGAATGGGGAATCCAATTTAAATAACTATTTACAAGTAATTGAATTAAGTTTATCAAAGTCACTTAATAAACTTATTAAAGTTTTCAAGTTGATTAACTTAAAACAATTACCTGCAAGGAAGTAAGGCAATTTAAGTTGGACCTGCAGTCTCTTTTTTTTTTTTTCATAAGATTAGTCCAAAGTTACAAAAGCGGACAATAGTGCTTACATGTGGATGGTATAAAAAGTATCTTAAGGGAAGTCAAGAAAGACTCTTTGTTTGTTTGTTTGTTTTTTTATAAAAAGTATTTATGTTAAGTGAAGTAACAAGACTGTCTTTATTTTCATACAAACAAGTATTTCTGTCAGGAAAAAAGTTTTAAGTTCAACTTCAAATGTCAGGAGATATATTGTTGACATTACTGTTAAAATACACTTCCAATAAAGTGAGTAGTGGCAAAATCGGTTGATGTTTTTATGTTGAGGCAGTGGGGAGTGTTATTGGCAGCTTCTGAAAGTAACTAATAAAGTAACTAGTAATCTAACTTAGTTACTTTAAAAATAAAGTAATCAGTAAAGTAACTAAGTTACTTTTGGAAAGAGTAATCAGTAGTCCGTAATATATTACTTTTTCAAAGTAACTGTGGCAACACTGCCCATGTACGTGTGGACGTAGCCTTAGTGTTCATCTTAGTATTTGATTATGTTGTGATCACATGCTGAGTTCACTATACTGGTTAACGCTTATGCGATGCACCTGTATATGAAGCAATTTATATATATATATGAGGAACAAATCTGTATTATCAAAAGTGGAAAGCTGATCGACTTAGACGAAATGTTTCATGAGCATAATTCAAAATCAGAGGCACCTCGACCTCAGTTTTGTGCATTTGATGATGACAAAAAGAAACACACACAAGCTACCTGCCATGAAGATGGAGGGGAGGGTCTCCATTTCAGGCCAAGCGGTGGGTATCGGTGAACCTTCCCCCAGGTGTGTGCGAGTGAATGAGTAGGAGAGAGAGCAGAGGCACCCTCCTTGGCATGGAAAGATTATCTTGACAAATCGGATAAACATCTCGTGTGTGACAGGATGCTGATGGAGGGTCCGCCTGCCCACACACACACAAACACATGGTGTGACACACAGTCACACACACCTGGGATAGTTGGTTTGTTTAGCCACAGACCGTGTGTGTATTTGCGTGTATGTGTGTGTGAACCCAGCCTAAAGGCAGGTAACAACAGGTCTCCCTCCTCAAACAGAGCATGCAGGTTCTCAGGTGTGTCTGCCTGCTCTGCTTCAACTGCTTTGCTGCTTCACTCTGTTCATGTGTGTGTATTTGTGTGTGTGTGGGGGGGGCACACACGCAAGAGAGAGTTTAAAGTGATCTCATTGGTGTTTTCATCTTACATAATTTAGCTGCACTTTTCTCATGCCATATCAAACAGTTGTTTGTGTAGCTTCAATAACTTATTAAAGCCGTCCAAAAACTGAATGTTTTCTCCGTCCACTTTGAATGGTGATGATAATATAGTATAATATTCCTCTTTTATAGTCTCTTTAGGTGTACTCGTTAATTTGATGGCTAAATGATTTGATGACAGCATTACAGCAATTTTAGACATAAAGCCATGAGGGGAAAAAAGCCTGGTAATTACATCAAAATAATCTTGTTGTTGGATCGAATATGCCCATTTTCCTGATAGTATTTTTGTTTTGTTTTTTCTCTCTTTTTTAAATTTAAATATCTGTA
This sequence comes from Maylandia zebra, assembly GCF_041146795.1. NCBI lineage: Eukaryota > Metazoa > Chordata > Actinopteri > Cichliformes > Cichlidae > Maylandia > Maylandia zebra. Next base: position 9,264,021 of record NC_135183.1, read on the forward strand.
GGTGAAGGAAAAAGTCATGAGCAGTGACAAACGTGGTTATAAAGTATGGAGTCTGTACGAGGATTTATTGTTTATGTATTTATGAGAACTTCAGCTGATTTGTTGTTTTCTTTGAGCTTCTGGGAGATGCAACAAAACACAAGACAAAAGCTTAAATCCTATAAATCCAGTGAATAAATAAAGAGTTTGAAGCAGTGACATATTTCCATCTTTACCAAATCACTATCTACTATGAACAGGCAGCTACATTATACTTCTACTGATTTGAGCTGACTTCTGAGGGGTCATCTGTGGACTGTTGCCCCTCTTTTACCCACATCTATGCAAATCTGATGGACTTATCTCTGTAACATTTTTACAGCAACACAGGCTGCAGGTTCTAACTTGTGAGTCATGCAGTGAATGACGGAAGGTTTTTGATTCACCTTTTCACGCAGACATAGGAGCGCTGCTGCTCCTCTGTATGGGCCCATCCTAGCAGCTGCGCCATCAGTTGCAAAGTCAACAAAGTGAGAGCGCAACATTTCTTTGCAAGACACCCTGCATATCAAAGCCTTCCAGCAGAATTTCACAGATAGCAGCCACACTGCATGACTGCAATTCAACAAGTTGAAATAAAAGTGCGCAGATCTTACCTTCATAGGGTATTCTGATGTAAAAGATCAGGCATGCTTTTGATGATCTGCAGTAATATTTTTAGCATTTGGCGGTCCTTATGACGGACAATCTGCTGATCTAAATCCTTTTCATTTTCCTTTCACTGAGTTAAAAGTTGGAAGGGGAAGACAAGATTGGGTATGTAGACAAGTGTGTGTGAGGGAGGGGAATCCCTATAATGATGCTTACTGTTACTATAGCTGCCTAGGTTGTCTTCATGTTTTCAGGTTTAATTTGTTTAATCAAATCTTGTGCTTGTAACTTGTAGACATGAAATCACATTTGCTAGCCGAACTTCATTTAATTTAATGGACGCATTCACAGTTTGAGCCTTGTTTTTGATCACCTGTTTTACACACTGCCCTTCAAAGTAACTAATTAATTATTTATTACATTGGAAAGGGTAATAAAGTAGATAATTTGTACATAGTCTATATGTTCGTGTCATGTCATGGAAAGTTGATATAGCCACTTGCACCTTATTTTTAGTTTTTTTTTTTGCCTGTCCCGTTTGGCTCTTTTGCCATCAGAATTATTGTCTAAAGGCGAAGAAAGATGCCCAACGGATTTACTTTACCAAATGGACCATCCCAGCCTTGCCATATTGGTCTATTTGATTCACCTTTGCTTTTATTGTTTATTTTATTTTATTTTCACTTGCTACACACGGGACAGACATGACTGGGGGAAAGAAAAGGGGGAAAGAAAGAGGGAAAGAAAAACAGTGGGGAAGAGGAACGGTGATAAAGGGAAAAAAACAAAAACCAACAAAACAAACAGACATATATCAATCACCTGGATCACCTGTTGAGAAAGAAAAAAGAGAAAACAAGCAAAAAAAAGAGAGCAATATAATAACATCATCACAATGATCTATGTGAATATAAAAGTAAATACTAAATAATGAATATTACTGTGCAGCACGTAAGATCGACAGCGCACAGTGTGCTTTGAGGTAGGAGCCAAAGAGGGTGTAGTTTGTGTGTGTGCACCTTCTTATTTTGATGGGTCCATCTCTTTTTTAATCAAGGATTTAGTGATTCATTATCATGTTCCCTCTTTTCTTCTACCTATCTTTCTGTTGTCCTGTTTCCTCTCCGCTCTACAGAGAGTTTAACGCTCTCACATTTGGAGGATTCTCAAGGCCACTTTAGTCTTAGTTAAACCAACAGCGAGCCTCACCCTAAAAACAGAGACATGACTGTGACGCAAAGAGGAACATTTCTGTGTGTTTCGAAGAACGTGTGTGGGTGGCACAGACAGGTCACTGGGTTTGCTGTTATTGGTTAATTCTTTTATATTCACACTTTCCAATTTTGGCATACACCAAAGTCTCTTAACCAAAGAAACATGAAAGGGACATAAAATAAGCAGATCTCCCCATCGTGGCTAATGGCAGAATATAAATATCACAAAGAACAGCTTGACCACCAAAACCAGCTGGGCGGTCATTTTAACTGAGGTACGCTGTAAAGTAATAATCTACAACATTCTATAATCTGCATCATTTTCTTAAAACATTTTTCCTTGTCATGAAAGCTTTTAAACGCCTATTACCAACTTAAATGAGTTTTACTGCCTTGTGACACAGCAGTATTTGGCAGCAAGAGAGTTCACCATCAAGTATAAAAGGACTTAGTTGCAATTATACATCCTTCAGCAAAAAAAAATATTGGTCAACAGAACAAATGGAACTTAAATCAGCAGGAATTAAAACTAGGTGTTTTGTGTGACAACCACTGGCAGCTTGGAGACTCTCTTGCGCTCATTCTTCAAAGAAATACTTCTCATACTTCTTCCATTTGGTGGAGGCTGCTTTTTAGGTGTAAAATAATGACAAATATTACATTTGCCTTCGAAGCAATGCACTAATGATGCCAAGTCCACTTGCGTGCATTGGCTCTTTCATGCTTTTTCATACTTGGTCCCATGGGTCCAGTATAGCCACAGTTGCCGCCCACACAAATGCCAAAAGTGATGTCACATCCACTGGAGCGTGGCACACTTTTGTGTTGTTTTGGTTGTTTGTGCACCTCTCAAACCTGTTGTAACCTTGCATGGGTGGTGCAGCCGGCAGGACGGGTTGAAGGCGTAACTAGTGCAACTGTGTTAGTTTTTACCACCATGTCAATAATATATCAGCCCAGAAGCGCTACAATTTCCAGATTATATAGTAAGAAATGCTTCAGTAGCTTGAAAAGATTAGACTTTCCAGTGAAAGCACTGGGAAAAAAACGATTCCTTTCCTTGTTGGAAGTTTATTGCACCTGAAGTGGTCACATGGCTGTGGTGATGTCACATATGCTGAGCATAAGAGGCCCTCTACCCAGAGCCTACAGACCGCTTTGCCAACATTGTCACCTGGAGGCACACAACTGGTTTGCTTCTGCTTATGTGCTCACTTGTCATTCAGAAGAGAGAAGGTATACCATACAAAGAGCTGAAGAAAGAGCCAAACTAAGCATCACTGCCTGAGCGTTTTATGCTGTTTTTGATTATCATTGATATTTCTCATGCTTCTCCCATTCGTTGTGAACTTTGTTACTTTGCGTCTTTGTTCGACTTTTCAAGAGATCGCCATTTGACCTATGGATGTTGAGCAACGTGCTGTTGATTTTTTTATTTTTTTTTTGAGGATTGAGCACAAGCACATTTGCATAGACCATCTGCGAAGTAGAGGAGATACATAGGCAAATACCTACGCAAACACACAAACTTGGCACCACACAATAAGCTTAACTTGTTAAGCACAGAATAAATAATAACTGGTATGCTGCATTCTATTTGCCTCAAAGGTCAGACAAGGAAATACAAGGAAACAAGGAACAACAGAATTTGTTTTGCTTTTGACGCTCATGCATCACAAGCATATATTATATATTTTGTTGCAGCTGCAGCACATTCATGGCCACAGCCTGTTCAGTGCTCTGCTTTTACAATGTAAATGGAAACCGGTACCTTTCACGCCATTCGAGTCGTTGCGGACAGAGACCTGACTTGCAGCTACATATCTCAGGAGGTTAAATGAGGTTAAAAGGAATTTCTGGTTATGACATAAGTTACGACGTAGATTTCCCGCTGAAGAATAATTCATGCATTATTACTAATGTTCCATCATTTTACTAATGTTTATGTTCACTGTGCCCATCTGGGATTGTTAAGTTGGGGTTGGTAGGGTTGCTCCAAGGGTTGCTTTCCAAGTTGGAAGTTTAACTTAAGAAGTTTAACTTACAACTGCAACTGGAACACACTATGAAGCATCACTTAACAGGAAAGATGCACCTTTCCAGCATTTTGGTGAATAACTTCTGGACCACAGTGTTTTTGCAATGTCTATAATTTGACTTTAAGGATGGTGTGCATAAAGTTCACAGTTAGCAAACGTTCTGGAAAATGTGATTGCCTGGATTAGATTATAATTAGCTGACAATCTGACAAGAAATTCCAGAAGACAAATCTTCCCATGTTCAGCTACACTGCAGATTGAGTTCTGCCTCCATTATTAGCAGTACAACAATTGATGAACCACTGTCGCTGCTTATGAGCAGAATAGAAGAAATGTATGTTTCTCAAACGTCCAGTTGTAAAATGATATTTTTTAGAATATGCATCGCTCTGCAGCATATTTAGATGAAGTGAATTTGTTTGTTTCACACTGGGTTGTGTGTTAATGTCAGTGGAGGTTACAGAGTGGTGGTGATAGTCACTGACAGACCACAGAAAGGTCTTCGCTGAAATACAGTGCTCACTATTTGGGTTTTGTCAGACAGTTGTGACTGTGAACTTTCAACACACACATTTACAATACTACACACACACACATACACACACAGAATAGTGGATACTTGGTGACACTTACATACACACAGTCTAAATAATACCACTGTTTTCTAAACCTATTCAGCATAATGCTGCCAGTCTGTGCTATATTAAAAGTACTCAAAGCAAACAACCTCCTCTGTCTAGCGTGTCTGTACCAGTGTTTTCTACAGTCACTGGTCTGTACGCAAGTCATAGAGGCCACTAATCAACCAACAAAGAGCTGTTAGAAAACGCGAGAAGAAAAAAGCGTGAGAGTGACTAGAAGAGATAAATCCCAAAGAAAATGCTACATTGAAAGGGCGAAGGGAGACTGAAGATAAATGAGTAGATAAGAGTGGGGAACTGAAGAGAGCAGAGTCATGATGAGGCAGAATAAATTCACTGGAAGCAAAACCCAACCTCTGAATATCTGCACTGTAGGAAGCACAACTTTGGAGCTCTAATTGAATAAACAAATGATGCCAAATCATTTTGACACCTGACCAAAATGCATTATTGTGTTGTTCTTTGATGCTGAGGCATCTATAGCAGCAACAGAGACAGTCTACCTACATTTGAATTTCTGGTTTAGGCTTGTTTTTTTTTATTTCAAGTGGACTAGTTCAAGCTGCGATGTGACTATCAAATGGTAACTGAAGCTCAGAATGTAAAATTGACCAGCACCAATGTGAAAATGAGAGACAATGACTTGCAGACTTGAAGTGATGTTAAGTGTAATAACTGTTTGCAGTGTGAAGCTGGTGTGTTCAGAGTACAGGTGATCTAAAGTTTAATTAATTTTGACTCAAGCAACCAATGCTATGACCAATTGGAGCAAATTATGTCATGATGGACGTATCACAGGTGACAAACCAGAAGCTAACCTCAAATGTTTGCTTTTGTTTGCCTTTAAAACTGAACAGGTTTATGTGTAACTTAACTTTATAGCTTTAAAATAAGACAAAAAAAATGAATACATGTATATATCTGTGTTAGATGTATATGTCATTCTCTTGTTGTGGTTGTTTTTAAACAACCAAGTTTTGGTCACATGATTATACATAGTTGTATAACGAAGATATTAGCAATAAAAAGGTGTTTGTACATGTCTGTGTCATACATAACCAAAAACTAGCAAAACTACCCATCGGACAGTTTATATGCAATCTTTAAACATGTATTAGCTTTAACCAGCTACCAACTTGTGTAGTGTGTCTCTGAAGAGTATGTCTTTGTTTTGTGATAGTTCATGTACAAAGAAACATGGCGTAAGGAATTACAGCAGGCGAACTAAAACATTTTTAGCTTGTGCAAGCGAGCCAGTGTCTACTTTTATTCTTTCTTTTAACGCTGCAAGATAAGGCCTCGCATTTGAGCTAAACTCATGCGATCTATCTGACGTCTGAAGGTAGGTGACCATCTAATTCTGTAAGTTGAGTCCAGCAGGACTATGGTACTTGATATGTTTTTCCCCTGTGGTACTGCAGGACTAATTTACAGCTTACACACAGGAAATGATCTTAATCCCCTGAGCTTCCCTTAATCTGCGAACTCTTTTTGTTCTTCATGCTCCAAATGATTGGGCAACACACATATCCTCATACACAGTCCTGAGCTGCTCAGTGGTCAATGGCAGAGGAGATCTTGTTCAAGGTGATTAAGTGTTCTCTTCAAGGCAACAAAGGATATAATCCAGAACAGTGAGTGAAGAGGTCGTCCTCTAACAATATACCTACAGAAAATCATGCTTAGTTTTAGGCAGCATCCCCATGCTCTTAAAGATAACTGTCACCTGATGGGTCCGTGCCGGTTCATTTTTCAAATGTGTGCCATCTCTCCTTGGTAGTGATATGAAGGATGTGGTTAGGGGCAACAACACTTAGCCCTGAGTGCTGCCAAGGTACACAGCATCCTCCTGTGAAATGCCATTTCTAAGTGATTGATGCAGTTTCTGTTGCCAAGGCAACACAGCACCCACCAAAATGATATTTTCAACTTTTGGCATTAACTATCATTTGTTTTGACAAAATAAAGCGACAACACACACACAAATATTTGCAGTGAAGCAGTTTTTCACAAGGAACTTCCCCAGGTGAGACATGACACTGCAACACACGCCTTCCTGCTACGGATAGCCATGAAATAGCAGCATTCATCTCAGGTATGTTGCCTATTACACAATTTTCACACTTCAGCTAATATTTCTAATGGACAGATGTGCTTTTAAATTACAATAAATTTCTCTCATCTGGCACTAATTCAAGACAAATGTGTAAAAATACCTCTTTTTTTATGTAAAACCTCTCAAGCATTTGGCTATGCTCCCAGTGTGGGCAGTCCTGGGTTGGATGCTCAAAAGGTGGCACTCTGCCATATAATCGTTTTGTTTCCTTCCCTCGTTTTTTTCCTCATTTCTACAGCTTTGATATGATTTTAACAAGCGAGGCGTCCAAAGTGATTGCGTTTCTTGGCCTAACAGTTTTGAATTTGGTGATTTGATCCAAAATCTTTAACCTATTCCGCTTATTACACTTACCGCACACCTTCCTCTTGATAGATTCAATGCACGGCTTTCTGTTTAAAGAAATTTAAATGAAAAATGAACAGATTTTCTAAAAAAGCAGGATATACTGCTCTTTAGACAAGGTGGTTCTCTGCTGCCCAAAAGGTATTGCATGGTTTTTGCTGCAAAGTGTTACTGATTGTTACAGCTTTCAGCGCTATTCGCCTTTAAAGTGTGATGTCTTTAGCCATTTCTGGGTCTTCTAGATTCCCAAACTCAAACAAACACTGCCATAGAAGTTTAACATCCAGGCATCCATGAAAAAAAGGATTTATCAAGTTTAATGGCATTAGCAGGAAGCTAGCTTCGATAGAAGGATAATAAATCATATTCTCATTGAAGGATGTCTGGAAAACTGGTTTTGTTATCATTTTAGATATAAATGAAGACAGAAAGCTAAACGGGAGCAATCTTTGTTGTGTTATTGAAGTTGGGCTAGCTGATATATAGTGGGGTTGTTACCAGGTGCCTAGCTACAGAGCTATGGCTAGGATAAAATAAACACATTAGCACAGTGAAGATGGATGATGAGCATTCCCATATGGAAAAGAAATAGTAAAAACTTACATGTGATTACTCATGAAAGTGGCCACTTTCTCATTACTTTCATACATTGTTTTAGTAAGTATCCAAAACATACAAGTTTCATTATATAATTTTTCAAGGGATCTTATATCTGTTTTCACTCTTTTATGCTTTTCATACAAGTTTCACACAAGACAGATACAAACTTTATAAGATTTATATATATCTTTTCCATATGGGTTACCTTTATTCCCCTCAATGAAAGTTTGTACAGGTCCAGACAAATCAATCACACAGCAGGGAAAAGATGCTGAAAATGGACCAAATTTCAGTCAAGAGAAGGCCTGAGATGATCCATCCACAGCACAAGTTAGTCATTAATATGCTGTTGTGTGGTTTGGGTGACTTGCTATGAAAAGCTTCATGTCCACACTGAAACCTTATCCTCAGTGATCCTTTTCTGAAGTGTTCAGATACTTGATGTCTGTCAAACTGTGAGCCCATGGGCTGTTGTTACATCCTAAAACTGAGCTTAAAAATCTGCTGCACATGAAGGGTGCTAATAAAAAGAAAGAAGGAACACTTATTATTTTTAGGGACTTATTTACATTTAAAAATGTTATAATTGGGCAGGTTCTTAAAAGACAACAAGGCAGAATCGGCCAAACATTGGGAGGGGTATTTGGATGGGACAATGGAAGGAGAAGTACAGAAAGACAGACGTGTGATGGGGAGAAAAAGTCTTGTCTGTTGTGTCTCTCACACTGAGACTGTATTGTGTTTTGTGTTTGCGGCAGTCATTGCCATCAACTCCAGTCACTGCCTGCACTTCATTAGAGCTCTGTTCAGTCGTTCATTCAGCAAGAAGTAAAGAGGCGCACAGTGTAAATGTCATGACACGATGTGGAATCACATTAGTTTACACCTATTATGAGAACATGAGAGAAGAAGCTTCACGGGGTTAAGAGATGAAGCAATGAGTGAGGTGGAAGAAAGGAGTGAAATAAGGTGAGGAGAGAGGGGACAGCATGACACCAAATATACGAGCGATATTTCAAGTACACAATATTTTTTGTGCTCATTTCTTGTCATTTCTTTTTTTAATGAGTTCAACATTTATTTCTCACGTGTAATCCTACTCTTTAGTTTCTCATTTAGCTTATTTGTACCCAGAAGTGTGACATAACACTGAAAATCAACAAACAATAAATATACAGCACCTTTGCATAACGAACCAATCCACAAGAACCTAAACGCTGCATTGATCATTACAAAGCATGTTGCACAGCTCAGCTCATTTAGGTAATAAAGTCAATCTTAAATTGTATTGGAGATTATGTATCAGAATTTCAGGAGCGGGACCACGCCTCCAAACACTTTCCTTCCAGCTATCATCTACATAGGTTCTCCCAGTTCTGCAAGCTGTCACTCTCGTTTACGTGAGCCTCCCTACTTCCCCTTTTCAATTCCTTAACTTCTTCACTTCTATTTAGTACATCGGGATCTGCCAGTCCTGGGAGCCGCCGCCAGTCCCTTTCGAGGCCTTCCCCAAACCGCAGCGCAATTCATGTCCAAGCATTCACCTTTACCTACTAAAACGCTGTCAAAGATAAAATGAGGACGTGGGCCCAGCTAGTGAACTGAACCAGTACCAGTACCCCCATCAATACATGGGGTTCAAGGTTTGAAGAGGATGAAAGTTATGTCACTCATTATGTGACTCATATTGCTCTGACCATCACAGTTACCAGATCTCATCCCAAATTAATCATCATGTTAAACAAGTCTCACCACCACCAAAGCCCCAAATGAGGAAATATCTTGTAGAAGAATGACGCTTCATACTCAGGTAGAGGTCTGAAGCTGTGAAGAGAAGATGGATTGAAGCTGTTTTGGTGATACCCTGGTGTATCTGTTAATTTGTCATCTGTCTATCATTTCAAATGAAAGACATATTACCTATAATAAATAGAAGCCCATTTCCGCCACTTAGAAAAAAAAAGGATCCATAGCTCGAAATTATTTTAGTTATTTTCTCGAAATTTTGACTTATTAGCTAGAAATTTCGAGTTAGCACTGCCAATCAGTAATCTACGTGAATGACATAATTTCCTTATTACCCGGAAGCTGAAGCCCTCAGGTACAAATGCTACAGCTAAGCTAGCAGTATTACATCCAGTCATGAATGCACAGATTGCTGAGTATTTTCAGCGTGGCTTCAAAAATGATGAAATCCTTGTGTTATTAGCTGAATCACATGGCGTTACTATCAGCAAACGTACTCGCGAAAGCGCCAGTTTGTTGCGATATGGTTTTGAGTGCGTGTTACTCTGCGCCATATGCTTCCGGGTAACAAGAAAGTGACCTCATTCACATAGATTACTGATTGGCAGAGCTAACTCGAAAATTTGAGTTATTAACTCGAAATTTTGAGAGTTATGGATACCTGGTTTTTTTGTTTTGTTTGTTTTTTTAGTGGCGGAAATGGGCTTCCATAATAATACATTAGTGTTTGTTTTTCTTCCTTTTTTTTTTTTTTTTACATCATTGTAACCTGTCTATGTCCCTGCCTGTCTTCTTCCTCCAAACAGATAATTACCTGAGGTCTCCTTCAAAGGGTGAAATCAATTTTATAATCTTGGGCCAGATAGACAGAAAGGTGAAGCACTGGTAAGACGGATGTCTTCTTACTGAATATGTCTGAACTCCAATAGTGTTAAACCAGTTTGCTCTGTTTCGTTCTACTGTGTGTGTGTGTGTGTGTGTGTGTGTGTGTGTGTGTGTGTGTGTGTGTGTGTGTGTGAGAGAGAGGTGGAGGGGGATAAGATGAAGAGTATATTCCAGAGAGCTTAAGGGCATTTCACAGTGTTAAGAGGTAGGATTTCAATTACAGTATATGTGTGCATGTGTGTGTGTTCACATGACATATCTCTGAGCCAGCTAGCTCTGAGCCAACCCACTGTAATACAACTCTTTGACACCATAATTGACAGGATAAAATACCTTCTGTTTGTTTTTCTTATAAGTGTGATCTGGCAGGCCTGAGACATTAGCGTGCTTAGAGTAAATGCATGTCAACTACTCTGCATTATAGTTTCTCTGTCACTAGATTGAGACGTTGATGATTCACAGACAATTTTCTTGAAACAAAAAATGGCAGCACTTCATTATGAAAGTCTCTAAAAACATATCATATTTTAGCTATTCCTCTGATATGCAAAGGCTAGAGTTTATAATGGTGCAAAACCTTTGCTGAAAAACGTATTTCACTTAAAGCACACAAAATGTTTGACATGGGACGCTGCAGTTCACATCTTGTTTCCTAGCAACATACATAACTTGTTTTCTTTTGTAAACACACACAGTCGTGACTGTGTTTTTAGACCAAACCCAAATTAACTGTCAGTTGAATCACTTTTGAAATAATCTTGTATCAAAGTCTTTCACAATTTTCATATTATCACGCAATTACACCTCAAATGAGAGAGCTATGTACACTGCTCAAAAAAAAATTTAAGTGACACTTTGAAAATTTGTCAGATCTCAGTAGGAAAAAAATAATGCTGGATATCCATACTGTCATGGACTGTGTAATGTGTAGGAACACATTAACAAAAAAATCCTTGCAGCAACTCAAAATGGTACTCAGGAGTTTGATTGTCCCCCACATGCTTGTATTCATGCCTGACAACATCCCGCATCTCCTAATGAGACAAAGGAGGGTGTCGTAGGAGATCTCACTTGCCAGATCTCAATCAGGATATCACTGAAGTCCTGGACAGTCTGAGGTGCACGATGTTCCTGAGGTGTATGTGGGGACGACCGGTGCCCACATACCAGTAACTCTCAGTGCTATGGCAGTGGTATCACCAGCAGGACCTAGTGCATTAGCTTTGGATCTGGCAATGGGTTCAAAGAGTTCATCCTGATACCTAATGGCAATCAGGGTGCCATTGCGTAGCCTGTAGAGCACTGTGCGTCCCTCTGTGGAGATGCCTTACAGGCAGCATAACATTCTCCATGGCATCAACACACACTTTTATGTCTGTCACGTTATTCATGTGTGAAAAGCACAGGGCACCAGAGGTGGACCTGCCCAGTCTGGTATTCTATGGCCCCTTGGAGGACAGTGGGTCTTCAGACCACCCTCGTGAAGTCTTTGTTTGGTCATAGCTCTCTCACACCAGCCTCTTGCTGGAGGTCATGTTGTAGCTCTGGCAGTTCTCATCCTGTTGCTCCTTGCGCTAAGGAGTACATACGTGTACCGTTATTGAGTAAAAGACATTCTACGGCCCTGTCCAGCTCTCCCAGAGTAACTTGAGTCCTGGAATCTCCTCCATGCTATTGAAACTGTACTGAGACAGTAAACCTTGTGGCAATGGTCTGTATTAATGTGTCTTCCTGGAACAGGAGCTACCTGTGCAACCTCTGTATGATCCAAGTATCGCCTTATGCTACCGGTAGTGAAGTCGACCCGGGCCAAATGCAAAACTAGTGGAAACAAACACTCCTGTTTTGGGGGTTGTCTCGTTGTTGGCCCTCTTGTGCACCTGTTCATCAACAGCAAAGCAGCTGAAACTGACTAACAACCCCCTTTGCTACTTAGTTGATCAGATCAATACCACAGAAGTTTAATTGACTTGATGCTCTGCTTTGATTAAAAAATGTTTATTTAATTTTTTTTAGCAGTGTGGTTTCCCTTCTGATTAGATGAGCTTTTTGCAACAAAAAGAGTTCTTTCACAATAAAACACAAGAAATAGAAGTATATCATATCTACAACATAATAGGCTATAACATACAATACTAAGTTATTTAGCAACAATTTGGATGAAAAATGTCTTCACTTGCTGTTTGAATGAGTCAGTGGAGTCTGTACCATGGAAAGACAGCGAAAGAGAAATCCTCAATCTTGGTGGCACCGCTTGAAAAGCCCGATCCCCGACTGCGGTATCCTTAATATAACCATCACAGGCACAGCAGCTTCACCCACCTGTGGTTCAAACTTTCTGTTTATAAGGAGCAGACGAGAAATCGTGTAAACCTTGACTTTAGTTGAGTCAAAAATTCAAAGTATGGTGATGAAAATTAGCTTTAGGGACTACACTTGAAACTGCAGAAAGTCACTCAAAGCTAGGAGCTTACTTATACAGTGGGGCAAAAAAGTATTTAGTCAGCCACCGATTGTGCAAGTTCCCCCACTTAAAATGATGACAGAGGTCAGTAATTTGCACCAGAGGTACACTTCAACTGTGAGAGACAGAATGTGAAAAAAAAATCCATGAATCCACATGGTAGGATTTGTAAAGAATTTATTCGTAAATCAGGGTGGAAAATAAGTATTTGGTCAATAACAAAAATGCAACTCAATACTTTGTAACATAACCTTTGTTGGCAATAACAGAGGTCAAACGTTTACTATAGGTCTTTACCAGGTTTGCACACACAGTAGCTGGTATTTTGGCCCATTCCTCCAGGCAGATCTTCTCGAGAGCAGTGATGTTTTGGGGCTGTCGCCGAGCAACACGGACTTTCAACTCCCGCCACAGATTTTCTATGGGTTTGAGGTCTGGAGACTGGCTAGGCCACTCCAGGACTTTCAAATGCTTCTTACGGAGCCACTCCTTTGTTGCCCGGGTGGTGTGTTTTGGATCATTGTCATGTTGGAAGACCCAGCCTCGTTTCATCTTCAAAGTTGTCACTGATGGAAGGAGGTTTTGGCTCAAAATCTCACGATACATGGCCCCATTCATTCTGTCCTTAACACGGATCAGTCGTCCTGTCCCCTTGGCAGAAAAACAGCCCCATAGCATGATGTTTCCACCCCCATGCTTCACAGTAGGTATGGTGTTCTTGGGATGCAACTCAGTATTCGTCTTCCTCCAAACACGACGAGTTGAGTTTATACCAAAAAGTTCTACTTTGGTTTCATCTGACCACATGACATTCTCCCAATCCTCTGCTGTATCATCCATGTGCTCTCTGGCAAACTTCAGACGGGCCTGGACATGCACTGGCTTCAGCAGCGGAACACGTCTGGCACTGCGGGATTTGATTCCCTGCCGTTGTAGTGTGTTACTGATGGTGACCTTTGTTACTTTGGTCCCAGCTCTCTGCAGGTCATTCACCAGGTCCCCCCGTGTGGTTCTGGGATCTTTGCTCACCGTTCTCATGATCATTTTGACCCCACGGGATGAGATCTTGCGTTGAGCCCCAGATCGAGGGAGATTATCAGTGGTCTTGTATGTCTTCCATTTTCTGATGATTGCTCCCACAGTTGATTTTTTCACACCAAGCTGCTTGCCTATTGTAGATTCACTCTTCCCAGTCTGGTGCAGGTCTACAATACTTTTCCTGGTGTCCTTCGAAAGCTCTTTGGTCTTGGCCATGGTGGAGTTTGGAGTCTGACTGTTTGAGGCTGTGGACAGGTGTCTTTTATACAGATGATGAGTTCAAACAGGTGCCATTCATACAGGTAGCGAGTGGGGGACAGAAAAGCTTCTTACAGAAGACGTTACAGGTCTGTGAGAGCCAGAGATTTTCCTTGTTTGAGGTGACCAAATACTTATTTTCCACCCTAATTTATGAATAAATTCTTTACAAATCCTACCATGTGGATTCATGGATTTTTTTTTTCACATTCTGTCTCTCACAGTTGAAGTGTACCTCTGGTGCAAATTACTGACCTCTGTCATCATTTTAAGTGGGGGAACTTGCACAATCGGTGGCTGACTAAATACTTTTTTGCCCCACTGTATATATGCAGGGGTGGGGGGGAGACAGGACAAAAGGTGACATATCAGTTGAAATTAAGTCACTCATTTTGTGTTTTGATTCAATCGGTGGTAATATGATTGGTTGATTCATTGATTTAATCATCCAGTCATTGTTTTTTTTGTTTTTTTTTTTATCTCGGTTCTGCCACATGTAGTCGTGCTGAACCAAATTCATTCGAAGGTCACACATCAGGACAAATGGCTGCTGAAGAATTTAGCTTGGGGAAATTGTTTCAGAAGCACTAACCTTCAGTATCTTTGTTCACAAGTCCAAAAACTCACAGAGTCACATTCCACAGCTGTGGCATCTGTTCCTGACAGTTTACCAGACACCTTGTGCAGCATCAAAGAAAAACATAAGGGCAACAAAGTTGTGGCATTGTATGTGGGATGCAGGTAAAAATTTTCACTTCAAGTTTTGATTGTACAGGAGAAATGTTTTCTATGTTATGTTAGGTTATCTAATCTGTTCCACATACAGCAAGTGGCTCAAGGGAACGAATGAAAGGTCAAAGAAAAGGTAGAAAAACTTAAAGGCCGCTAAATGAAGACACTGCTTTTCGAGTTCTGCCTTTTTCATCACAGCAGGTGATGCAGCTCTGCATGTTTTAATCAGCAGAATTTTGTGCCAAATGTCCTCCTGATGCAATCCCCACCTCAATCTGCTAAATGGGAACGTAAATTTGCAGTTCCAGGCCTCTGTATTAATAGCTAGCTGTACTCAATAAGATGTTTGTCATCTGCAGACCTGATACAATGCTGCTGTTAAGACCTTTCAAGACATTTTTTTAAAAGATGTAGAAATAATTGCTCTATAAAGTTTTACTCAACAGATATGTCTGCATTGCCGTTTATATTGTGAGACTTTACGGATTTGTGGTCTGAAGCCTCAAATTCTTTGTTAAGATTTTTTTTTCAGAATATACCAAAAATGAAGTGATCAAGCGTTGGAATGTGGCCTCTCTGTCTGGATTTCACACTTGATTTTTGAACGTTTAAATATAACGCAAGGCCATTATGGCTGAAACTGCCACTTTTTTGTTTGTGTCTCAAGTAAAATACTTTTAAAGTGTCATTCTGGATCTATGACGATATTGGAGAGACAAGAGAGAGCGGTTACACTCACAAAGAAATCAAACCTTCCATGTATTTCTTGAAAAACAAGCCTTTTTGACAGATATGTGACTAAGAAATGGATACAATCTTCACAAGTTATGTGAAGTTACTAAGTTAGTTACTGTCACTGCTGCAATTGCACTTGACTGTTGCAGAGCAAGTCAGAGATGTTGAATTTCACTGTCATGTACTGCAGTAAACGCTGTATTTTCATGACATTATCAGGCTTCAGCAATCATGTCACTCTTCAGTAACAAGAGAGAAGAGCGGAGGAGTTGCAAGGAGCTGAAATCAAGGATGAAAGCAAATACAGGCTCATCGACTCGTTTTTTTTTCTTCTATCGAATGAAAATGAAAAAAAAAAAACATAAATATATTCTCATTGAAATGGAAAAAGTGAGAAAGTGTTTTACGGGACAAACTTGGAGAACTCTTGGGGAAGCTCTAAATATGTAACTACAGTGACATTAAAGGCTGAAGATCGAAAAAAAACAACAACACTAAAAACAAACAATGCTGCATGTGGACGATAAAGCGCACCCTTCATTCATTGTTCAGCATCGTTACACTGCAACTTGTCTTACAACCTCACAAAATCACAAAGTGGCTGTGGCTTAGGAGGTAGAGATAATCACAGAGTTTTTGGTTCAATCCCAGGCAGCTTCTTTCTGCATGCCAAAGTATCCTTGGGTGTGTTCATTGGAGTGTGAATGACAGATAGAAAGCTCTTAGATGTAGAAAATAAGTTATTGTATGAATGGGCGAATGAGGTGTGGTGCAAAGTACATTGATTGCACAAGTAAAAAAACACTGTGTAACAACCAGTCCTTTTCCCATCCATTTAGGCAGTATTCGTCCAATAGGAGAGCCTCATGCAGGCTAAAGTTGAATGAGAAAATGTGCTTTTTGCATAGATCTAGATATAAATAAAGACCATTTATATTTTTTATTTGAGGTTTTATCAAAGTCATCCACCCAAAGCAGGTGAAAGCCACAGTAAGCTAGTTTCTGCTAGTGCATTTGTAGTTTTTTTCCATCAGGAACAATGATTTTTGCTTGTGTTTGAGCTTGATCTTTACCTCTGACAAAACACACGCGCGCACACACAGACACACACACACAGGGGATGGTTCCTGAATGGGGCCGGAGGTCAGCAGCCGCATGCACGTGACAAGTCAGAGTTAATTCCAGCATCACAAAGGATGCTCTGGACACCAGCAAACACACTCTCCAACAAACACTCACACACACCAGATTATCCCATCAGGCCAGCTACAAAGGTCAAAAGCAAATGTTCAACTTTTGGTCCTTTAGCTCTTCTATTGTTAACACTTAGATGCTTACTTTATGCAAAACCATCAGTGCATTAATATGAGATTTATGGGGGTTAATGCATAACAGTAGACACCAAGGTTATTATAGTTAACTGAAACTAAATTTAGATGTGAAAAACAAAAAAACCCAAACATTTCAGTTACAACTTAAATAAGAATAAAAGCTAGATTTTTGAAAACTAATTGAAACAATTTTGTGAACTTGCAAAACTAATTCAAATAAAGTAAAAATACAGTGTTTTGATTTGATAAAAGTTTAATTAAAATACATAGAAAAGTTTATCGACACTTTAGATGACTGCGAGTCAACTGCTTTCAGAACGTTCTGTGTCTTTATTGTAACACCTGTACTGATTTTCCTAAATCCCTTCTCCATAAAATAATAATTAATTAGGACCTATTATTGTAGAGTTTGTACCTCACAAGAGAAACCGCCTTGAGGTGACTGTTGTTGTGATTTCGAGCTATATAAATAAAATTGAACTGAATTAAAACCAAGATTGAAACTAAACTGAATTAAAAGCAAAAACAGTGCAATAAAAATAAAAACTGATCAGAAATGATTGTTTCTAGTCCTCTAATGAAGGTATTGCCCATAAAATGTTTAACAGAGATATTTTTAATGAACTTTTATTTTGCTTAATATGAATAATTTGCATTAGAAATTCAAAACTGAATTCAAATTAGAATTTTGATTGATAGCAGGAGTAAGAGTTTCTATTTGTCTTAATTTGCTCCTTTTATTCCGAGAAGGCTGCAAGTATAAATCATGGCATGCTTTTGATAATAACTCCACACACAAAAATGTGGAAATGTCATTGTTACACTGACGTTGTTACACTGACGTTGTTCATGTCCACGTGTGCACTGTAAGGCTAAAATTGGGGATTTATGATCAAAATCGACTCGACTTCGGCTGTTATTTATCAAACAGCTACTTTCATACAATCAGTCTGGTTTGCTCTCACTTCACTGGTCATCAGGTTTCCATGTCCTCCAACTATATAAACATTAAAAACAGAAGTTTACAGTAGTCTCTGAGACCTATTTGATTATTGGCTGGTTTTCCTTAATGGGAATTTTATATTTCTGACATTTTGCTACTTCCGTTTGATTCTTGTGCACCAGTGTAATTCTCTATAAATATTACTGCCTTGTCATATAAGAAAACACATTGTTAATCAAAGGGTTTTGTGAAACTAAAGCCATTGTCACTATGTTTGTGGCACTGTGTGTGTGTGTGTGTGTGTGTGTGTGTGTGTGTGTGTGTGTGTGTGTGTGTCAGTGCTCTTCAGATCACTGTGTTTACTGATTGGTCTGCCATCCATCACTATCAACTCCTCTCCGCCCCTTAAACAGAGGCATCAGTGATGGATCATCCTGATTTGTATCAATGGGCAAAACCTTATCAATAAGGTTAAACACACTAATGTGGGTCTAAAGTGAGAACAAATACGTGTGTATGTGTGTGTGTGTGTGTGTGTGTGTGTGGACCAGGCAGGACGACAGGTGGGGGTAGGAGTCATTTGTTCTGATGTAACAGAGTCAGTTTCATCACCCGAGGCATCGAGGATGAGCAGGAAAGAGAGAATGCACAGAAGGGAAAGGAAGTGACACGATGAGTCTAAAATGACTGTCTCTCTGTCTCTCTCTCACACACACACACACACACACACACACACACACACACACACACACACACACACACACACACACACACACACCCTGGGTGTCAGCTTCCATCAGCAGCATGTATGACTGTGACTTATAACCACAGCTATGCGATCATTTACACTCAGTGCAGGAGATAGCCAGAAGCTACTGTCCCTCTGTACTAGTGTGCAGTGATTTAGTGTCTGAATTCACAACACTTGCTTGGATGTATTAGTGTATATGTTTTTACACGCCATATACATATAAATGAAACACTAATACATTAGGAGTCTTTCACAATGTTTTTATTTTTGTTTTATCTTTTAAACAGTGGAGCGCAAGCTTCAAGAACAAGAAAGTACAATAAAAAAAGAAGAGTTTGTGATTAAACCCACATTTAAACCACATCAAAATCAGCTGCCCAGGTCTTATGATGAAGTAACTTATGACTGGCACGATCACACTGAACACATACTTGTTTTTTTTTCTTGTCATGTCTCAGTTAAACTCAAAATGCAAAGGTCACTGAATCTGGAGTTGCTTAGAGACCAGATCTGCTGTACCGGTTATCTTTAATCGAATCAAGTGTGAAGCTCAGATGGAAAACAATAATTTGCCATCATTACAAAATATTAAGCAAGACTAATTTTGTGCAGTTGTGGTTAAAAAGAAAAACAAACGATTTGAAATGAAACGGCACCAGCTAGCTGAAAATAGCCTCTAGATTTATTTTTAAAAATCTAATTCTGTGTCTAATATTTAATTCCACAATAATGAACAGACTGTTGGCACACAGACAAAAAAGGAAATGTCACAGTACACTAATGTACACTTTTGATGGTTATGGCACAAGCTCAAATACAAAAACAGATAGGACACAAATGCTGAGAGTCCGGAGACGTACAGTTTAATAAGTGTTATAGAACGTAATGTAAACATGAAAATGAAAAAAGGAAATAAGTGAATGCCGAACAGGAAATCTAGCGAGGCCCCCTCGAGAAACCACAGTGTGCCATCTGCATTATTTCCAAATTATTTGTCATCTAATTTTTTTCCCTCAGCACCTTCAGAGAGCTGTCCAGCTGAAGCCTTCTTTTCAGCTCAGGTCATTTCAGTTCAGCCTGATTCACTTTAATTCAGTTTTCTACACTGGGGAATGACTCACACTCCTGACAGAAGACTCCCATTTACTGTCTGCCTGCATGTGTGTGTCCGTGTGTGTTTGTGTGGGGTTTTTTGGGAAACGTCAGCATCTTCTCCATCTCTCGTACTCGCCTGATGTTACACCGTCAGCATCACCTACAAGGAGACAGAGAAACAGGATTGTGGCGTGTTGTCAGCAACAAATCGGACTGTGTAAAAATAATGCCTCGTTCTTCCTCGCTCTCTCTCGTCTAGCATCATCAGTGTGATGTAATATGAAGAAATCACAGCTCTGGAAATTCTGCTTTTGAGGAATTATGGAGATAAGCTTGTGTTTCTTACTGTTAAACAATAAAGATGACGTGTATTTGTAAAAAATAATAAAAACATTTTTCTCATACTTAATGAATTCAAATACTATTAGACTGTGGTGGAGGTGCAGCGGAGGGGTGAGGCGTCTTAATCGAGTCAAGCCGCTGTTCTCGCTCTCACACACACAGACACACACATACACACACACACAAACACACACAAAATTCAATCATGTTTCTGCTGCTGCCTGGGGGAACTCACTGTGGAAACCTCACTATAGTGGAAAATCACCTTTTCCATGTTATTTTACACAGCAGCACCTACGCCACACACTCGCAGACACACACCTACACAGTCTGTCTGCATTTACACGAGGAACCCAAAAGATCTGATTTTTTTTTTAACTCTTTGTGGTGCTGATCTCACACCGTCATGCCTGTCTCAGCCAGAAGTCAGCGAGGAATGAGATTTTTATTCAGCCATGAAGAAAAAAAAACGTGCCTCAGAGAGTTAATGTCATCCTGTGACAATACAGGGTTTGTTGCTGTAAGCGTGCTTAGCTAAGGTTGCATCAACCTGATACGTGACCTTATCTTGAGTGGCCATGTTGAATCGCGGAATCCTGAATATACTTATATACAGACACTTTTCTCTATAAAGTTATTTGGCAATGAATGAGGAATAAAGAGCAGGGGGCAGTTAATTTTGTAGACTATCCACAATATCAAAAAATCTGTCTTTTATTAATTACTGTGGTCAAACAATCAATACTTTTATTTTACATATAAATATATATTTATTGTTAGTAGTAGTGCTGGTAGTGCTGATGTTGACACTGACATGGGAACCTTATTTAGCTCAGAGAGTAGAACAAGAACAACAGTACAGCAACCAAAATTCCATCTAAGGCCTGAGTTACACAGGTGTAGGGACCAGTCAGAGACACGCTGACAACAACCAGTTGTCAATGGGAAAAATGTGCAATTCCCGACCAGCTGGCGAGAGGTTGCTGGCTGCCTCTGGGTGAAACTGGCCACAAAGCCTTCTTGTGATCAATTTGGTTGCTAGCAGATTGCCACAGTTGCCCATGGTTTACATGGAAGATGCTAGCTTGTCTGCAAACACTTGCCAACTACTCTTTGAGCAGCAGTGATACTAAAAAATGCAACAGAATTTGGAAACGGAGAGCCTTCATAGTAAAAGTTGTGCCTTACTGCTGTAACCAGCACGATTTTACTTTGAACGCAAATGTTCTGCATTTCAAGTTTGTGGCACACTTGTCACACAGTAGTTGGCGAATGCCTGTATACTTTGTAACTTCCTATACTGATTTTTCTCTCTATAACATTCTGACAGGGAATTTTAAACTTTTTACATTTTTGAATGGCATGATCCCTTCCTAGCAATTTGTGTGCACCCTCATGCTATGGATATCGCAGGGAGAGCGATCAAACTGAGGGCCAAGAGCAAGAACATGGTGCTTGTTGCATGGATTCTAGATGGTCTGTCAGAATTCGTCATGTTGATTGCTCATGGCGTCCAAAATATCCTCGGGCCACTAAGAAATATCCCTGTGCTCCTGTTGGATAGCCTGACAATGAAATGGCATCATGTGAGGGTCTAAGATACAGTATTTATATATAATTAAACTTCACCTGAGCAACATTTGTTCATAAGCCATTGACACACACATACACACACAGTTTGTGCTACAAGGAACCCTCTCATCAACCAACCACATTACAAGCAGATGGTGAATATTATATGTGAAGTAGAAACATAATAACACCTTACATGAAAGAACTTTACTACAGAGTTGCTTCTGACTTAAAGGATAAGTCCTGTCATGTTCTGTTCTGCCGTTGCTTTCAACAAATCCCATGTGTCAGTGTAATCCAGTAATCATTACGTGTTAGCTATAGCTTTTTTAGATGTCATAGTGGTCCATTATTGTCCATTAACGGTTAAACAAATATCACCGGATCTCAAAATTTCATAACAAAATTAAAGTGCCACAGACAAAGTAGAGCAACTGTTGAGAGTAGTAAATATTGTTTTCTGTGGTCACTTCCCAGGAGGAACAGAAATTATGGGTGTATCAGTAGGCGTATTTGTCCTGAAGCATGAAGAACACAATGTTAAGTTTGGTATGAAATGTCCTCAGAGCAGTACGCCCTGGGAACTAAACTGCCACGGATCTATTAATGGTCACATACTCGCACTCCCCAAATGCTCCACCCTGAAATTTTGGCAGTTCACCAGTAGCTGTCCATCAGGTATGGTGTGCTAGTAAGGTTAGCTTAAGTTTTTTTTCTGTAGAGCTAATTGCCCATTTTCATGTAGCACATAAGCTAAATAAGTTAACGATAAAGTCATTTTAGAGTCCATCGCCATTAGAAACTGAAGGGCTGCGCCGAACAAAACTGGGGTTTGTCAAGTTTTTCTAGAAACCTTTTTAAAAGAAGAGGTAGCTAAAAAAAAAAAAAAAAAAAAAAAGCTAATGCTAAATTAGCAGCAAACCTTTCAGAGCTAATCTGCACCAGAAGTTTTGTCAGCTTGCAAAATGCTTGTCATAATGTCGTACTTGTAATCTCTTGTTAAATATTTTACCGTTGCTGACAAAATAAATTCACAGTAGTCTGCGGACAATGAAGTCTATTGTCTGTAGCAAGATGTAAAAAACAAAGGACAAAAGTGATCTGTACACTTCTTAAAAGAAAGTTTTCTATTTTGTCAAACAGCTCAGGCTTTTCTTATTGTCAAGATAAAGAATTTGAGTGTATTAACTGTTACAATAAGAGCAATTAGACATTTTAAGATCTTTTTAAACAATGGGGAAAGTGCCATTTTTGCTTTATTTTTTCCCTGCTTTGCTGAAAATATACTGAAACCTGAACCCAGCATAAAGTTTTTGTATATGTTACAACACCATATTGGTCATATTGGGGAAATTTACATAAAAATATAAATAAATATTTGTTAAATATTTGTTTTAGAGTACACATCCACTTTTAGAACTAAAGTTTAAAGTAAGGTTACACAATCTGAATTATGGCACTTTTGAATGTAATTAACTTTTATCTATTCTTTCCCATCGTTTATGTTGTTTTTCATGGTTTCTTCCTTTTGCTCTTTTTTAATCCCCTCATGCCAGATGGCTGCCCCTCTCTGAACCTGGCTCAGGGAAGAAGTTCCAGTTCAAAGGAACTTCTTCCTCCTCACTGTTGCCAAGTGCTTGCTCACAAAAGACCGTCTGAATGTTCTTGCTCTAAAATTGTGTTTGTAATATGAAGTAGTCTGTTGTAAACGACTGCTTTTGAAACATAAAAACTGTATAAAGTATCTGGGCACTACTGCTGCTTACATACTGTATTGAGGTCTTTGCTGGACAAATGTCATATGAAACTGGAAAACACCCGACTGAGAAGATGTGAACAAGCTTTGTGTGGGTGTCTGTCTGTCTGTATGGATCTGCAGTGCTCTGCCAATGCTACAGACATTTCAGAGCCCTGTGGCGTAATTCAGTGTGTCAGATACAAGAGGAAATAATGTGGTGAGCATCTCGTCGAATCGCTCCGGCTTAAACGGTCTCTCTCCAGAGTGTGTTTAGGAAATTAAAGGCCGGGGATTTTTTTCATAATTGTCTAGTTTATCATTTTATTACAGCTAGCTTTCCTCTGATGGGCTCCCTTTATGATTTATCAAATACAATTACTGCATGACTTATTTTAGGACCATTAATGTGTGCACGTGTGTGTGTGTGTGTGTGTGTGTGTGTGTGTGTGTGTGTGTGTGTGTGTGTGTGTGTGTGTGTGTCAGCTCTGGTGTATTTAAATAGCATTAAGTAATTGGAAAAACAGGTCGAGAAGCTGGAAAATCTAAATTGTCTTTGTGGCTTTATACCCCCCATTCAAACACACACACACACACACACACACACACACACACACACACACACACACACACACACACACACACACACTCTCCTTTTCCTTTTCTCTCTGTTGCTTCTGAGTAAATACCCAAAAAGCTTCTATTTTAAACGTAAAATAAGAGAAAATTGTGTTTTAACTGATAGAAGCTAATCTGAAATAGTTTCATTCTTGTGCTGTGACAATATTTCACAATATTTCTCAAGGAATGAGGAAAATTGGGATATAGAGAAACAGAGAAAGGAAAGAAACAGTCACAGAGAGAAAGAGGTTAATTCCATACCTTCGCCTTCCAGCTAATGAAGTGTAGGTGGCGTCCCGGTCACTTCAGCTAATTGAACAGTGGAGATTACAGCAGCCGTCGCTCCCCTCTGTGAAAAGAGGGCCGTGTTCATTAGTCGTTGCCATATAATATTCATTCTCTGTAGAAATATGTAGATAGTAATCTATGCAAAGAGCTGCTGGTATGATTATAAAGCTCTCAGCACGTTCTCTGGTAGCAATAACTCAAACAACCATGATTTAAAATACTGCATGTGTCTATGTTTAACTTTATTGCTTCGCACTGAATTTATGGGCCTTTATCAATTAGACGTATACTCAGAAGAATCTATTAATATTTATGTAGGGCAATGTATTAATTTTGACATTTAACAAACCAGTAAAAACAGTAAACCTAAAGTATATCAGTATCTGAGTGTTATTTGAATTATTTGAATGGCTTTAGAGAGCAATAACTCCTGCGCAGCTAGTAATAATGGGCACAGTTGATAGTCTTGGTAACACTGTGACAGACTTCACTGAGGCATGTCAGTGCAACTCTAGGCTGCCCTAAGTAAAACAAAGTCTATGGACGGAGAGTCATTGAACCCCCTAGCTGGAATATGTGTCAATTTAAAATCCTCAAGAAAGCAAGACAAGATGGCAAAGCTAGTCATGAAAGGCTCAGTTTAATTCAGCTTTATTTATATAGAGACAAATCACAGCAGCAGTCACCTCAAGGCGCTTTGTATAGTAGGGTCAAAAGCCTACAATAATAAAGAAGACCCCAATAATCAGGCAGGTAAGGTAGCAAGAAACTCAGGAGCAGCCCTGAGTTTGAGATAACAGGTAGCACTATGCGGCGTCCTGTTGTATTCAAATTGATGGTGTATAAACTGGAGTTGTGGCCATCAGAGAGTTGTCCCGATTTTAAAACAGGCAGTCTTTAGTCACCAAAAACCTGAAACCAGTTGTCAATGGACTTGTCTCACATTATAATCTTGGCCTTTTTTTAATGCACTTCTTCAAAAGCCTTTCCACCACATTTGTAATAATAAAATGTTTATTTGTCATTACCAGCATTCTTCTATTTTCAGTCATTCTGGAATAGAAATTACGGCCATTGTCATCCAACCTATTCTGTGCATGAGAAAATTGATGCTGCTAATTACAAGGTATGTCTTTGTACCCATGTACAAAGATTAAGGGAATGTGTGTACAAAGCAATGTTACATAATTAAAAGCTGCAGCAATGACACTCGTGTAACCGTGAGGTTGATTAATGTCTCTGGTTTGTTGTGTTATGTTCACGAATTTCACGCTCATGTGACAGGTTGTTAGGCTTTGATTTTGTAGTGCGGTCCTGTGATAAACGAGCAACATGCTATAAGCTTTTCTTACATGTACAGTGAGTTGTGTGACTAAAACGACCGTCTCGGTCATTTGTTTCTACTGTCTGAAAAGGCCCACGTGAGTAAGCCTTCCTAAAATGACATACAGTGCTGTTTCACTCCAAAGGACCCAGAGAGTCCACATCAGGAAGCAGGTGGGCTTGTGGTTTCACAAACACACCCGGCTCCAGTCTCGCGGCTTTCTACCATTTTTGAGTTTCACTTTTACTCCCTTGGTAAAAGCAAGGAGGTCCTGTAGGTCCAGCAGCTGGGGCCTTACTGTGTGGAGCTCGCATGTTCTCCCCATGTCTGCATGGTTTCTCTCTGAAAACTCTGGTTTCCTCCCAATGATATATATGGGGTGAGGTTAACTGGTGATTCTAAACTGGCTATAGGTGTGAATATGAGTGTGAATGGGCTCCCGGCTCTAGACATTAGCCTAATGACAGACTGGTGATCTGTCCAGGGTGTACCCTGCCTATCACCCTATGGCAGTGGGGATAGACTCCAGCACCCCCAAAACACCCTGATGAGGGCAAACAGAAGAAAATGAATGGACTTTGACTCCCCAGTAACTTCTATTGTCATTCACCATTTGGTTAGGTTTAGCTAGCAGCACTTCTTGGTTAATGTAAGGAAAAGACTTTTGGTTTGAAGTGAACATACAATAAAATAAATACATAAATAAATTTATAAACACAACAAATTTACCATTTACAGAAACCTCCATTTCCATTTAAAAAACCGCTAACGTACTATCAGAAATTTGCAAGGACATTTTCCATGTTTTTATGCATATTTTTTGCAGTGTAGGATTTAATAACATCAAGTATAAATGACAGCATGACCCTTTTTCTGAGGGGAAATCTCTATTAATAATGGTGGAAAGTGTAATGAAAATTGCTACTAAAGCAGAATTACTGTTACATAACTGAAATGTTACTCAACTAAAAACACACTACCATTAAATAGAAAAAAATACTTTACATAAAAGCATAAAATAACCTTCAAAACATACTAGGGATGTTTAATGTCAGGTGTCCTGTGGGTGTAACAGTTTAGAAAATGGATGGATGATTGTTTAATAAATAAAGTTAACTGAAGTATATCGTTGAAGGGTTTGTGAATCAGTAATGGAGACAGTTGTGAATAAATGAATGAAAAAATAATAATCAAGAACGTCCAGTGAGAGCAGAGTTTATTATACTCACAGCCATTACTGTGAATTTATGACAAACACACCAATTACTCATCTTAACTAGTTTATGGAGTTATACAGACTGCAGGTGTGTCCATGTGTGTGCGGTGCATCCTCTGCGTGCGTGTATTGACAGACAGAGAGAAACAGGAGGCAGTGGGCACGACCTGCAGAGGTGGGAGTGAAAGTAGGCAGACAAAAGATTTTAGAGTTAAGCAGGAAAGTTTGGATGGTCTAACGTTATAGTTTTCTTCTAACTTTCTTCTGGGAAGGACAGAAGCAGGAATGTGTTGCAAGTTAGTAAAAGGCGAGAAAGAAGCACTAAAAGACTAGCACGGCCCACCTCACAGTCACAGTGAGTAATAAAATTACTCAAATATATGTTAGCGTGCAGTCTTAAAGGAATTATATTTAGGATCTAATAACACACAACTTTTGAACTTTTTTTGTCTTGGTGGTTTTTTGTCTGATAGCTTTAAAACTCAAATTGTGGCCCCTGCTCAGCATTTAAAGCAGTAAAATTGATTTTCTAGTGTAAATCATACTTTTGTAAGTTGTGTAAATTACAACTTGGAAAAAAAGCACAAGTACTGGCCAGAAATGATTTAATTGGAGTGGGGAAAATATTGAGGCATGCGCACTCTTTCTCCCTGTGAACTGCACTGATCAGCCTTCCCCACCCGTGCGTCAATATTTGCTAACTCACTATCGCAGGATTCATGTTTTTTAAGTCACCTGATGCCGAAGTCACTGAACAGAACTCAGCAAAAACTCGTCATGTCTTTATCAGGACAAAAACAAAACTCCTCTCTGCTTCTGTCACTTTTCTAACCCCACTGAACCCCCTCCTCCCTGCCCCTTGTTGCCTATCCAGCACAGTGGGACCATGTCTCTCTCTCTCTCTTCTCCCCTCTCTCTCTCTCTACCTCTCTCGCCCCCTCCCTCGGGGCAGAAGTAGACCACGCCTTGAGGCCCTGCTCCCATTGTGTTTTCTCTGCTACTTCTGTTTGGGGCCTTTGTGTGCCGCTAATCAGCCGTGGGGCCATGCTCAGCCTCGAGTGTGTGTCTGCGAGTGTGCGTGCGTGTGTGTGTGTGTGTGTCCCTTGCCCTCATTACGTAGCCACACTGGGAGGCCAGCATGGGAAGTTTCTGCTGCCCTCCATCACCCCCTCCACCACCACCACCTCACCCCCCCTCTAGCTGTCCATCACTCACTTCCTCCCCCTATCCTCATCTCACCAACCCTTGGACCGGCCACAATTTTAAAATAAAACTGCACCTGCTTCAGTGGCTACATCAGAAAGCGATGCAGCAGTGGAGCAGAAAAACAACAGCGCTTTGTTCTAAAGTCCTCACAGTCACAGATATTTGCTGCGATGATTAGCGTCATTATTTTCGGAGCTGGAATGAAGCGATTTTGCGACAGGAACGGATTCTCTGTGCAAATCACAAAGTCTTTTCAACTGAATTTAGCGACAACAAAAGCGGGACTCCTCCACCCTAACACAAGGCTGAAAAAGTAAAAGTTTAAAGTGAAACTTCCCACTGCTTTTCAGGTCTTTTTTTCCTTCTTTTTTCAAACACGAGCACTTACAATACAGTAGGCAGGATGTTGTATGCTTATTTTATCTGCTGACGAAGTTAAAAAATATCTAACGCAGATCTTGTAAGAGAATCTTTTTTTTTAAACCAGGCTATAGTTGTTATGCTTTAACAGTTTAACTATCATGACTTGTTTAATAGCTGGTGAACATTCTGTGAACAAATATTGCCGTAATGTCACTGTCATCTGGGGATACAGTCATCTATACTGTCAAACTCCTGGCTGTATGATTTCAGCGGGATTTATTAAGTAGCGTATTGTAATAGTAAAGAAAAAAACCTGGGGGTTGGAATAGTGTGCAGACCAATAATTAGTCATTTTATTTGTGAATGATTTAAGGCGTCCTCTTCAGAGTTTGAGCTTTTCTTCACAACATCAACAACAACACTTTCTTTTGTCTCACGTTCACGTGTTTAGCATGAGTCAACTGATGATGACTACTTCTCTCTTTTAAAAAGACAAAACTGAATTTCCAATTGTTCTTTGTGACAATCAGTTTGTTTGTTTCTTTTTTTTTTTTTGTCTTTCTTTTCATAATTTATGTCTTTGTGTGTATCACTTGCCTCGAGACAAATTTTCTCTTTTGGACATTGAGTTAAGTTAAGAGGAAAATGTTGCCCTCGCTGACAAGTAGCCTACTGGGTTCAGTATCAGTGCAAAGTCCAAGAAAACAATCTCAGTTTACACAGCCCTGTTTGTTTGGCGGGTTGTCTTTACAGAGATTAATGAAAGTTCAGTGCAGTAACGCAAAGTAAAGAAAAACTGAAGAGTTATTTTTTTAGATTATCTTTCACTTTCAGTGTTACTTATACACATCAGTAAGCTGGACTGAGTGAACTGTCCGCTGCCCTTTAGTGCTCCTCCCCTGTCACCTGCTGGATGCCTCTCTACCCTCATGTTCCCCCCCCACTGCTCCACCGCTTCACCTCCTTCCCATCTACTTTCTCCCTCCTTCAAGTCTTCACTGTTCATGAAATGTCACCTGTTCACATGGAGTGTGTCTCTCTGTCTTGATGCCCGATGAAGCTTAAGCCGCTGGACCTCTTTGCCTTGAGGACAAGCATAGCCTGCTCATTGCTCATGTATACACACACACCCACACACACACACCCACACCCACACACACACACACACACACACACACACACACACACACACACACACAGTCTCTGTCTCTGTTCAGTCAAGAGCTACACGGCTGTCTTAAATTTCATTGTGGGACAGAGAATATCCTCCCTATATATGTCACTCTCTCTTCCTTTAGCTCATTTCTTGCTTCACCTGACTTATCACACACCCCTGGCCCGTCCTCAGTCCTCCTCTGCTGTCCGACAATTTAGCTCTAGGTCATCAGCATCGTCTACTTACTGACCTAAATTCATGTTACGCCACATAATTAGGCTGTGTGCTTGTTTCCGTTCCCACTTTCAAAGACAGGTCTAAAGAGCTTGAGAAGCGTCTTGAGAGGGGAGACTTCTGTCCTATGTCCAATGGCACTCAACAAGTTCTCCAACTAAATGGAGCATAGGAGCATACTGGCAACAGGAAACAGGCAACAATAAACTGTTAGAATTTTTGTTAGGTTAGAGGAAAAACCCTTGTTTAAATCATCGTTAGATGTCCAAGATTTTGAGTGTTACTGTGTTTCCTTCCCACTGTTGCCAAGTGAACAAATTCCAGTTCCTGGGTATGGGGCCGTCTGATTTTTGAGGTTTTCGCTCTATTATTATATAGTCTGTAAATTTTCCATGAAATTTTGGTACATCACAACATCATTGAATCTGGACAAATAAAATGTACTTGACATGTATATGAAAGTATGTTTATACCAAACATACTTTCATTGTTGATTAATTATTGGAATTTAAAAAAAAATTTGATTTTCTATATTCCAGTTGCATTTAACTCAGAACTATTGGTTCATGTCTTTGAGGCTGATGAAACCCTCCATCCACCTTAACCTCCTCCGCAGTGGTTCTGAAACCACAGTAGACTTCCTTTGCAGCCGAAGAGCCTTTTGAGAGAAGCACTGAATACTCATCTAATTCAAGTGAAGCAAATGAAACATTTTTTGAGTATAGACACAAAAATACACGTCTTTGACATACCGCCTGGAGCTGAACCGCAGTATATTACTAGGTTCGGACACAACCCACATTTTGTGAACACAGATTAATATATAAATAAAGTAACATTTCCCACAAGAGTCCAAAAAAAAGTGCCTCAGTCGGGGGACAAAACTGACATTTTCACCTTGTGCCATAATTTTTTCAGAAAGCTAATCTCAGAGCTAAAGGTGCTTACTGTTACCTCACTGACATTGCACATGTTTCAACAGAGAATCAACAGCATGAAAGTCTTGTTCTCACCTAGAAAAATTTCGATTTGTTTCTTTGCTGGTTCAAAGCAGCAATATCAGCTCAAGAGGACACACAGAGGAAATGTTGTGAGACCCCCAACACCACGGGTGGCTCTGCAGGAACAGCGGACCAACAACTTAGCTCTAAAGAGAAACACGGGCAATGTTTAGTACAGGAAAATAAGTGCTCTTCCATAAACACCGCAGAAGCCAAAACATTGAGATTAACAAAAATTGCAGAGCAGCAATAATTTACATTCCTCAAAACAAAAAACAAGTTCAGGCCAATCTTTTTTTTGTGGATTGCTTTAACATGACGATCTGTCATGTAAACCCAGGACAGAGTAAAGGGAAACCAGAATCATAAAATAACAACACGCCTCATAAACTACCGCTATAAAGGTTTAACTAAAGCCTTAAAATAGCAATTACATCAACTGAGTTTCGTTTACAGAAAAAAAAATCAGTGAGTGTATTAATATGTGTGTGTGTGTGTGTGTGTGTGTGTGTGTGTGGGAAGGGGGGGGGGGGGGTGAGAGAGTAAAGAGTAAGAGCAAGAAAAAGATGGTAATTAGTTGTGACTCAAGGTTTCCCTGACCATAATCCTCTGAACAATCTACACTCATACAGGTGTTCACTAAATCCAATTACCAACAGAAGAGGCAGTGGAGAGGAGAAGGCTAAATTATTTTAGCATTAAATAATACTGAAACGTTTTTGGGGGGTTGCCAAATAATAAAGTTGTATGTTGCACCTTCAAAATGCATTTTCCAGTCACTCGGGGAGACGGATATGCAAATGAAAATATTAGCAGAGCATCTACACTTCAGTCAGACTTTGAGTTTGTAGTTTACTTTTTCATAAATGACTTTGTGTTTATAGATTTCTGTCTTTTAAATAAGGTCAATAGCACTACCAACATGGAGCTTATACATAACAATAGCTGATAATATAGTGGACTCATATGACTGCCCCTATGTTTACAGAGCGCAACAAAGACGAGGCATTATATTTCAAAAGCTGCCTATTTATGTCAGGAGAGCTCATGCTCTTAAAAATGGTAATTGAGCTTTGGTACAGCACATGCATAATTACCTCTTTAAGACTGTCTCTGCTATTTCTTTTGTATTCCCGTGTATCGGTTTTAATATGTAAGTCCAGATATTGTGTACAGTAGATCCAGTATGTGTCACTGTGGTATTGTGCAGACCTCATCCTCTGATCCCCTGTATGGTTATGCAGACCACAGAGCTCTGAGCGGGCTTTTGCAGCTTATTCAAATCAGAGCACTACTCCATCAAAGCTTCTGTTAGTTTAGCTTAATTGTAACTGAAATGAGATGAGATTAGAAACAAAGGCAGTCATTCTGTTACACAGTAAGCATGGGCAAGACTCTTCTAAACAGCACAAAGTAGTCAGCATAAAACTGTTAATGATTTTATGTCGAAAATTGCTTTCACCTGATTTGTACAATCAAATTCTAACCAAAATAAGACATGACCTGACTGAAAAAATAATAGAGTTATTTTTTAAATAAACATGCAAAGTATTAAACTTCTTCAACTGAACATCCCATAATAATAATAATAGTAACTATTATAATGAACATATACCTGACATGCTCATCCTAAACTATGGAGGTGTGCAGTGTGGAAAAAAGTTAAAGTTCATCAAATAAATGCACCAAAATAATGTAAATAATGCAAATGAATTCAATTTATTTCCTTTATATTAAACCAAATTACATCATTACACCTCATAGTGCATGTAAGGTGAAGAGGCCACGTTAATAGAGAGAAAACCCCAATATTTAAAATGACCGTCTATGAGCAAGCACTTGGTGACAGTGGCAAGGAAAAGCTCCCTTTTTATATGAATAAACTGCTGTGTGTGAAGACAGTGAAGAGTAATAATAATAAATGATTTAATGCAGAGTGGTGTATGAACATATAGAGAGTGCATAGAGGTGAGTGAAGAAGAAACAAAAAGTGCATCATGGGAAAGGAAAATAAAAACAGAATTCATTGTATGTCAGATTTATAAATTACCTGCATTATTTTACCAATATTCTAAATATGTTTGTTGATATATTTATTTACTGGCAATATAAGGTATACGGCATTGCTTGGTGGGCTTTTAACCCTGTTAAAGTACCATTCAATTTTTGGCATCTTTATTTCAGCACTGTCAGAATGTGAGAAAATCCCCAAATGAAATCGTAAACTCAAATAAAAACTTGGGAGTTCTGATCTTAATTACTTTTCTACTGCTTTGTAATATTGTTGTGACCAACTGCCTGTCTATGCTAGTGAGCTTGTTTGTGCTCTTCGCCCTCACCTGTAACTAGCGCTACAGAGAATGCTTGTCATGCTACTTGTGATCAACGTGTAGTCAGACAAGATGATTTTGGCTTCTTGTATTTTTTTTCTCAAATAAATATCCAGAAAATAAACTGTATCTTGTTTAAATGCTAGCACATCACTGGTATACTTCAAGGACACTTACATAACACACAAGTGAAGAAGAGCTTTGCGAGTGAAGATGAAGGTGGTTTACTGAAGTGAGCAGAAAGGGGAAAGAAGAAGAAGATTCTTGCTCCACTCCCTCCAAACTTGTAATGGAGGTTTGATTAGCAAGCATGTAATGTACTTTGCCCTGAAGCTAAAGGCGGGGGGAGGTACAGGGGGGTGTTAGAGGAGGCAGTGAAAAAAAATGGAGGGAGCATTATGGCAGGAAGAAGGTGGAGCGCATACAAGCTGCCCTCTCAGCAGGTCTCCTCATCCAACCTCTTCCCGCCACCCTGTCCACCTCCTCCACTCCTTAAGACGAGGACACAAGTTTCCCCCCTACTTCAAAACCTTGTGTCTAATGCCACCTCCCCATCCACCGCCACCTTCACCCCCTCCCATGCTGTATAAGTGGTGGAGGTGGGTGGAGTAGGATGGGGTTGGAGGTCAGAAGCAGGAAGAGTTTTTTTCTTTTTTTAACAAGCTGCACGTCTGCATGCAGGAAGTTGTTTGTGCACAGACACAATGCAAGTTTATTTGAATCCAGCAGGGAACAGTGAGCAATGTTGTCACTCAGCTGGTTTTAAGGTCAAAGGTTAAAGAAAATGTTGAGGTAGCACCCACCAGTGTGTTGCCTTCACTGGCAAAAAGAAAAATGAAACTAAAAGTCAGGGGAAAAAAAGTGTTTCTTTACACGCAGCAACAGAAATATTCATATCTGTATGAACAACTCTTCGGGGAGTCAGGTTAAATTGAGTCTTTGTCAATTTAAACTAAAAGATTCACTTTATAAATGATGGTGTAGTTTTAATAGTAACAATTCAAGGCACTGATGCTTTTAAAGTGACCCAGAAATTGTTTATCTTACTATGAATGAGCTCCCAGCCTTCAATCGTCATTTTCTCCTTTAACATAACTGATTATCTGCTAAAGTCACTTCCTAAATGTCAGGAAAGTTCCACCCAATCATGGAAATTATGAAAATAAAACTTCTTTTTAAATTTAAAAAAAAAAAAAAAGTTCTAACAATCCAATCCAAACAATACAGTCTGTCCCTTTCTCTCCATCCTTCTGTCCCATCCACCGCACCGGATCAGCGTTTCTCTCCACCCCTCCTCTGCCTCGCTGTGCTGTCAGCTCAGGGTGTGAGCAGAACAACGTTAATGTGTGGAGACACCTGACAAGCCTGCTGGCCTTTAGGGCTCAGCCTAATCACTCTAGACCCGAACCCATCGGGAATTAAACCTGCAAAACCAAACAGTCACTGTGGGAGCTGGCTGGGAGCTGGCTGGCATCTGCTGGGGCCACTCCATCGGCTGCTGAGGGGAAAGGAACGTTGCAAATGGCGCGAGAACTGTGCTGTTTTAATGGACTAAAATCCACGACCTGGGTAGATTTATTGCCAAACCTGTTGTGCCATTAAGTAGCCAGGACATCAAGTAAAAAAAAACAACAACAAAAAACAACAACAACAAATAACAATAATAATACAAATGTTTCAAAGTTTTACTAAACTAAACGTATCTTGAGGAGAACTACCTCCTTCAATTCCTGTGAGTTATTCTATTCAGGGCTTTGATTTTTCATTGTAAATCCGACAGGATGGAGGTGTCAGAGTTGAATGCACGTACACACAGGAACACTTTCACGACCATTATATTAAAAAACGTCTAGAAAATTTAATACTGCACGACTACGGAGAGACCGACAAACGCTGATGTATGACAACATAAAGGAGGTTAAGACAGCGAGAGGCCAAGAGTCAGTCTGAAAATGTCACCGTAATGTGCTTGAAGTAACATTAAAGCTCTTCTCCACCATTCACGCTACAGTGCTGTGTTAACTTTAAAATTAATGGGGATTTTCCAGTGTTTAAAGTACAGTAGCTTGTTAACTCCAGTATCTGTTAAGCCACACTGGGCCCCTTCTCCACTCTCTCTCTCCAGATGCCCTCATTAATTTTAGATTGGCTCTAAATGAGTCTCCTTCATCGCAGCCAAGGGTTTGTAAATTGGATTCATTTATATTTAAATTGTGAAACAGGCGTGGTTAATGAGAGAGTCGTTATTTTGGGGGGTTATTTCAGATTGGGCCGATAGCCGGGGCAGCTCAGTGCTGTGCTGAACTAAAACCATCAGAGTAGAGGCACACGTGATGTTGGGCTTAACGTTTTCTCTAACACAAAAAAAATTAAACATGTTTAAATTAGATATATATTTTGAGGCACGTTGTTAATGAAAACGGTAGAATGTACAAGCACCTTGGCATCACCGTTTATTCTTTAACTTTAGAACATCACTTGGATCTAAGCTTCTAAAATGTTTTCTGTATGAAAATGTGAACAAAATTAGGGAGGAAAAACAACCGCCGTGTGTTTGTCTCCTTTGTTAACACCTAATTTAACACTCTTAAAACTAATGTGTCACTCTCAACGCATCTGTGTGGTTTTCAGCGCCGCATGTGCCAAAAACAAGCCGGTGAACGTGTTGACTTAACAGGTGCCTCTATCAACACATGACGCCCTGGCAAAGCAGCGGGACGCCTCTCAACCTCTTGGGGGGGGGGGGGGGGGGGGGGGGGAGAGAACACGAGGTGAGACGACAGAGATGTCCCCCCACCCCAAACCCATCCCTCTCATAAAACCCCCAAATCACACAGTGCTTTACAGCTGTACATCTCCTTGCAAGGCTTCTTACAGCTCTCGGCGTCCTATAGCAACCCCCAGCTTCTCCCTGCTAGGAATTTGACTGTTAGGAATCTAAGTGCCAGGCGTTTAAAACCTGAGGAATGCTATTGTTCTGGTCACAGCTGCACTAGCACTGGCCTGGCTACTGCTGCCACTGTGTGCGTGGGGAGGGAAGAGGGGGGGGGGGGGGGGTGATGGTGCAGGAGGAGGAAGAGGGCGGGAGAAGTCGAAGGTGTGAAAAAGGCAACTTTACGTGTTTTCAGTGCTCTGCGGTCTCATGACAAAGCAGCACATAGTTGACAGTAAGTTGACACATTCCTCCAGCCCGGCCTCCTCTCTGACTAACTGCCCTACTACTCTTCTAATCTTCTTACAGCATGAGATGCTTCACTGTATGTAGGTTATATCTGAAGCTTTAAAAAAATATATCAGATAAATGTGCACAACACACATGCTTGGAACTGATAAACACACAATGGTATGTATGCAGCGATGCAGTGGAAGATTAAAACTGCTAGTAGTATAGTTGGTGTTAGGTAAGCCCATACAGGAAATTTATAGTAGTTGAGGACAGGGCATTTTAAAGCTTCTTTTAAAAACAAAAGACATTTGTTGTCTATTATACAGCTTGGCTCCAAGATGGGTTTCGCTCTCACAAAGCTAATTTCTCACTTTGTGACATGTTGATTCTTTATACCGCTGCTGTTTAATTTGGATGAAGGCAATAGTAGAGGTCTGGCAGCTTTGAGTAACAGGCATGTGTTTTTTCACTAGTAGAGCTGGTCAGTTTCTCTGCTTAAGCATATTTCTTTAAGGCTAGTCAAAATTAGCAAGCTAACGAAGCTAGTGCTACCTGGGGTTGCCAACCGTCCCTTAAAATACGGAATTGTCCCGTATTTAGAAACAAAAGTACACGTCCCGTATTGAGCTAATAAGGGACGCACTTTGTCCCGTAATACAGTGAGACTCAAAAGTAGTCTATAACTTTTAATGGAATTAACACTTTGTTTGAAAACATAATTCCCAGCCCCTCTCCTGCTTTGTGACCAATGAGCTGACAGCACACTTATCGCACACTGTTTGCCCAGCATAAAGCTGGGCAAACAGTGTGCGATTTTTTTTTTCAGTCACGTTATTCAGCTCCTGCTCAAACTGCACGATTGACTCGCAGGGGTTAGAAGTTGGTAGGTCACGATGCAGGTCTCACACTATACGGCCCGATGCTCTGATGCGACCTGAGTGCTCACACTGTGCCTCCATAAAATGAAGGTTATAACAGAAAATCTGTCGCTCTCTCTCTCTGTCTGTCTTTCACTCACACAGACACACCACCACCATCAACTTTGCTAAATTGCTAATGAAAAACATTGATCAGGCAGCTGTGATTGAGCAGCAGTGTAGATCCAACTATTTTCACGGTTGTTGTGGTCGTGATAATTTTGTGAGGCCACATCGAAAAGGCTCGGATGAGCTTTCCAAAGTTCTACAAGTTGTGCCTCCATCGCTTGTGTCCAGATCACACGCTGCACAGCCGTGCTGCTCCGTCTTTTTCACCGACGTTTACGTGTTTGCGCGTGAGCAGTGTGAGCGGCTCACGAGCGATTGATGATCGGGAGCTGCTCGAGGTGTTAATCGCTTCTCGTTACCCCACGTATACTACACGACGCACGACGAAGGCCAAAAAACGGTCCGATCACCAAAACGGTCGCACGACTCAAAAATCGGCTCAAAATGGGCCTAAAACCGCACAGTGTAAGCCCAGCATTAGAGCAGCAATGTTTGTTCCCCTCAGAGAAAGGGAAGAATGGGAAAAGGAAAACACCTGGCTGGAAAAAGTTAATATGGGCATGTGCAGTGAATATCAGCGCTATGTGGCCAGAAGTGTGATAATATAACTTATTTTGTGTAAGAAACAACTGCAAGGATAGATGATTACAACAAATAGATGACTAATACATAAAAGTAATACATAGATGAATAATGATGATGAGTTAAGATGCGTAATCATGGGAACAAGCGGGTTTACAAACAGGAGCAGCTGATTAGCATTAGAAAAGCTGAAATAATACCTCAACTGAAGCCAATTGTACTAAATGCACTAAATGTGCACTGTTAGAAGAATATTTTTCTTTCTATTGTTTTCTATTATTTTAAGTTAAGCAGGACAGAGTTCTTTTAAAGAAAGATTTACTTATATTCTCAAAAGTTAAGCATGACAGGCTTCTGTTTAAGAAAGAGACCTGTTTTACTGTGTTAATGTTGTCATTTTGAGCTACAAAAAAATGGCTAAATGATCATTTGTTTCACATGTGTTCATATCACAAAGAATAGAATAGGATTTAAGTAGAACATATCTACTTAAATCAACTTCAAGTCAAATGGTTAAAAAAAAGAGCTAGAAAATTCACCACACTGGGAAGGGTGAAGACAACTGGGTCGCCTGGCCCTGGCCACGAGGTGTCCCTTATTTATTTTTCAGGAAGTTGGCAACCCTAGTGCTACCATTAGCTAGCCTTTCCCTAGATCTACCCGCCCCCCAAACTGGCAGCCTTTGAAAGGTACTCCACAAATCATTAAGGGCCAGGTTTTAGTGTTAAAGACAAAGTACCGTTGGTACTGACAAAGAAACTGCAGTGACAAGACTGTGTGTAAGAGGAACTCAGAGATGTTTGCGACTGACCATGTTGCATATATATTTCTGTGTCATGGTCTACGGCGGGTGGCTGGAGTTTCCATTAGGCTCCTGAACTGACCTGGGATCCGCCCCTGGGCAGGGCCAACTCCAGCTCCTGCACACCTGGAGCCTATTGCAGGCTATCAAGCCAGAGGGATTTAAACCACACATCGATGTTCACTCACTGCCAGTTCGTCATCAACCCATGTTGGTAACAGGTCTTGTGTCTCAAGTTCTTGCTGTGATTCATCTTACTAACTAAGACTCTTTTGTGCTACAGTCGCTGTACCCACCCTGGCTCACTCCACCTCCGGACTCGGAATATCTAGTGATCATTTTGGAAATCCCTCTGTGCCTCACCTGCCTGCCCTCCTGCCATCACACTCCATCTGGAGCCCCGGATCTCAGGTCAGCCTTTCCATGCCACTCAGCCTCCCCTGGATCTTCATCACCCCCCTCTCAAACACTCCAGGTCCCTAACTGCAAAGTAAGAATTGCTGCTCTTATTCTGGCCACTTCTGAGCTGCCTTCACTACCTGCTTAACTTCTATATCCTCTCCCCTCAGTGTGACTGTTCCCCACTCAGCTCCGTTCCACTTCCCAGGCCTCGTTCCCTCGCCCTAGCCACGTTCCCCTGGGCACGCCACACCAAGGCTCCACGTCTCGTCATTTTCTGTCTTTGCCACGTTTCCCTTTGTTTTGTTCCCCTTGCACTTAACCGTAATAAACTATTAAATCATCTACCGTCTCCGCTCTGGGTTCCTGCACCTGGGTCCTATTCAGTACCGGCCATCCGTCGCCGTGACAGTACGAACTGGCCAACAAATGGACTCAGCAGACCCAGTACGTGCAGCAGTCTCCAAGCAGGGAGCCATTTTAGGGGCTCATGAGCAAGCGTTGCAGGTTCTCGACACCCGGTGTCAAGCCATAGGCGAGACCCAGGCTAGGATCTTAGCTTCCCTGCAGGAGATTCAGTCGGCTCTTTCCCCTCCTCCAGGCCCATCCTCCGCGT
The DNA here is from genome assembly GCF_041146795.1 of Maylandia zebra. Lineage (NCBI taxonomy): Eukaryota > Metazoa > Chordata > Actinopteri > Cichliformes > Cichlidae > Maylandia > Maylandia zebra. The sequence goes on from NC_135183.1 coordinate 9,303,523, forward strand.
CCCCTGCGCCCGTGGCAGAACCTCCCCAGTCCTCCCCAGCTCCGACCCCTTCGGGCTCCGTGTTTCGCGATGCTGCATTCCCAGAACCCGAACCGTACTCTGGGGAGCGGGGCCGCTGTACGGCCTTTCTACTGAAATGTTCTCTCGCGTTCACGCATTCACCCCGTTCATTTACTAGCGAATCAGCTCGGGTAGCATATCTGGTGGCTAAACTACAGGGCAAGGCGCTGTTATGGGCCGAGGCGTACCTGTCGGCTCACCCGCTCCCAACCTGCTCGTTTGATGATTTTCTGTGCGAGTTTAAAAAGACCTTTACTCACCCAGTATCGGAGGGTAGTTCTGATGAAAGGTTGCTCGGGCTGCAACAGGGGAGCCGGAGTGTCGCGGAGTTCATTATCGACTTCCGTACTGCAGCCGCCGAGGCCAATTGGCCCGATCATGCCCTTCGTGGAGTGTTCCGTCGCGCCTTAAACGACGAGCTCAAAGACCAGCTCGCTTCCCGCGATGAGCCCAAATCCTTTGAAGACTTGGTCTCCCTTTCCCTTCGGATAGATAATCGCCTGAGGGAAAGGGAGGCAGAAAAGAACCAGAAACATCGTAAACCTGCGCCTCGTACGTTTTCACTTCCTCCACCGTCACGTCCGGTGTCAACATCCGCTCCCGTTTCCGTGGAAACGGACGCCGCTCCGGAGCCTATGTTAATCGGCCGCTCTCGTCTCACACCAGAGGAGCGAGAACGACGGCTTCGGTCGGGCGCGTGTTTTTACTGTGGCTCAGTGGAGCATAGGTTAGCGCAGTGTTCGGTTCGGCCAAAAGGCTACGCCCGCCGGTAATTTCGGGGATACAGGTGGGCGGATCCTCTTTCAGTTCCAAACCCCGGTTAATTCTACCAGTCACCCTGTGTCTAAATAAGGTTTCTCACCCCCTCCATGCTCTCGTTGATTCCGGAGCAGAGCAAAACTTAATAGATTTAGCTCTCGCGAGACGCCTTCATTTGCCACTCAAGACTCTCGATCCTCCCATCCCTGTTACCGCATTAAACGATCAAATATTCTCTCAGATAACCCATCAGGCTGGCCCCGTAACCCTCGTCACCTCTGGAAACCACCATGAAGCCATTACCTTATTCACCTTCTCTTCTCCTGATTCACCACTCATCCTAGGCTACCCCTGGCTACAGAAACATAACCCTCATATAGACTGGTCTGGAAGTAAAATCGCTAGTTGGAGCCCCTTTTGTCTAGCCCACTGCCTCAAGTCTGCCCTACCGCCGGGGGCCCCTGACACTGACACCTTGGGCGTTGATCCGGTTGACCTCACACTCGTCCCACCTGAGTACCATGACCTCCAGGAAGTTTTCAGTAAAGACAGAGCGTCGTCCTTACCACCCCACAGGCCTTATGACTGCGCTATCGACCTTCTACCTGGTGCTCCGCTTCCCTCTAGCCGGCTATTCAACATCTCCAGACCAGAAAGAGAGTCCATGGAAAAGTACATCCACGAGTCATTAGCTGCAGGTATCATCCGCCCATCCTCCTCTCCAGTGGCCGCCGGCTTCTTTTTTGTGGAAAAGAAGGATAAATCACTCCGTCCATGCATAGACTACAGAGGGTTAAACGACATCACCATTAAAAACAAATATCCTTTACCCCTTATCAGCTCAGCCTTCGAACCCCTCCATGAAGTCACCGTATTCACCAAACTGGATCTCCGCAATGCCTACCACCTTGTCCGCATCAGGGAAGGGGACGAATGGAAAACGGCTTTTAATACGCCCCTAGGTCATTTTGAGTATTTGGTCATGCCGTTTGGGTTAACCAATGCCCCCGCTGTCTTTCAGAACCTGGTCAACGACGTGCTCCGTGATTTCCTGAACCAGTTTGTCTTTGTTTATCTTGATGACATACTCATTTTCTCCAAGACCCCCCAGGAACACCATGTCCACGTCCAAGCAGTCCTCCAACGCCTCCTGGAAAACCGACTTTACGTCAAAGCCGAGAAATGTGAGTTTCATGCACAATCTGTCACTTTTCTTGGCTATATACTCGCAGGAGGGCAGGTGAAGACTGATCCAGCCAAGATCCGCACGATCCTAGAGTGGCCCACGCCCACGTCACGCAAGCACTTACAACGTTTCCTCGGCTTTGCCAATTTCTACCGGAGGTTTATTCGCAACTACAGCCAGGTAGCCACTCCTCTCACTACACTCACATCCACCAAAAGACAGTTCATCTGGACACCTGAAGCTGAGGTAGCATTCAGTAGGCTCAAGCGCCTATTTACTTCAGCTCCAGTATTGTGTCACCCAGATCACTCCAAGCCATTTGTTCTAGAGGTAGACGCGTCCGACGTCGGCGTCGGAGCGGTCCTTTCACAGCATTCAGGTTCCAAGGCCAAGTTACACCCATGTGCCTTTTTTTCACGTCGACTCTCGTCAGCTGAACGCAACTATGATGTAGGAGACAGAGTTGCTGGCTATTAAGTTAGCCCTGGAAGAGTGGCGTCACCTATTGGAAGGAGCTGAACACCCATTCACCATCTTCACAGATCATAAAAACCTTACTTACCTCAAAACAGCTAAGCGTCTAAACGCCCGCCAGGCCCGTTGGTCTCTGTTCTTTGATCGCTTCAAGTTTGCCATCTCTTTCCGTCCAGGTTCCAAGAACGCCAAGGCTGATGCCCTGTCTCGTCTTTACGACCCAGACACTGAACCCACCGAACCAGCTCCTGTGCTTCCTGCCTCCTGCCGCGTAGCGTTTTTATCCTGGGACATAGAGGAATCCATCCAGCGTGCTTTACTGGATGAACCAGACCCTGGCACAGGTCCTCCGGGCCGCCGCTTCGTTCCCACAGCAACCCGTTCGGCTGTAATTAAGTGGGCTCATACCTCCCGGTTTTCCTGCCATCCTGGAATCGGCCGCACCATCGCACTACTACGTCGTCACTTCTGGTGGGCAACTCTGGAACATGATGTGCGGGACTACGTCTCTGCCTGTGACGTGTGCGCCAGGAACAAGACCCGGAATCAGCGACCATCCGGTCTTCTGCAACCTCTAGCCGTACCTTCTCGTCCTTGGTCCCACATTTCCCTGGACTTTGTCACTGGACTGCCTAGGTCAGCAGGTAAAACAGTGATACTCTCCGTGATCGACAGGTTTTCAAAAGCAGCTCACTTCGTTGCCCTGGAGAAACTACCCACTGCCACGGAAACTGCAAGACTGATGGTTGACCACGTCTTCAAACTGCACGGGATTCCTGCCGAGGTCACTTCTGACAGGGGACCTCAGTTTACATCCCAGGTTTGGAAATCTTTCTGCTCTGCCCTGGGTGCTCGAGCCAACCTCAGTTCTGGTTACCACCCTCAAACCAACGGGCAGACTGAGAGGCTCAACCAAGAGCTGGAGTCCATGCTCCGCTGCATGGTTTCCCATAACCCGGCTACCTGGTCAGCACATCTCCCATGGGTGGAGTATGCGCACAATTCTCATGTTTCCGCATCCACTGGTCTCTCTCCATTTGAAGCGTCCCTGGGCTATCAGCCTCCCCTCTTCCCTGAGGAAGAGGCTGATTTGGTTGTGCCTTCCGTCCAGCACCATCTCCAGCGCTGCCGCCGCGTCTGGACTCGAACCCAGGAGGCACTGAAGAAAGCTGCTGCCCGCCACTGCCGCTATGCAGATCGTCTACGGTCGCCAGCTCCTCGGTACGCTCCAGGGCAGAAGGTGTGGCTGTCGGCTAAGGATGTTCCCCTTAAAGTTTCCTCCCGCAAGCTGGCTCCTCGGTTTATTGGGCCGTATGTCATCCACTCCGTCATCTCGCCCTCTGCTGTGAAGCTCGAGCTTCCTCCCAGTCTGCGGATTCACCCGGTTTTTCATGTTTCCCAAGTCAGGCCTGTGCTGTCCAGCGTGCTGTGCCCGCCTTCCGACCCCCCTCCGCCCGCCCGGCTCATCGATGGTCATCCGGCCTATACGGTTCGGCGGATCGTTGACGTCCGTCGCCGTGGTCGGGGTCGCCAGTTTTTGGTGGACTGGGAGGGGTATGGGCCTGAGGAACGTGCCTGGGTTCCTCGCTCGTTTATCCTTGATCCTGCTCTTGTCTCTGATTTTTTTCAGGTCACGTCGCGGGCTGGGGACCGGTCGGCCGCCGGGTGGCGTCCCTTGAGGGGGGGGTACTGTCATGGTCTACGGCGGGTGGCTGGAGTTTCCATTAGGCTCCTGAACTGACCTGGGATCCGCCCCTGGGCAGGGCCAACTCCAGCTCCTGCACACCTGGAGCCTATTGCAGGCTATCAAGCCAGAGGGATTTAAACCACACATCGATGTTCACTCACTGCCAGTTCGTCATCAACCCATGTTGGTAACAGGTCTTGTGTCTCAAGTTCTTGCTGTGATTCATCTTACTAACTAAGACTCTTTTGTGCTACAGTCGCTGTACCCACCCTGGCTCACTCCACCTCCGGACTCGGAATATCTAGTGATCATTTTGGAAATCCCTCTGTGCCTCACCTGCCTGCCCTCCTGCCATCACACTCCATCTGGAGCCCCGGATCTCAGGTCAGCCTTTCCATGCCACTCAGCCTCCCCTGGATCTTCATCACCCCCCTCTCAAACACTCCAGGTCCCTAACTGCAAAGTAAGAATTGCTGCTCTTATTCTGGCCACTTCTGAGCTGCCTTCACTACCTGCTTAACTTCTATATCCTCTCCCCTCAGTGTGACTGTTCCCCACTCAGCTCCGTTCCACTTCCCAGGCCTCGTTCCCTCGCCCTAGCCACGTTCCCCTGGGCACGCCACACCAAGGCTCCACGTCTCGTCATTTTCTGTCTTTGCCACGTTTCCCTTTGTTTTGTTCCCCTTGCACTTAACCGTAATAAACTATTAAATCATCTACCGTCTCCGCTCTGGGTTCCTGCACCTGGGTCCTATTCAGTACCGGCCATCCGTCGCCGTGACATTTCTGGAAGTTCCTGGAAGTATTTCTGGAAGTAATTTACTAACACTGACATGCAGTTTACTGCTGACCACACCAATATTTAATGCTAGGAAAACAGCATGTCTTATTTTTTACGCTTGATATGAAAAAGAACAAACTGCGCCTGTGTTTAGAAAACAATAAAACCGAGCAAAATCACTCGTAAAACTAACCACTCCCGTAAGTGCTATTTGGGACACTATTTTAATGCCATTTAATAAATCATTTAATAAACAAAACAAGAATGTGCTGTTGCTCTGGTACTGATACTAGTGTATATCCTCAAATTATTTTCAGTAGCTTTTAGCCACTCCTCGTGCAGATGGAGTTGCTCACGTTTTATAGAGATATCGGCGTACCACATCATAACGTTTGCTACTAAAATTATGTGCTGCCTGAAACAAGTAAAAGCTATTTGAGGGATGTTGGTTCATTTTCTTTTCACTTCAAATGAGCAGTTGGGTTCGGGGGTTGGGGGGGCTTTCTGCCCACTATATTGAATACAATTTTTATGTGACTGATTTTAGGTTGTTAATAAATAAAAATCAATGCCCGGCAATGTACTCTCAAGTGTGTTTGTGTGCAACTTTTACTATATAAATCTGTCAACAGCAGTGAGGATGCAAAGCTTCTCTCTCTCTCACACTCACTCTCTCCTTCTCTAGTAATTACCATCCAGCTGCTTGCAGGAACAATGCTTGGCTCTCTTCCAGACGGCTGACTTCATACACTCTGTGCCACGCTCAATTTGGAGCGCAGCGGAAGCTGGGCATGACTGGCACCCTCCAAGGCATTGCTGTCTTTTTCTATGGGACTCTGTGTGTGTTTGTGTGCATGAGTGCGTGTACGTGTTTGAGAGTGTGTATTTGGGTGTGTTCCCTAAACTTACCATTTGTCATTTTCCCATCCCGTTTCCCATTGTCCCGCTCTCTCACTCGCGTCTTCACTCTCTCGTTACATCACTAGAAGAAGAAGAAGAAGGGGTGAAAAAATGGAGTGTTGTTTTTAAGGGAAATCAGCATGTATTCTGCCTTGTTTCAGTATTCACTTGGAGATCTGTTTAGGAGCAGACCCAGAAGGAAGATTGCCACATACAGATGCTCAGATATATTTAATGGATGATCAGCAGAGTACAGAAACACGATAAAATCATTCATTCTGTGTGTTTAGCAGAGCAGATGTGGGTGAATTCATAGAAGGCAGATTTATGAAAACACTCTGGCTTGGTGAAAAGCTGCTGAGACTATAAGGTCAGAGTTCACAGTGAATCCATGTATACCCACAATAGTTCCCAGTGTTTCCTGATGCAAGGCTGTGTTACCAGGCAACGAGTAGTGTTCGGGGGCTAGTAACTTGCTGACTCCCCCCCTGTGCACTTCAATAAAGTTTAGATTCAGAAAGTTAAAGGTGACTTTGGTTAAAACGACTGCAAACTTTGCCTAAAACTAACGTCACAGCAGATCCACTCCCAGCTGTCTGAATATGAGGAACTCCCTCATTATGCGGGTCAGAGGAAACTATTGTTATCACTCCACTACAACACACACTCACAGACAGACAGCGTGAGGAGGAGGCGGGATGAGGGCACAACTCAGACAGAAATCGCTCAACACATATCTTTATATGGCTCCCTGCAGTCGCTCTATACAACTGTACACACGCACACACAAGCACACCCGTGCAAACAAAAAGCACGTACATAAACACGTACATAGTGCTCCCCTTTCAGACCCTGTCTTGGCTGAATAGGGGGCAGTACGAGCGGACTCTTCCTCGCAGCATAATGAAGAACTGTTTGGGTCCAGTACGCCGAGTTACGCCGATTTCACTGCCCAAAATAAGCCTCAAACATGCGCAAACACGAACACACACACATACTACCAGGCCCAGTCTGGCTCTTACTGTTTGGGACAGAGGGGCATTTAAAGAGGCGAGATAAACAGCAACAGTTGCTAATTGTTGCGTAACAACTCGACAAGGACAGAGCAGCGCTAAAACAGAAAGTCTTACAGTTTCATTTTGATTTGGGATTCAAGGCTGTCTCTTGACACTGGGTTTGACCACGTTTTTAAGGCGATACATTTGCGAATATACATGGCGATTTTCTGCTTTTTTTTTCTCATGAAGAAGACAGAATCCTTTTTATCCAGACATCGATCATATGGAATTAAAATGGGATTGAGATGTTTAGTTTTACAACCATATTGAGCCACCACCTAAACAGGCAGAAATATATCATTGAACATTTAAAACAACAATAATAATAATAAATCAAAACTATACAAGGCAGGATATGTGATGCACAGACAAAAAACTAATTAAATATTTTTCCAACTGCATAAAAATGTGCTGTGGATAAATGGTAATCTGTGTGTAATCCCCTCTTTAAGTGCTCTCACTAAGTGCTCTCATGCGCTCGTATGACTGGACAGGTAGAGCAATGGAAAATGAAAGAGGACAGGCTGGAAAACTGTAAGATTTACTTTGCTGCTAGCTAAACAAGATAGCTTTAGCTTGAATTTAAGCTGTCAATAATTTATAGCTGTTTGCAGCATCTCTTAGTCTTTCATCAGTCTCACATTTTGCTATCTAAACTTGTTATTGCATCATTATTAACACCTGCATCAGCACAGTGACAGAACATTAATGTAAATTACACCACAAAAACAGTAATGTCATTCCCCATTTGCAAGGCATATGACTGAGGCTGGTACAGCGTGGCACAGGACCAGGCCAAAGCAAACAGAGGTGTGTTTCTGATTTGACTGCTCGCTCAGTGCCGTTACAGAGTTAATACAGACGCTCACATAATGCAGTGTGGCTACCACCAATCAGCGGTGGTATTTTTGGAAAGTGAAGTAAAGAAATCTTGCACCCCTCGATATTCCTTCCCACTGTCGCCAAGTGCTTGCTCGTAGCGGGTCGTTTGATTGTTGGGGTTTGCTATATAGATATAACTGAATTGAATTTTATCACAAAGCTGGTGTAAGCTGTCATTTCCTAAAAAGTCATAGGGTAACTTCCTTAAAAGGGAGTTACAGGAGCATGCTATAAAAGAAGGTGTGCAGTTGGTTTTAGTTTAATCACGTTTGAATTGGTAAAAATTAGCTTAAAAAATCACGACCACCAGTTTTTGCAGTGTAGTTCTACAGTCATGGGCCCCGTCCCTGTGAGATTACTTCTACTAATATACACTGAGTGGACATGTAAGTTTGTCACGTATGCAGGTATGTATGCATCTATTGACCTGTGAGCACAAATGCATACGTGTTCATTTCTGGGTATCTGTGTGTGGATGCGCACATTAATGCACGTCCGTGTAAGTGTGTGTGTGTGTGTGTGTGTGTGTGTGTGTGTGTAATGGCAGTGGGCCCCCAGGGCTGGGCCCCCCACAGTTTCCAGCAGGATTGTGGGTAGCTGGGAGAGGGTTTGGATTCTGGCTTTGTCTGTCTCTGTGTGCTGACATCACTGTGCTGATGGCACCAAATCCCTGTTCTACTGCACGCAGCACTTTCTATACAAAACACAAATACAAACACACATTCTCACACATGCGGACACATGGTACAAGTAATGCCAACTTAGCCAAAAAAAAAAAGAAAAAAATGCGCTTTCTCTTTTTGACACACATCCAGACATCCATGATGCGGCTATGCCATCATACCGTGAGCTTTTTAGCAGATATTTGACGCTGTCGTCGACCTGTAGATTTTTATAAAGCAATGACAGCTTGTTTTCAAACTAATGATCACCAAACTGACATTCAGTCACCAGTTAAAGATAAATTTCAATAATTCCTTAAAGTTTTCCACACTGACTTTTTCAGATTCATCCAAGACAACATTAAAACATGCACGCACAAGGATATTATGATATTCATGGTATTTACATGTTTTCCTACATACTGAGTATTTCACTGTTTCCTCTCAGCAGCTTGTGCCACACACGCGTCTATTTGCTTCTAAGCTCAACTATCTGACTGCGTCTTTACATAGCCTGGTTAAATATTAACTGAGAGCCTTTCTCTTCCCTCTAGTGCTGTCTTTGGTATGTATGCAGCTAGCAGGAGGGCGGGAGGCGTCGGGTAATGACGGTGACAACACTTCCCCCTCAGCCTAGAGGAAATTGGTAATTGGTTTTGTAAAAAGTACATCGCTAAATTGTTTATTGGTTGCTTTAATTTGTTCGATAGAGAGAAACGAGGCCAGCGTCAACGTGCCAGAAAAAAGTGTTTACCAGGGGAAAAAAGTTTCAAGGTGATAAATGATGATACCAAACAGGTTGCCTTGAGATTTCAACTGAGAGTCTGAAGCTGCAGCAGGATGAGTTCTTCTCAAATGGGAAGAAATGTTACATTTTAATGCATTCAAAGTGTTGATATGAACATATTTAAGAAAAAAAAAGAGAACCGGAGCTATGTTTCCTAAAGATCCCATTGTGAATTTGTTTTCCATTTCATTCTTGGATAGGGATACAGTGTCTTGCTCAAGGGACACTTCAGGGTAGCAGCTGCCTGCTGACGCAGATTCACCCTACATCCTCTGTTTGAATAGCAGTCTCTAAAAACCACTCATCCTGCTTGATGCCCTCGTGTGGTTTTGTACTTTGCAGGTCATACAAGGGCTTAATATCTACACACAGAAATACCACGAGAAAAAAAGCATGAACATCAAGCACACACACACACGCACACACTGCTCCTAAGAACCCCAGAAAGCGATTGGGATGGACCCAGCACTCAGAGCCACTCAAAGCCAATCAAAGCTGATGATAGCACAGACGTTTATACTATCCATCAATCCACTGCCTCTCTCTCTCTCTCTCTCTCTCACACACACACACACACACACACACACACACACACACACACACACACACACACACACACACACACAAAAGCATTTTTGAAAACTGCCTTCTTCAAGTGATCTCCATCCACATATCACTGAGGAGGTAAAGGGTTATCATGGTAACGGAGAAAATGTGAGCACAATGATGCCAATGGTGCATTTGTACTACCGGAGAAGTGAAAGACTAACTCATAAAAGATTGATCAAACATTCATTTGGCAGGGTGAGCTTTCTGCGGAGATGCTGGCTTACAGGTGAAACACAATGTCCTGAAGTGTTTAGGTGAATTCTGAATATATCAGAGGAAGGCTCTGCGCTCTGTCCTCTGATGAACAGTGGGTGAAATGTATTTGTAAAAGGAACTCAAAGTGAGTAGATGGGTTGAAGCCTGGGTTGCCATTCTCTACATGTGACGCACGGGGAATCTGATTAGCACTGAAGTCATAGTTTTACTGAGTTTTACTGTGCTGCTGTTCATACGGCACTGTGGAAAAGAAAAAGTGAAGAGGACTCAAACTATCAAGGCAACACGATTCAGTTCCTTTTAGTGTTGTTGACTTTACTTTGATTTTAGACAACACTTCTGGGAACCTGAATGTCCTCGCTCACCTAATTACTCTCTTGAGGTTAATAATAAAATTCTTGCTCAGCGGTTCCCTGAGCCTGGGTTTGTGTTTCCTTCAGGAAAACTGGTGATCTTTAATTTGCTGGGTAAATGTGATAAGCACTACACCGACACACTGCTACAAGACACTCTTCTTTTATAAATAAATGTTATTATGTCCCCATAAACATATGTAAGGAATACTGAATAAAAAATTGAATAGAACACAGCAGCATTTTTTAATCTGCGAAACAATACATGGTTCTGAACAGATAAACGTCTTCCTGCCTGGTGTTGATTACAGTAACTTATGTGTGTTATACGATATAGATGCAGTCTACAGATTGTAGTTCAGATCTTAGCTTTATGAAATATTTTCCAATAAAATTAAAAATCACTGCATTTCTGAAAACGACTAGCCTTTGACGTAAGCTCACAAGATTTTTTGTTGCTGCTGTCACATCTTTAATCTTTAAAGATAATCAAATGATAGCTGTCTTTTTCTTTGTTCTTTATGAGGATAAAACTTACATGCAGATGATTAATATACTGGCAAGGTTGTTTTGTTGAATGTCCATATATGTTTACTTTATTCCTTTAAAAGTTTTAAATCAACTTCTCTATCTATATCTATCTTTCTAGCTGTCCATTTCAACAGACTCACTTTATTGGACTCATTTAATCCTGCACTTTAGATTTCTCACTCACAAAGAAGCAGTTTACTCTGGGTTTATTTACCCTGGTGGAAAAACAGTCTTATTAATGAGCTAAATCTTATTAATTGCACTCATTTCAAAGAACCTTGAATGATGAATGGGCTGTTTTATTTCATTCAAAAAGTTTAATTTTTAGTTGTCCCTTTCCAAAAATTGTTTCGTCTCATGATTCAAGGTTTTCTACACGAGGGTTAAAAAAGTCTACTTCATTTTTTTTATTTTGTAAATTCTGATAAACAAAATCATATTTTTTTATGATTTTGGGGAAAAAATAATCTACTTTACACCAAAAAAAACATGTCATAATTTTAAAGCTGACAGTTTTTGAAGACTTTACAGGTTTAGGAGTTTAAAATGTCCCAAATTTGAATACGATCAAATATTAGTTGGGAAAAATTTGCTCAAGGCACACTTTTCCTTCATAGATATTGGTTAGTAATTTTTCTATCTGTTTTCTTTTACAAAAGAAAATACACATATAGAGAATTCACTTCCAGGTTAACCTGTTTTTCTTCAAAATATTTCAGAAATGCTGTATTAATCACATCAGAACGATTAAAGGGTAACTTTTTTGTTTCAGTCAAAAAAGGATGGATGGATGTGAGACACAGATAATCTAACAAACAGCAGACACTCACGCAGTGCGCACATCTGCCTTCATCTGCCTTAAACCAAATTTCGCAACATGTGAAAACCTTCTAATAAACTTTTAATGACCACTCCGTGCACACAGCCCGTCCTTTGAGTGCTGCTTCTCTTTCTCTCACCCACGCACACACACAGAAGGTCCTGTCAGGGCTAACTAAGCGCAGTGGCGGGCAGGGCAGCATTTGGATTGGCTGGACAGGGGTTACCGGGGGTTACGGTGGATTTGGTGGACCACCTGCTGAGCCTCAGCCGCCAACTGACTAAAAACATTTACATCAGAAACCACCCAGGATAGGGAAAGAGAAAGAGAGGGGAAAGAAAAAAAAGAAAGTAAAACTAAGAGACGGAGGAAGTTGAGACAAGAAGCACTATTCATGGAAACTTTACTCGTCATCTGCTCAGTTAACCTGACTCATCTCTTGTTTTTACAGATGACTGTTGTGCCACAAGAGAATAAATCAGTTTATCGCGTACAGCGCAGGTTCCAGTAGCGGTTGTTTAACTAATACCGATTCAGCTTTACAACCTGTTCACTCACTTTTGTTTTACAATAGTTTATGATGAGGAGTCCAAACCTGCAGCGGCAGTGTGGAAGCAGTCGAGGGCTTCTGCGCCTGCTCGGAGTGCAAGCATTTGTCGGAGACTGATGGGCTGAAACTCTTGCCCAATAGCCAGATTGTTTAAGGTGTGAGTGGACACACTGCCAGAGCTGTTAGTGTGCACGGGGAGACTTTGGCTTACAGTCAACGGGACAACAAAGTTTCATTGACAAGGCTTTGGTGACCGTTGAGCCTCGCTGGGCCAGAATTAATGGTTTTGTTTTTTGGGGGTGGTGTCTGTATGCTGCTAGTACTGTACCAGCTCCTCTGATACGTGGACGGGGAAGACTTGAGCTTTAACAGCTTTAGATGCACTTTTATTTTTCCTGTCAGTACAATGGTGGTACTTTTCAACAAGTTAGGACATCAAAATCCGCTGTCAGGTAAAATTTCCTTCAGAAAAAAGAGAAGGATAAGAGATGAAAGCAGACACTTTCTTTATGTTTACTCCCTTCGATTTCTTCCACTTTTCAGACGTAAAAGCTTTGAAACACCCATTAGCATAAATCAGCATTGAGGTGTGGGTTTGCTGATCATCATACTAAAGGACTGAAAGTGATTGAAGTCAGTGAGCTGCAGAAAATCCCAGCACAACAATGTCCGATATCACTCATAATCAGCTTAATTTCGATCCGAGAAATCTCTAAAAGTTCTGACACCACAACTGTTTTAGTAGCAGAGCTTTGCAGTGGCCCTTGCCCCTCCAAATACATCAATTCCCCCTCCGGATCCCCTCATGTATAAGGGCCCAGGCCCATACGGGGGTCCCCTCAACACCCCTACTCTGTCTTTGGCTCTGTGTGTGTCGGTGTGTGTGTGGTTGGGGAGGGGGGTTAGTCTGACCCGCAAACTGACCTCCTCAAACTTCAAACTGAATACTTCTGGCAGTTACCACGACGACAGAGCTCTCCAAGCCTTATCCTACTTACCGAGACGAGACGAGGAGCGAGGAAGAGGTGGGAGGAAGGAGAGCAGGAGCGAGGGAGGTAAAGAAGGAGAAGAGCGACAGAGAAAGAGAGAGAGAGAGCGGTGTGGACAGAGAGAAAGATACTGGTGGGGGGGTGGGGGGGCAAAGAGGGAGGCAGGGAGGACAGCCAGGCAGAAAGCGAGAGTTGCTGCTGTTGCATCTCTGTGTTTTTCATGAGTAGACAGTTTACTGGGAGATTATTCACAGTCTGGTATTTAGCCTTATTAGGCCACTGCTCCCAATGCAGACTTCCCTCCCATCATCCACTGCCACATTGGAGATTTTTTTATATATTTATTTGCTTGTTTCACATTTCCTTCACCTTTGTGTACATTCAACTTTTAGTAAATGCACAGTTTGCACTTTTTTCCCCTCTTTAAACGGAAGAAATAATTCAGGGTGGGTTGTGCGGGGATCTGGAAGGAAAAGTCCTGTTGGTTTTCATTGGATAGCGTTAGGCAGTTGGAGCACTCCCAGAGCTTGGGGAGAAAAAAAAGCGACTGATTGAATTGTCAGAACAAAAGATGAGCAGGTTTGTCAAAGGCACACATTTGTGTAAACAAAACCTGGAAGAGTAACTTTCAGGAAGCATTGTGCTGAGATAAATCCAATCACAGAGCCTACAGCAAAAGGTTGAAATCAGTCCAGCTGCAGATTTTGGATCACGGTTGTTAAATGATTGCTTAATTAGAGGCAGTAACCTTTGTAATCAAGGTTTAAACACTTAATACAGTTGGGGAGAGGTTTTGGTTTAAAAAAATGTATCATGACAATAAGTGGGCAGGTTTCTCTCTACCGGTCGACACTTTGACACTTTCCTAGTCCAGTCCACAGTTACAGAGTTGTTCGAGCATCTATCCCAGCTAACGGGGGAAAGCGACCAATAACTACCGGGGAAAAAACAAAAGCTCTTTCTTACTCTTCTCTGACCCCATGTAAAGCAAGGCTTGTGACTAATTTCAGTGCAGATAATGCACTTAATTTATAGCCACTACATCGTGTAATCAACATTTCTTTTAATTTACTACCCATCCACGCAACAACCATGACCTCCTTCATCTGAGGACTGTGACTGTAAATGGACTGGCACTTACATGCTGCCTTTCTACTCAGTTGAGTGCTCAAGGCGCTTTCTTCTGCAGGTCTCAGTCACTCGTGCAATCACCCAATCGCGCACACATTCACACAGTTGCATCAGGAACAACTCAGCTTTCCCGAAGACACTTTGGCACACGGGCTGAAGGAGATTATGAGGAGTCAGGCATCGATCCACCGACCTTGCCATTCGTAGACAACCTGCTCTCCCACCTGAGCCACACTGTTTGTTTTTTTAAAGGAAAGCATCTATGCCAGTTTTTGTTGATGATCCAAAAGTTAGAAATAAGCAAGTTAATTAAAAATAATAATGATAATAATAATGCAGTATGTTAAATTTGCCACAGCTCTAATTTGTGCCCCTGAATGGCTTCTTCTCCATAGCAACCACATCCAAGGCTAATAGATATTGTAGTATTTCAAGCAATCAGGCATACCAAAGTAAATGGAAGAAAGTTGTAATAGTAGCCTTTATATGAATCCATAATACTTTTAACTATTCGAGAGTTTTCCACGCTTCTTTGTTTGAGAGCACTGAAGACTGGACTGGTGAAAACGATGTATGGATTCGCACCTCCTTCTGCTTTTTTACTGTTATTGGATAATTTGCCGTTACTTTGCAATTTCTAATACGCGCATTGATCGGCACGTTTGAACTTTTTCAGGCTACGCTTCTTCACACGCTGTAACCATCTTAGTAGGCAACAATTTATTGCTAATGGCTTCCTTAAAGTCACCTCCCTCCTACTGTTTAAATATCTTATAAGCTCATTAAGAAGCACAGCCAGAGGGTTCCTGCCCATCGAGTCTCAAACAAAAGTCAACTGGACTGTGTCTGATTTAGACAGTAATAGTGAAAGAATGACAGACGGAAGTAAAGCAATGAGGCCTGTCATGATTTTATGTGTGTGCAACTGTAAATGTTTGACGGCATGCGTATGCCTTGAGAAAAGCAATTCAAGAGAGATCAAAATCAATAGTCTGGGTGTTTGTGTCCCCGGGCTTGCTGTCACTCACGCGCCCTAATATTAAGGCGATTGATCCATCTTTGCCTTAATCTGTGCTCAACAGCTTCACCTGGCTCATTCCCAGGGCGACACAGTCTACAAAGAGACTCAAAACTCCCAGTAATGGGACAGCCGGCCCTGCTTCTCCATCCCGCTGTCTGGTTTCTTCTCTCTTGTCCTGTCCTCACTTTTTATAGCCATTCATGTCTCTTCTTGTATTCCCCTGATTTATTTTGCATCTTTTTATCCTATCACATTAAATATAGCTGCTACATATTGCCCAGGCTGACCTGTCTTGTCCTTCCTTGTCCTGCCAAGTCCATCCCAGTCTTGTCCCATCCTTTCTTTTGCTGTTTTAAATTCCAGCTATCCTCCTCCCTTCCTGTCATGCCTCTCATGCATACAGTGATTGTGGAATCCTAAAAGTCCTTTTGGTAGGAAACTGAAATTTTGACTGTGAAACAAACACAAACAGTTACTAAACCTCCTTTAAATCACCTTTTTATCACTACATTGCAATGCCACCGTGTCATCATGACTTAATCTGCGCTTGTTTAGAAGTCACTGTAGTGATGATCTCAACATCGAAAATGAACAGCATAATCTTTTAAGTGTGTCCTGAGGGACACAGTGGGGTAGAGGATGATGTTCGCATTAAAGCGGCGGCTGTGAACATAAACCGCAGGCTGTCTGGACTAACAGTCCGAAACGCTCCCTCGGGGCGGCGCTGTACGTTTGAGCTCCGTCAGTCTGTAAATCGGTAAATGATCCCGGCTGTCATTTAATCAATATGAACAGGGAGCAGCTGTCGCACATCATCGACTCCCCTGGGGGCCGTTGTTGAGACGCAGCACTAAAAGAGAACGCGTGTGAATGCAGTGTGTGTGTGTGTCGGATCCATTTTTCACAGGTATTTATTGTGACAAGCAGTGTAGCTGCAGAGCATCCTCTGGCTTCTCAGGGTTGTATGGTCAGTGCAAAGAGGGTACTGGCTGTTGATGAATTTTGCCCTGAAGGAACAAATTTAGTGATTTGTTGATGGAAATCGACTGCCAGCCCTTTTGAAAATTAATTGTTAGTTCATCTTCTCATGTTTTATTTTATTTCCCTATAAAGACAATATCTGGAGTCATTACTGGATTCAAAATATTGTAACTGTCTTGTGGTTTCAGTGTTGCCGTTCATTTTTTTAATCTGTTTTTTTACTTCACATTTTAAAGACTGAACAAGTTTACAGTGTAACCATGAGGTCTCTTTGACTTGTAGTGATTTTTTTGTGCCACGAGTTTAACAGAAACATGATTTCAACCACTTTCTCCTTGCAGGGACTCTGAGAGACGACAAAGCCGGTAACAGGAAAGATTTCTGGATGATTTATTTATTTATTTTTTGGTGGGGGGGGGGTCCCCCTCTTTCTCTCTCCTTTCCTTTCGCCGCCTCACCTTTTCTTTTTCCTCCTTTCCTTTTCTCTCCTCTTGCCTCCTCTCCTCTTCTAACGTGAGACAGTGAAATCTCATCCAGCCACTCTGCCTGCCCTTACAGCCAGCAGGGAGGGACATGTCATTTCATTTGTGTGCATGTGTGTGTGCGTGTGTGTCCCTTTACTGTGCAACACACAATGACGAGAGCACAGGGAGGAGGCAGGTTGTGTGTGTGTGTGTGTGTGTGTGTGTGTTGGGGGGGGGGGGGGGGGGGTGACAGGGCTCTGATCTCTCAGATAGGGAGATAGCCACCTGATTCAAATGGCTCGCTTGTTCCCGGCAGTCACTTGATCGGCGTGTGAACTGACTCCTCGCTTATTTACAATCAAATGCTGCAGCACTGACCTGCCCAACCCAACCTATTGCAGACATCTCTCTCTCCCTCTCTCTCTCTCTCTCTTTCTCTCTCTCACTTTCTGCCCTATATTTGCCATGTCCCTCTCCCTCCCTCCCTCACGCACGCACGCACACCCACCCACACACATACAGGTGTACTCATAAACCTGTGATGGAAACTTCCAGCAATGAGCTGCACTGTAATGATCATGCAATCTTTTGAAATATGAGCTCGAGTAAAGGGGGTGGGTTGCGATTATTTTTTCATATTAATACATTTATCACATTTGTAAGATCACATATTAGTGATTAAGCCACTCAATCAAATAGTTAATGCTTCAGTGTACAAGAAGATTTTTTGTTTTGATGTATTTTTTTTCTGGAAAATATACGCCGGCACTATCAGTGAAGCAAATCATAATAAATGAACAACTGTAGTAAAAAAAATGTCAGTATTGTAGCCTAACAGCGCACAATGAACACTTTAAAGCTCAAATATATCTGGGTGCAGAGTTACATTAAGGGACACACTTTCTTCAGCTACAGAACTATGGTTCCCTAGAGAGAAATGCTTTTCCCGATTGGATAAAAAGAAGATGAAGAGCATATAGTATGTTACACTAAAGCCTGGTTTCTAAGTCTGTATCTTTATGGATGAAATGAGAAACTAGGATGAATTGAGGTAAATATAATCAAAGACAAGGTGACATCTTTTTTCTTAACAACAGATTTTCAGAAATAATTAACGTTTTCATATCATCATTTATGAGTAGAGCTGATTTCTATATTTTTATAATCATTACAGTAATCTTAGTTTCTTCCTGTTTCGTGTGTGTGCTGTGCTACAAGAAGCAGCAAGACTCTAATCTAATCCAGTCCAATCTGAGCTAATCTGCACCCACTTGTGAGATAAAACAGAAGATTTTGCTGCATATCCACTACAGATCTGCAGACGGGATTTCAGACCTCGCTGAGTGACTTTTAAAGGTAGAAGAATGAAAACAGCGAATTAAAACACCATCTGAAACATTTAACGTGTAGAAAATAATAACCCTGCCCACCATTACAACCCCCAGTCTCAAATTCCTGTGAGTCTGGGAGAAACAACTTCAGTCTACTGCATCTGCTTGCCCATCCGTCCATCCGTCCGTCTGTCTGTAACTGTCCTGTCTGATTGTCTCTCCCAGTTGGCCCCGAGGGGACACCCACACTGAAAGAGGCCACTCTTCCATTCAACAACAGCTTCTGTCAGAGACACGAAGAGAGGGAGACCTCAGAGTCACCAGCTCCAGAATAGCCTGATAGTGACTGATGCAATCAATCGAAATCTACACTACAGTCCGCACCATCGTCCAGCGAGCCAGATTTTACGCATAATAAAAGGAAATTGCTCTCGCTCGGAGCTGAGTAAATGCAGAAATTTTAAAGAGGGAAGGCTCCATGCCACGCCGTGTTCGCCTTCCTTTAAGACTCTATGTTTTCAATTCTTGAAAAAAAGGGGGAGAAAACACTAGTAGGATTTTGTTTTGGGCCAAATAAAGAGTCATAAATTCCCTGAACTCTGAACTGTCTGACAAATTTCAGTCAGTTTAAACCAGCACATTTGTAGCTTCTCTAGTTCCTTGCTTCAATGCAAAATGTTTAAACTCGCTAAGGATGCAGAATACAATGTAAGTAAACAAAGAGAAGGTCAGATAAATAATTCAATACTGGAAGAGTTATGGCATTTCTACGTGACAGAAAGTGATCTGCGTGTCGACACGAGTTATCAAAACAGTATCGCCGCAAATCAAAATGTGCCTGCTGCTGCTGAGGCCCAAACCATAAACCCATTTGGCAAATGACACATGGAGGATGTTTTCAGCCTTTATCTGATAGTTAGAGACCAGAGAAAATAAGGGGAAAGTGAGGGAAGACAGAAGCGGGCCCTATGTGTATGTATACACTGCGCTTGTAGCAGAGGAAAGTGTCGTGCTGATATCTCAGCAGGCTTTCAGGAACTGCACCATCTCTGTGACATGTTGTAATACAAGTCTAACCTTATAAACCCCACATGAACACATTTTCTTCCAAGTGTTCCTTAAAAACGAAACCCAGTGTTGACTGATGACATGTGCCACAATCTCCACAACAATGACAGCAGAATCCCTCTGAAATTACACTGGTTTAATTAAATATTAGTAGCACTGGGTGGTAAAAGTTGTATACTTTGTTTAAAGTGTATAACAATGTTGTTAAAACTGTAGATACACTACTAAAAGGTGGCCCAGTTTAGAAACATCCATTCAAACACTATAAACAGACATGATCAAGCCTGTTTCACTTGTTTGGGTTTGGAAAAAGTGATCAGAGTTCTCGTGGTTTTTCTGTCTGTACTGTTTGGATATTGTCCAGGTTTGATGTATGATTGTTCTTGGGTTTGAAAAGACTGAAGCCTGCTTTAACATTTATCATTTACGAACTTTGTATAATCCATAAATAAGCAAAAAAGAAATAGGTAAAAATCTCAGTTTGAGAAAAACAAAAAGGCTAGAGTTTTTTCTTTTTTTAAGAGTGTGCGTCTTTGCTTTTATTTTGAAAAGCAATCAGATGAGCTAACTGCGTTGGACCAGTCTGCAAAATATCAGACTGTTTTAAATATATTTTATCTGTTCTAGAACGGTCTTCATAATGGGTGTATGCTCTTTAGTATCATTTGGCCGGACTTTCTGCTGTACTAAAACACTAAAACCACACCTTTTCACCCATTTAGCCCCACTTTTTTTCTCAGCATGCATTTCTAGATGTGTCATATTCTAAAATAGGACAGCACCCGCCGCCCCCTCCCGATTTAATGTGCGAGTGTAGTTGTTGGTCAACAGTTGGGTCGGGGGGCCAGGCAGAGGGAGGGGGGCCCGGGAACAATGGACTGTGCTGTTGTGCTGGACTCGGTGGAGAGAGAGGGAGAGAGTCGGGCTGATGACAGAGTGAAAGAGGTTAGTGTCTATGCTGGGAAATGAGACCAGAGGAGGGAGGGTGGTGGTGGTGGGGGTTCCTGTGTCTGTTGGCTTGTTAATGATGATTCAGTCCCATCAGCTCAACAGCCTTCTCTATCAAAGAGTCTCCGAATGCCTGCAAACCACCTCCAGCTATGGTGCCCCGACAGAAACAGGCTCCTGACAGTAAACCTGTCAGCTACACTCATTCTAACATGAAACAATATGTCGCTGTCACACTCATCTTTGGCTTCATGCGCGGAAATCTGGTGCAAAAATTCAAATCAATCAAAATTTGTCTGCCACGTGTTTCCTGTGCAATCGGTATTTTATTGTTTGACTTTTAACAGTTTGGAAAATAAAGAGTGCCGGAAAAAAAAGAAAAAAGAAATAAATGCTTAAAAAACATCGGTTTTCTCCATGTGGAACATGAATAAAGGGCTTGAGAGCTTCGGTGATGCTCTCGGCTGTGTAGACTAACGAACACTAAATGTATCCAAAGACTGACTCTGGGAGCAAAGAAATCGAGACCTCGGTTTCAAATTCGCCCTAATTCGAAAAGTGACGCTGTCGAAAATCAAAAGTACGACACCTCAGCCAAGTGGATCGAAACTTTCACCGGTGGGGGGTGGTGGCGGTCGATGGGTGGGTGTGGTGGGTTATAATGAAAGAAAAAGCCAGTCACTGCAGCACAGATCGGCTCTTTCTGTGTCTCAGCAGAACACCCCACCCGTCCACTTTCCCTCTCCTTTTCCCCTCCTCCCCCCCCCCCCCCCCCCCCCCCCCCCCCGGGTCTCCTTGAGTTGCCTGAGCCGGCCTTGGGGTGGCAGTCAGCCTAGAAACCCGCTCATGTTGTTCCAGACAAACGACATGCTGTGGGAGTCGGGAAATTGTCGCTCTGTTTTATAAAGTCTACAGAAGAAAAATGCATATTATTATTATTATTATTATTATTATTATTATTATTATTATTATTATTATTATTTATTTATTTATTTATTTTTAATTGAGATTATTGACTGAGTTTATACCTTTCTGCCTTTGAATCACTTCCGATGTCCACTCTTTATTTATAATCGGACATTGGGTGGACTTTCCCGACAAACTAGTATATGTAGAGGATGCTTTAGTGCACGCTCACCGCCCTCACCGGTCTCCTAATTTCCGGACAAGAAAGGACCGATTTTCACTTGTAACTGCAGGAACGGACCTCACACCGGTCACCTGTTGCTCTAAAGAGACGAAAAAGCATAAATATGCGCGACACTGGTTTGATTAAGACACCTTTGCGCACCGCCAGCGTCACTAGCAGTGCGTAATCTCTGGCTTTCCTCTAATCGCTTTGATTTTTTTTCCTTTCTTTTCTTTTTTTTTTTTTAGCGATCATATAGCTCTTGAGTGAAACTCCTGAATTGGAGCTGCATTGTCCTCTCCCCAACAGCAGCCAGCAGGCTCAGCAGCCAGCACAGCCAGCCAAGCGTTTGACGTTATTAAATAATAAAGAGATGCTGATCTGGTAGCATTGTTGTGAAGGGAAAAGGCCAATTAGCATGCCGTTATACTGTCATTATGGCTGTATTAACTCGAATTAGTTATAAGACAATGTGCTTTTTGATACTTGCATTTTGTATGTGTGTGTGTGTTTTTTTATTTCTAGATTTTTTAATGAGTGTATGACAGAAATGAAGACTGAAAGTACAGCTACATTAAACCGGCATGCAAGGAAACAAAGATTAAAATAATTAAAGTTATCCTTAATTATTAAATTCGATTCGATATATATATATAAATATATGGAGTTTAGAATTCATTCCAAATATATTGTAAGTGGCCCGTGAACAGTAAAGATTTGTTTCCTCTAATGAGCCCTCTAATTTATCGACTCTACTCGTTTTTGTGGCAAAGCTCGGGTCCGTTTTAGCGCATGGCAAGAGAGGTTTCCTACCAGGCTACAGCAACCTGCGCCAGGCCTTACGTTGTTTTAGCCAGAGGGGAAAAAAATATTCACATCCCTCTGTATCCATCCCTCTCCCAGCCTTCTTTATCCTGGCTTCAGTTTTTATACAAGAAGCAAAATGAGGCGTATATGATCAGTTCCATGATCAGCTTTAATCAAGAAAATTTAATCGATCTGCAGCCCTTACATTATGTTCCACTGAGGTTCAGGAAGCCCGGGAGGCCTTTAAGCGAGGCCTGCAGCGCTAATTTCTAAAAGGCCTTAAAAAAGTAACAAAGTAAGTAGAGTGCAGGAGTAGGCTACATCACGTTTATGCAACCGCGTGGGTGTGAAACACGAGTTTTACAAGTGTCATTCGGGAACACGGAATGCAGATTTCGTAATGACATGCAGTTAGTGATGGATATTTAAAAAAGAGTTTAGGCACAATGGAAAGTAAAGCAAAAAAAACCCCAAAACAACAACAACAATCAAGCAACTTTAATGTTACTGCAAACGGGAGTGAATTCCAAAGTTTTGTACGTGCGCGTTCACGGCCGATGGAGGACACGAAAAGAACAAAACGCGGACACCTGAGGCACCGCACGGTGAAACAGAGACACTGGTGTTTTGGTTGTGGGGATTTTTTCTTTGCTTTTTACTAAAGAGTCGTGATCCCCCTTCAAACTGTGCATGTCCTTAATGATGGCGCTCTATAAAGCTGTCAGCATCAATGAGCGGAGATGATAAACGGGAGCTGGAGCTACGAGTGACGGGGTGGGGGAGGAGGGGGAGAAGTGGTGGGAGAGGGAGTGAGGGGTGGTGGGTGGGGGCTGTCGCAGAGGCCTCGAGCCTCTGAGAATGCAGGCCGAGAGCAGCGCGAGGCTGATGGCATGCTGGTCTGTGTCAGTGTGTGGTCCTATTCACTGCAGTAGCGGGAGAGAGAGGGAGAGAGAGAGAGAGAGAACCCCTGCACCTGCGCTGGATCAGCAGGCTACTGGCTGCCATTCAGTCCCTCTGCGCTCCACACACACACACACACACACGGGCAGCTGAAACACACGACAGCTCTCTGCTCTGACAGTTTTGCTATTCAACTCTTCTCTGCGCTGTGATGCAGGCAGAGATGTCAGGCAGCCTTAAAAAACAAAAAGACTTGAGGGATGCAGAATAACGACGCGACACGAGAGGACGGATCTAAACAGGGCGTTTGGGATTATTTATAGAAGCGGTCCAATTTTTTTCACGTACCCCGCACCCGGCCCGAGAACAAGGGGATGGCCGGGTTCCCCCTTATTTAGGGAACCGTGATCGTGCTCTGACCGACATTTAAACATGGCGTCAGTTACACAGACAGAATGATAAAAACACACACAGATCCATGGCTGTTTGTTTTGTCTCATCACGGCTCGTTTATTACTAAACATGTTTCCCATTTAGTCTTGTGTCTGCCTTTTGTTAAAATAATAAAAATAACAATAAAAATAATAATAACTGTTATTAGCTATATAATAATAATAACGGCTTGGTTTCAAAGCCAGCGCGTGTACACTTGGTAGAGTTTTTATGTTGTAAAAAACCTGCAAGAAAAAAAAATCATACAGCGATTTTATGAAAACGGAGATAGACGCTTCATGTGCGGGTGACGTCAGCGCCCCCCCCCCCCCCTTATTATTTGCGTGGTGGGTGAAAAGGGAAAGTGGCTCTCGTGGGATTACAGGCCACTAAGCTCGTTGTGTTTGCGTGTGTGTGCACGCGCGTTTGGTAGGTGGGTCATTTGACCTAATTAAATAATAAATAATAATATAATCTGAACAACAAACACGGGATTTGGATTTTGTCCAGGATAAATGACAGGTCTGACTCGATCCACCGTTTCTTCATTTATTTACATTGAAATTCCAGCAGGCCTCGCTGAGCCAGTTTAATCTGAGCTCACTTCACAGCGTTTACACAAAATGCTCGGCTCCACTTTGATGTCCTGTTAGAAGCTGCGCTGCTTTTTATTTTTTACAGTCATTAATTTATATATTTTTAATTGCATTTAATAGAAACACCTCTGTAACGGAACACGCACGTCAATATGGGCACAGACGCACACCAGGTTATCACAGATAACATCTGAGAGCTTATTGCTTTTCTTTTCTTTCTTTTTTTTTTAACCCGAGGCGTAAAAAAAACAGGAGGCGCGCGCTTACCACCTGTTGCAGGCCAAATATCCTCGAGCTGGGGCAGCCAGACTCTGCACGCGAGGAACAGAAGGATGGGTGGGTGGATGGATGGATGGATGAACGGTCGGATGGGGGAGTAATGGGTGAACGAAAGGATGAAGGGGAACACCTCAACCGGGCCTCCCAGCTTCAACCTACACGGGCCAAACAAAACACACCTGACTGCGTAAAGTGCAGCAAACATACATCTGAACACTGAGACGCGTTCAAAGCGTCCCCGTGGACTAATAACACCACATGTGGGGTGTAACGTTTTAGGCAGGCCACTTAATTCCCGCTATCAGCTGTGCTGTTTGAACAGGAACGCCGGGCTCGGAGCTCAGAGCCTCTCAGACCAGCTCAGATTTTGGAAAGCACGCGGGGTTAAATGCGGGGCTAATATTTTTCTACCGAGATAGCGCGATATCAGTGTTTTCCGAGTGAACATTCACAGTGTCCTAGTTTGTGACTGCCTCGCTCACACAGAGAGCAAACCATTTACAGAAGGGTTACAAACAAAAAAAAGTGGCTGGGTATGGGGCAGTAATAGAAAATAGGAGCATTAATATAATAATATAATAAAAGCTGCCCACGGCCTCAAGTCAAGCATCCTGTGTCCACATGGAAGTCTTTACCAGTCAGCCACAGGTCTTATGACACGCCACGGAAAATATAAGTTGCCCATCGAGCATGTTTGGTGTTCTTTGCCTTTTAAAGGTTTTTCCCCTCCATCACATCAAAGGTGCCACGCTCAGCCGGGAAAAAAAATGATCATTTTGCGGGGCCCCGTGGGCCTGCAGGGGCCCACGGCGCTCCTGGAAACATAACAGGAGATCTTTACGCGTCTGCTTTTTTTTCTTTCTTTTTTTAAGCAGGAATAAATTAATTAATAAAACAAATTGTTTATCACCAGCGCTCTCGGCTATTACAACCGATTCAACTGTTTACATCAATAATTAATGGGACTCCCAACGATCCCCTGACCTGCGAAAGGTCCGATTAGGAGGAAGCGAGAGAGGGAGGGAGATGGAGAACTGGACGGATGAATACCGAGGGGCCTCTTCATCTGCCGCTCCCCCGGGACACAGCCTGCAAGACACAACGGCCCAATGCGCGCGCGCACACACACACACTCTCCCCCCACAGATTTAAAACCGTTTGTTAAATTCAGGGCGAGCTCTTAGCTCATCATAAGGATCATCATTATTATTATTATTATTATGATTATGATTGGGAGGAATCCGCCTGGTTGGCAGAAAGGTGCATGGGTGGATTATTTTGGAGTCTGTTCTGTATGCGTTTGTTTTTTTGTTTTTTGTTTATTAAGGCAGAGGGTGGATGAGGGTGGATAAGGGTGGATGGTGGTGGTGGTGGTGTGCAGCAAGTCACCGGAGAGCTTGAACCATGAGAAGCGGGGTTAACGGGAAACAGCAGGGCCCGTTTGATTAAACATTAAAATTAAAATGACCACACTCGAGTATCGGCGTGGAGCTATTACACGGCCGAGGAAAAAGCATCCCGGCCAGGCTCCCTTCAAGAGGGCTCCACCTTCAATTTCCACCTAATTGGTCTATTTCAGCCTGATAAGCCAGCTCCGTGTTTTGAAAGGAGTGAGAGAAACACAGAGAAAGCTTCCAAAACTAATAGATATTATTGTTGCTGTTATTATTATTATCATTAGTATTATCATTATTATTGGATAAACTCAATGAACGAGAGGAAATAAAGCCTGAACTCAAAGGTTTAAGCTGCTGAAAATACTGCTTAACAAACACAAAAAACACTGCAACACGGTGTCAGCAGACAATAAAAACCCACGGATGACACACATTCTCTTCTCTAATCTAAAATAACCTGGAATCAGATCTGCGCCTGGCATTAGCGCTCCTGCATGATCAGTCATCTATCAGCCTTACAAAAGAAGGCCCAGTAATCCAAGAAGAACAAAAGAAAGAAAGGGAAAAAATGTAGTTTGTATATTACATTTTTAAAAAGAGAAAGAAAAAACATCAAACCGTAAACCGGCTCTTAATAGTAATAATTATAAAAGAGGAGAAATGACAGTCTATACCTGGGGATGATGGGTATTTTGGTGGAAAAATCTTCCCCCCACTTTTTAGGAAACAGGCAACAAACTTTGGGCTTGATGTGGCCATCCGCAGGAACTAGAAAATAGAAACGTGGTTAACCACGACGCACAGTTATTTGTGGACTTTAAAGGAGGCATGTCGCCCCAAAGCTGTACTCTGTAAGCACTTAGTAGAATACTAAGAATACTAGAATTTACAGTACACATTTAAAAGAAGACAGATGACAACTTAACATGTGATGACTGCCTGGCACACAACAACTACAACAAGATAAAGAAAACCCAGTGATGAATCAAATCAAAACTCAAACAATTTCAAGTATCCAAATTTCCAAAATTTATTCATTTCAAACTGCATATTGAAAAAAAAATATATACTCAGCTGAAATTGTAACTGTTATAAGGATGGTATTAGTTCCAGTATATATACATGGAGTGGTTGGCTGTTCTGCGTACAGGCCACAATTCTTAAAATACAACTACGGGAATGAAAAAAAAAAAACCCAAAACAATTTTTCTTCTTTTTGAAATAAAAACTTAAAATATCACAGGAAATATACAGAAATTGTACAAATCAATTAGAAAATAAAAAATAAAAAGTACAAGCGTCATATACCTCTAACAGATGAAAAGTGGGAGACGGAAATATAAATTAAGAACCTATATTTTAAGCTGCATTGAGAGGAAAAACAAAAAAGGCGTCGTTTTTTTAATATATATATATTTTTTTTCCAAGAAATAAAATGTTTAGTAATGCTGCCTTTAAAAATGAAAACAACAACAACAACAAAAAGAGCAGTTTTACCTGCTTCGTTTCATGTCCCCTTTTTCTTTCCAGTGTTGTGAAGTGTTAAATGAGCTCCCATAAGAATTTCAGCTCTGCTATCTTTCACTTTTTTTGTTTTTTTTTATATTTTTATCTGCAGAACTGGCGTTGCTTTATATAAAACAGGAAAAATGAAACAAATCGAAGAAAAAAAAGAGAAATAGAAAAAGAAATATGCAACCTTTTGCAGTTTAACAAACAAATTTCGTCTGATTGTAATGTTTCTTTGATAAATACTGTACAAAAGGGTGATTGCAATAATAAAACATTTTTTGATTGCGACTCCCACTTTCTAAAGTCTTCCAAACTTCATCCGTCAGTGAAAGGGGGTGGGGATGGTGGCTGTGGCGGTGGTGGGGGATCTCCTACCGTTCCTCTAGAGCTTCCTTAGAATAAAATGTGAGACAAAAAAAAGACAAAATAAAAAAGAGTCGTGTGTCCCTTTTTTCTTTTTCTTGGAGACTTCTATACAACTTTTCCCACCCCGAAATTTTTCTGTACAAAAATAGTCCAACGTTAAGTAGTCCACAGTTTCTCTTATAAAAGTTCTTTCTCTTTCTCTCTCCTTTTCTTTCTTGCTTTCATGTCTCTTACATGTGTGTTAACGGCAGCGTGCCGTTGATCGTCGTCCCGGGCACGGCGCTCTGGTAGTGCCCGGACATGTGTAGCCTGGTCTGGGCGGTCGGTTCGCTGACCTCCGCCCCGGGCAGGTACATGCTGATCATGTCTCTCAGATCCCCGCTTTGGCAGCCCGGGGCGGCCCTGTGGGATGACGAGGTGACAACGGGCGGGCTGGAGCTGCTGGACTCGGACTTCACCACCGAGGATGGCCCCATGGAGCCCAGGGCGGTCATCCCTGGCGTGGTTTGCTGGGAATAGGACATGGAGTATGTCGGGGAGCCGTTCATATAGCTCTGGGAGCTGGTCATGGAGTTGTACTGCAGGGCGCTCATATCGTAGCGGTGCATGGACTGCATCTGGCTCGGGTTGTGCGCGTTCAGCCCCGGGTGCTGGTAACCCAGCTGGTCCTGCATCATGCCGTAGCCCCCGTTGGTCCAGCCGTTCATGTGCGCGGCGTAGCTGTCCATGCGCTGGTTCACTCCGCCGCCCAGCCCGGCCCCGACCCCGACCCCGGTCCCCATCCCGTTGCCTCCCGGAGCCAGCAGCCCACCGGGCAAGGTGTACTTGTCCTTCTTCATGAGGGTCTTGGTTTTCCGCCGGGGCCGGTATTTGTAATCCGGGTGCTCCTTCATGTGCAGGGCCCGCAGTCTCTTGGCTTCGTCGATGAAAGGTCTTTTCTCGCTCTCCGACAGGAGTTTCCACTCTGCGCCCAGCCTCTTACTTATCTCCGAGTTGTGCATTTTGGGGTTTTCTTGCGCCATCTTCCTCCTCTGTCCCCGGGACCACACCATGAAGGCGTTCATGGGTCTCTTGACCCGCTCGGGGCTGTTTTTCTGGTTGTTGCCGGTGCCGGACGTGTTGGTGTTGCCCGTGCCCCCCGTGTTGGTCTGGGGAGCTGGGGGCTTCAGTTCAGTCTCCATCATGTTATACATCGGGAACAGATTTTTAATTTCAAAAAAGTTGAATCCCAGAAAAAAAAATGTTAAAAAACAAAGAAGCCAAGAGAAAAACTCCAGCAGCCAAAGGAGCGGACAGTGAGGAGCGAGCAGGGCTGCAGCGAAAAGTTACCTGCCGGGATTTCTCTATGCAACTTTTCTCTGGACAAAAACAACAAGCATCAAGCCGCTTCTCTCCACACACACACACGCATATACACACACACGCACACACACACAGAGACACGCACACACAGGCTCACGCACACACACAGACACTCGCTCTGTTTTCCTCTCTCTCTCCCTCTCAGCGCGCAGAGAGAGAGCCTTCTTCCAAAACAGCTCCCCGCTAATGTTGTGTCCACAAAACTTCTCCCGTCGCTTCTCCGAAAACGAGCGTCAACAAACCCGCACTTTTTCGCCTCTGTCCGCCCGAGCCGAGCCGTGACAACTCCGGATAGTTTGTGAAACAAGTTAATAGACAACCATTCATGCGACCGGGGGCTGTCAGCGTATAAATGGGTTCGACTCGGCCAATCAGAGCCGGCCTTTTTCCCAGCGACACGCCAATGGGAGACCTTAATTAGCATAAAGGGGCGGAGTCTGCCTGCCCCAGACACACACAGAGAGAGCCACACACACATACACAGGGTGCCCATATGGCCAATACCAAGTACATATTTACTATTTCCAGGCTGATGGGGATTTTTCTGTGGGAACATGTTAATGGGAGCACTTGATGATTATTTCCACACTTCATACTGAGAGAGCGCGTGATGCAGAAGCGAGAAAGTGGCTGCTTGCAAACTTTTAGCCCCACACAGAAAGTTAAAGTTGGATAAAAAACTAAACAGAATAAATGACAGTATAAACGTTCAGGAAATGATTTTTAGAGCCTTTAGACTTTACTTCTAACAACAAATCCACAGCTGGGAGTCAAACGCACATGCGCAACTATCAAACATGTTCAGCATCATTCGACCCTAAAGGTGGAGACAGCGTCCGACACAAGCCACAGCCTGCGGGAGCTAACCCTCGTCCCCAAAATCGAAAAGTCACTCATTCCCCTCCGCTTACAACAATCGCTCACCAACACCACCACCCACATCCATCAGAACAAAAGCACAACAACACTTAAATAAACTTTGTTAGTTAACTCAAAGCATCGAATGACTGTGTGTCTGAGTGTGTGTGTGCGTTTGTGAGTGTGTGTGCGTATGAAGGAGGGAGGGCCGGGGGGTTATGAGCTGGTTTTTAGCGTTGAAAAGAGGAAAGGTAATCCAAGATGTTTCCCCCCCTTTTTGTCCCTTTTAGTGAAGTTGAATGCCAACACACAGAAGGCAGACGGGCTCATCTCAGCACAAATAAGCGCTTTTTTGTTTGGGATGTTGTCGCTACATCTGTCCGGACAAAGACCCTACTCCACGTCACTTCCACTGCGAGTGCTGCTGTTGTTGTTAGGGCTTTGTAGTGTGTGTAAGAGAGAGCGAGAGAGAGAGAGGGCGAAGTAAGGCCTTACCGGGGGACGCGAGGAGGGGGAGAAATAAAGGTGAGGAATATTTTAAGATAAAGTGTGTTTGCACAAAAGGCGCAGCTCATTCAGTGAGCCCGAACGAGCGTGTCAGCCAAATAAAGTGTGTGTGAGTGTGTGAGAGACAGAGGGGGGGCGGGGGGGGGGGGGGGGGGGGGGGGGGGGGGTAGAGAGAGAGAGAGAGAGAGAGAGAGAGAGGAAAGAGCGGCCTCCACCTGCTTCACCTCAGGCCGAAGCAGGCCGAGATTACCGTGTAGGGAAACACATGCCGCAGAGTGCGAAACTATCAGGCTTTAGAGTCTCTGGGAGGAAAAAAAAAGTTTTTGTTGCGGGGAGGGGTCTGTGCTGGAAGTGTTAGTTTCACTTGTTTTAGTTCTTTCTCTCTCCCCCCCCCCCCCCCCCCCCCCCGCGCTCAAACTGTATTTGAGGTGCCCAGAGCCTCTGTGCTGCGTGACACCAGTGCCGCCTAGTGGAGAACACGGGACCTACACGCGACTGCAAAACTTGAGGGGAGTAGAGGATGAGTTAGAAGTTCAGTTCAACGCCAAGGAAATGCTTAAAAAAGAAGAGTCTAAAAACCTCAGTATTTTTTTTTTATCACAAAAACCGCCCTTAGACAAAAAAATATATACTGAATATATTGTAATAAAAAAGCTCCGAAAAACCCGAGTCACCTGTCACAGATCTCCTGGCCTGGATCGCTAAGCCAGAGAGTCACGATAATTAAAGAGAGATGAAGTCCACACACCTGAAAAAATTCCGTTTCAACCAGATGAAATCCCAACTGAAAGTCAACATATCGGGCCTTATTATGACGATTTTCTGTTGTTTTTGTTTTTAATCATTTGATAATAAATAGAGGAGCGGATCCCCCACGCACCCACCCCTTCCCTCGTGCACTCATTATGCCGGCCCCCGGCAACCTTACATAAGATTCATCTTGTGCTTAAAAGGCTGCGAGAGGCGACACATGCAGCTCGGTCCATTCTAATGCAAGGTTGAAATGGGCCGCTCGGCTGCTATCTGCATCTGAGTGTGTTCCCCCTACCTCTAATCTGCTTATGATAATAAAGGAACAGCGGGGCTCTGCGGTTCTCTGAAAGCAGGCCCCAGCCAGTCGGGAATGGCCCCATGCATCCGCAATCATCCTGAATTTGTTTAACAAAAAAAAAAAAAAAAAGAAGAAGAAGAAGAAGAAGGAAAAAAAGGGAGAAACCAGTGGGGCGGCCCCCTCGGACCACTTGTAAGCCCCCATGGTATATTCACCAGGTTTGGGGTGAAAAACTGCAAACACGCAGCGGGCTGTGAAGCTAAAAATGCTGTTTATGTGGTTGCACCAATTTAGGTGACGTAATCTCTGCAAGAGTATTTTTTAAAAACAAGTATGGGTGGAAAATGATTCAAGTATCTCCTGTCAGAATCCTTCTACAGAGGATCTCAATGATCAGAGTTTACCGGTGACAATTTTCAAATGCAACACATGGCAAAATCTATGAAGGGATTTACTCCCGTTACAGTGAAACAAAATAAAAACCACATTTGTTGTTTCAGGTGAAATAAACTTCTTTTTTTTGTTTTTGCTTTTTGTTTTTTGCCACAAGGGCTAAAGAAGCAAACAAGAAATAATCTAAGCAGAATCTTCACCATAATTAATAACGCGAATAATACAAAATACATGAAGAGATTGTTTTACACACACACACACACACACACACACACACACACACACACACACACACACATATATATATATATATATATATATATATATATATATATATATATATATATATATATATATATATATAAAATCAAGCAGGTTAAATATTTAAACACGATTTGCTGTTGATTTTTTAAATGACAGAACTAAAAATGTCAAAGTGAATTAAATAAATTCGATTATATGGTCAAGCTTCTAAAGTTTAAAGACATTGCAAAACTGAACTGATGTCATTAAACATAAAAGACATCGAGGAATTATGAAAAAAAGAAGATACAATGTAAGAAAATGTGAAATGTAAGTAAAATGTAAACGTGGATTTACTGTAAATTTATGGCGGTCCGAATACAGTAAGCACAGAGGCGCGTAAATTAAGCCTGTAAGTAACAACAATAAGCCGGGGTTGGTTTGGAACACAGCTCAGAGCAAATACTATGATACTCGTGAGTTTTTAAAATAAAAAATTAGAATGTGTTTTTATATTTTTATCAAGCTAAATCAATTTAAATAATTTTTAAATGTAAATGATTTTTGAGCTACACGAAAACCAAACCGGCCGACAACAACACAGACAGTCAGTCAAGCTCATGATTCCAGGCAGTGTCATTCCACAACACTGTTTTATACACACACACACTGACACACACACGCACACGCACACACCAACACGCACAGGGCTTCTCCACTCCGCCGCACTCCAACTTACTGCCAGTTTGGGAGTTGTCTTCCTCTCGTCTTGATTGGCAGAAATTAAACAAGTTGCCATGTCGCTCAGCCTCCTTCGTCTCTATCTCTCCCACCGCTGATGGAGCCTCAGCCTGTCCGGGGCAGAGCTCCAGTCGCCGGCACCCAGCCCGCACTTTCCGTTCGTATCCCCCCCGACCCGAGCCACCAACCACCAACACCTGGTAGTCCGTGCGCTTTCGGTGCGCGATTGTCGGCGTGCAGATCCCGGCGTGCAGCCCCGTCGTCTGTCTGGAGCTCTCCGCTGTCTCCTCTCCGCTAGCCCTGCAACAAGAAAAAGCCGTTTATGGCGACACACAATGTGAAAAGGGGGCCGATTTAAAAAGGAGAAGAATGCAAGCAAGAACAACAAAAGTCAGTTATAGCAAAGTCTGTGCCTCTCCTCTCCTATCTTCCACCCCCTAGCTTAGCCCACATAATGAGCAGGAAAAAGCTTTATATTTTGTTCACTGGGTATTCACAGATAATTTGAAGCCATTGTTTCTGCCACAGATGGTTCTTTTTAATACAATAACGGTGCTCTTTGTGAATAGCGAGCCCACAATAAAAATCTAAAGCGTCCTCCTGAATAACCATTTTGTTCTCTCTTGTATAGGCCGAACAAAAGCGCCAGTGAGGTAATGGCCTGCCTTATTGAAAGCCTCAGAATGGGGATTTGATAAAGATTTTTTTTCGCTCCTTTTTTCCTTCTTCTTCTTCTTTTTTTTTCTTTTTGCAAAGTACACGGCAATGTCAAAGAGAAACTGACACGGGATAAAAAGGAGGGGGGAAAAGGCTGGAAAAAGTGCTTGCAGTTGCAGATTGCAAAGATATTATTATTATTATTATTATTATTATTATTATTATTATTATTATTATTATTATTATTATTATTATTATTATGATAACTGGATTATAACTGGCAGAAGTCAGATGTGATTGCAGAGCTGCAGCAGAGCAGGTCAGGTGCATGTTCCTTTTTTTTTTCTTTTTTCTTTTTTTTTTTTTACAATGGAGCTTAAATCCAGAATACATTAGCTTCCAGAGGTCTGCTGTGGATTTTGCACAGGGTGTGTCAACTTCTGGACTCCACACAATTAAGTGTCCAGGGTGCAAAATAGCAGCAAACCCTTCTCACTTCTCACTACACAATCACAGAGCAAAGATAAATAAATAATAATAATATTGCATGACCTTAAAGTGCTTATAACTATAACTGGGAAATGTCATAAATGCATGGGTGTTAATGGGAAAAGGGGCGGGGGTGACTCATGTAACATGGTAATGTTGAGATGCTTGCCTATAGGCCTATAGGATGGTTCTTGCAGAAGTGTGCAAGACCCCCTGCACACACACCCACCCACACACACACACACACACACACACACACACACACACACACACACACACACACACACACACACACACACACACACACAGTCTTGATGTAATTCGTAATTAACTCATGGCTAATCAATAAAGCGTTTAACACAACGCACAATGGACACACAGGGGATGATCCCCAAGCCAAACATATTGGATGTCACTGATCGTTACAAGGTGAGGACACCCTGTCTGTCACACAGGGTTGGAGGGTGAGGGTGGGGGCAGCTGGAGAAGATTGCAAAGGAGAGGAGAGGGGGCATGAATGGCAGGATGGAGAGAAGGGCAGAGAGGGGATGAGGGGTATAGAGGGATGAAAAGGTGAGAAGGAGATGCAAGGAGAGAATCACATTTCAAACTCACCGAATCAGCCCCCCAACACACACACACACACACACACACACACACACACACACACACACACACACACACACACACACACACACACACACACACACACATATATGATATGTACTTATCAATGACATCAGTGAATAATGGATTAAGAAGAAGGCTTCACTCATGCCTCCTGACAAAGTTCATTCATTCATCAGTTCATAAGATGAGAAAAATGCTATTAAGGCTGATAATAACAAACAAGATGAGAGCATTTGGAAAGTTTGGTGTCATCAGCACAAGCTTTTCTCAGTCTGCTGGTATTCTTTCACTGTGAAGCAGGACTGTTTTGCTACAAGCACCATCTTCTTCAAATGCCTTAATTTCAAAAGCAAGAGCTCAAACTTTTTTCCTTTTTTTACATTTGTATGAACTAAATGAGTTTCTCTCCAAAGTAGAAACGCAATGTGTGCACACAGTTAGTGTGCTTGTTGAATCTACGATCAGCTGTGACAGGAAGTGGGTGGGGGTGGGGGTTTGTTTAACAACAGGTTCTGCATGAACTCATTTGTATTCTTATTTTAAAGAAATAAATACCTAGTTACTTTCATTTTGTGTGTCTTTTATTTGAAAACAATAACCCAGTAGCATTTTTATGCCCTCGTAAAATCACTTGCACACAGGCTAAGCGATTCTCTAGAACTTTGCTTGAAAAGACAGAAACTCAAGCATCAGAAAATCTGAAATGCACCTAGTGTGCATGCACCGCAAACACTGTCTGCGCGTCACTGAGCTCGTAACACAATTACATCTGCATTTAGGTATAAAAAGAGGTGGAGTTTTACTCAAAAGGTGTAAAAGAAAAACCAAACACAAAGTGATGACCAATAGG
This sequence comes from Maylandia zebra, assembly GCF_041146795.1. Lineage (NCBI taxonomy): Eukaryota > Metazoa > Chordata > Actinopteri > Cichliformes > Cichlidae > Maylandia > Maylandia zebra. Next base: position 9,338,970 of record NC_135183.1, read on the forward strand.
AGCAAAGGCCTAAAAGGCATCCAGAGAGAGAGAGGAAAAAAGAAGAGAAAAGCACAAGAGCAAGATTTAAAGAGGAAAACATGGCGGAGAGAAAGCGAGAGGGGATCAGCGCTCTCAGTGTGAATAAGCTTAGCTGCAACGAAGCACAACTCTCTGGCTTTATCTGATCAGTCTGTGCCATGTAGTCTAAATCACAGCCATACCACTCATATTAGAAGAGCCGGAGCACTTTTAATTATAAACCCATCCACAGGGGCCGGAGAATATGATAGCATGTTTGAAAAACTGGAACCAGAGAGAGCGAGAGACAGAGAGAGCGGGAGAGTTCACTGGCACCATGAGAGCTTTTTAGAACGACCAGCATCATCACTGAATACTAATGCATTTTACCTTGAGGCTGACCATTAACATACACAAAGCAAACGGCCACACACAGACACATATTTATGCTCTCAAAGACATTCAATCAGATGCATATTACACATACATGCCTGCATTTCAATATGCATGAGCGCGTATGTGGTGCTGTTTTGTTTGTGTGTGTTTTGTTGGGTTTTTTTCCAGCTCGGCCTAATGGGAGAACCACGGTGCTGCCCCCAACCCCCAGCCCCTCATGTGTCTGCATAACATGTGTGTGTTTGTGTCTGTGTGATGCAGACACACTGACACAGTAATCAGTGAAAAGGGAAGGCCCTGGATGAAGGAGACGTGGCCAACCAGCTGTCAATCACGCTACAAACACAAACATTACAGCACAAATACCCATTCATTAGCACCAATAAACTCGTCCTTGAGAAGAAATAGTAACATCGCTGGAAGGCTTTTTTTTTCTCCTTTTTTTTTTTGAGGATCATGGGTCACTGCGCAATGTTTTCAGGACTACCTAAACTACGTTCAGTATTACGAGTTCAAGTCTTTTTTTTTCTCAGTTTAAGCCATTCTCCTTCCTGCCTCTCATCATCGAGTATCATGCCATGATACTTATAACCTCAAAAGGTATCAGCAAGGCAATTTACGCCACATTCAAAGGCAAATCTAAGCCTCCTTTGCTATAAATCTCTTTATATGATGATGCCATTTTAACACTTTCATGTTTACCTGAAATTGACCGAAAGAAAGCACAAGAAGTTGAAAGTAGAATTTGACGGGGCTCGACAGATTGAACCAACTTCAGCAAAAGAGCTGTCGGCTGTGGCGACATCACCAGACACGAAGAAGCATGCCAAAAATAGCAAAATCCTCAATTTTACTAAACAAACAGTTAAAAACATTGAAATTGTTACATTTTGTGAAATCAGCAAGGCACGTAAAAAGAGACGAGTTAGAAACAACATCTCTCTCGTTACTAAAAAAGGCGCTCCCACACTTGTTTATTAACGATGTCACAAAGCCTCACGTTACAGTTGGGTCTCTTAAAAGAACCACACTCATCTATTGCACAGCATTTTGAGTGACAAATCCACCTCTGTGGTGCCAGAGAACAGAAGGTGATTGAAGGTTTCTGCAGCAGACTCTGCAGAGTAACCGGCCTGTGGCTGTCCCGCTCCTCCGCATGATGTAATGCCCAGCTTTGATGTTGCTTTCAAGTTTGAGAGTGGACAGACAACTTTTCAAAAAAGAAATAAAAAAAAAAAAGAAGAATAAGAAGAAGAGGTCTGAAAATGCTAGAGTGGACATAAATTTCCATATGCGGACAGCATTTTAAAAGTTATCTGCCACAATGTGGACATGGTCGGACTTTGAGAAGCGCAGGGCACGAAGCTGTGGAGTTTGAGGATTAAAGCTTTGAAGATACTAAAATGCTGACCGCCAGAAGAAGGGAGGTGGCTGGTCAGTCCTGCAGCTGTTTGTTCAGGAGGCAGGCAGGAACACATACGGACACAGCTGTCAGATATTTGCTGAGCAACACAATATAGTGGCATCTCATTAATGAAGAATGCAACACAAACTGTTTAAACACAGAAGCACAAAGAGCGTCCTTTTGTAGGCCACCACGCTCTTTAGCTATAGTTCATGTTACAGGACTGTGTCAGCATTAATGCAGTCTCAGTGGAAGCTCGTTTCCCCCACTGAAAGGAAAAAAAGGCTTCCATAACAAAAAATTTTGAGTTAATAAGTCAAAAATGTGAAAAAAACAGCTTTTCAGGTAGTGGGTTGAAATTTTGAGTTAGCTAGCAGCCAATCAGGAAGGTCTGTGAAGGACATCATTTCCTTGTTACCTGGATGGCGATGGTGTTAAAATGCCTTCTGTAGCTGCATAAAAGGTTTAGAGTCAGTGAGTTCATGTCAAAGTACTGGACAGCTAATATCTTCGAGGTAGCAAGGAAATGACTTCTTAACACTAAATCGTCGTTTCTAAGACGATGTATTCTAGATATTTAGTAATTAACTGACTCTTCCTCTTAAACCACCATGAAAGACAGTTTGCACTCACAGTTTTGAATGAAATATCTTTCAGCCAATTTTAATAAATGTAACACAATTATATCTATTCTAAGAATAATAATAACTTTGGAGAGTCACAGACTTTTTAAAAATCTATAATTCTCTGCTAATTAACAAATACCTTCATTTGAGATTTTTTCTTTAACAGGGTGCATACAGGTAAACATTCTAACATAAATAAAAGCATTGCAACAGATGTCAAACAAGATAACCAAAACACTAGTTAGATTCTTAAAGTCATGATCTAGCAGTGCAAACCAATGACTTTATGTTAAATCTCTGGTTGTTTGGAGCTAATTAAAAATGCAACAAAACTATTAGAATAAGTTACGCACTCTAACATATTACCATACCAGTGTTAGCATTAACACTAATCACTGCTGTGCAGGCTGAGCTTAGCCTCAAGTTTGTACAGCTGTAAACTCCCGAAACGTTGCTGTTTATTCATTCTGATCATGTTTTGTTTCTCTACAGTCACAGACTATCCTATATGATTATCACTGTTCTGAACAAAACCACCAAGCTCATTTTTCGCCTCCCACTGGCTCTTTCACTGATGTAGAAAACGCTGGAAATGTTGTTCCAGCTATGGCCAAGAAGCTAATCCAGAAAATGGAGGTGATAATGACAGAGTGCATGACATGACATGACAATGATTCTGCAATAACTATGCACTGAAAAACAATCATCTATGCTATATTACAATACTTCACTGAAGAAATTACAAACACCCCTAAGAAGGCAAAACATAGAAATGGTTTCATTATACGAGGGAAACACTCACAAAAACCTGAATTATAATACCTGTTGGAGAATTCTTACATAGCAAAGACGATATTCAAAAGTCAACTTTCAGTTAAAAAAGTTTCTTAAACCTTGTTTTGTATTTTAAGTCACAAATTCTAAACTGTACAGATGGGTGAGTCTATATAGTTTCCATGCCCTAGTTACTGGCATTATTAGAGTTCATTTAGATGACGCTTAACTACCCAATCCACTCTTTAAGTCTGACATCATTAAGTCAACATCCAAACTCCGCTTCTGGTCCCAAAGTCAAACAAACACTGCGGCATCACGGTGAGTTATAAACTGTCTAAAATGAAATCTTTAATAAAATGATATGTTTTAGTTTGACGTTAGCAGGGAGTTAGCTCGCTACTTTCCATCTAAAGATGATATTCCATGTTCTGACTGAAGGATTTCTGAAAAATTAAAATGTACACCTCTGATATCACTTTCGACATAAATGCAGATAGAAAACTAAACAGCAGTGACGTTTGTGGGGTTACTGAAGTTGGACTAGCTGGTATATAATGATGTGCTACGTCGTTGCTAGCGCCACAGCTAGGGTTAGCATAATGTAAACACATTAGCACAGTGAAGCTGGAGGATGAACACTAATGTTTTTTCCACCCACATGAGGGTTTCCGATGGTTAGGGACAAATGCAATTGCATGGTAGGATGCTGTAAACGGACTGAACTTCAATCGGGAGAACAACTGAGATAATCTATTTACAATGCAAGGTTAGTCATTAATATACTGCTGCATGGGCTGGGCTGTAGTTACACCGTAAAGTTTTAAAAACTGAGCTTTAAAACATGCTGTCGATGAATAGTGTAATAAAAACCGATAGAGACCGACAGTGATCACTGACTTTTTGTGCAGATTAAATAGAACAAGATACAAAAGCATTAAAACATGTTAAAAACAGAACCTTAATAAAAACAGTGTAATTTGGACCCAGGGTTCTTACATCATCACTTAACAAGTGGATAACTGCTCAAATGAGCCTAGGATTACCCAAGCTGGTGACTAAGTTGTGAGTTTTGCCTCTAAAAGGACTTTGGTGTGAGCTATCATTACTATCCATTTTAATAATGTGCCAGTCCAGTTTTTTTAGCTTTCTTCCCACTGTCCACCATTTCCCCTTTATAAGTTTCTTTCCTGTTCTTCAACACAAGTTAAGGCTCAATCACACCAATGCAAAAATAAGACTACCACATTCTTGTAAAAAAAAAAAGTTGGCTGCATTTAATTTTGTTGTTCCCTGACACCGACTGAAACAGTGGCCAACATGTCTCCCAGGGGTTGAGGGTGTTGCATGCTCAACCTCTGGGTGACCACTTTTGTTTGCAAGGAGATTGTACAGGTCGCCATGTAGTGAGGGAACCTGTCTCCAAACAATCGTGGTTACACTTGGAGTGATGGCAATCACTCTCAGACAGAATGACAAAGCTTTGCAAATATTTGCTGTCTAAAAGCAGACAGATTTTCATCATGTTGCAATCCGTCTGCACCAAGGAGCACGATATATAATGCATATATATATATATATATATATAGATAGATAGATAGATAGATAGATAGATAGATAGATAGATAGATAGATAGATAGATAGATAGAGATATTTATAACATTTATTTATAACAGTGATCAAAGTCAAGTTGATCAAGTATGTCAAACAGCAAAATGAGATAAAGATAATCTAAGATTTCTTTGTGTTCTTTTTAATTGCTGTGGTTCGTCTTTTCCTGAATTAAAGAAGCATCTGTGTGCAGGGGATGGCCTGACCTGACAAAAACCAACACCACTCTGAATTTAGAACAAGCTATCTGTGGATTACATCTCTACATACCGAGATCAGCATGACATAAAAACTCCAATTAAACGAGCAGTTAAATGTCACTGTGTAGGAATGACAAACCCAAACAGGGTTAGATTTCAGATTAAACATGACATTTGCCTGGCTGCACAAGTGAATGCTGTCACCACTACAAATTATCTGGATGATGATTAAAATGGCATTTTAGCTCATTTAGTGTTTATGGATAGTTTTCATAATGTTTTTATTGCTAACTTGCACAACTTAAAGGCTTCATCATGTTAAACAAACCACAACAGCTGGTTACAAATGCTCAAATGTCATTTGAATTACAGGACTACATGACCGATATCATAAATTAGAAGCATCAAATTCAAATGCCTGAGGAAAAGTGAAGTAAGATATTCAGTTACTGGCATCATATTAAAATTATGATTTTATAATAACCAACTAGTTTGCTTGATTGACAGCTAATAATGATCACACCCAGCCAAAATTGGCGTTTGCAAAAATTGATGCGTGTCAGGAAATGCAGCTGATCTGATATGTCAGGGCGTCTGGTGGGACTGCAGTTCACCATTAAGCTAAAAGATAATCTAACCCAAACATCAGTCACGGATCAAGCCAGAGGAAGGACACTTTACTTTGAAATAACTTGAGCTGATTGACGATTATTAGTGATCAAGTCAGATTAGCAGTCAGAGTGAAAGGACAACTCCCATGGTTTGAGTTGCAGTTAAAAATGTACTTCAGCATGCTGAAAGGAGCTGAAAATAAAATCATAGGAATCTGCTTTAGGGCCATCTGCCTCATGGAGAGCCAGAGGATTGAAGTTAACAGAAAATCCAGTCACACTAAAGCAGGTACAATACATACTGATATAAGCTCTAATATCAGTCAATGTAAATTCAGTGCATATATGTCAACGACACCACTCTTAAACAAACACTGAGATTATGTCTTGTGCATTACAAAACCCAACAAGGGGAAAGAGATGAATCCTGGTCTGTCTCCATGTGTCAAAATGTCCATGACATCTTCATGCTAAAATGCTAAAGGTGTAGGTTGCACCAGCCAACCAAAAGTGGAGCCACATCTCAAATGACTATTGCAATCTGAAGTTTATTAAAGCTTCATTAAAAGTAGGCAAAAAATACACACTGTGTGTTATTAGGCTCAGGCAAAGGAGGGAAGTAAGGCCGATAACAGCAGGGACCTCACATGGTGAGTGTGTGACAAATACAGTTAAGCACTCTCTTATACTGGGAAGTGTAAAAGGTGCTATAAGACCACTCACCATTATTGAAATTTACCTGTGCTCTTGGTTTAAATCTGATTTATGATTGCTTTTGGGAACAGACCGGAAATACACCTGACTTCCCGTGTATTGGCTTAACTTCAAACGTCTCATATTGACATTCCCTCACCTGTACAAATCAACATGAGTGCATGGCAAGAACACCAGTCAAGGGAACTAAGAAAATAAGCTCTCCACACTTTGCATGCACAATGGGCTCCAGTTCAAACTCCAACAATTTCTTGGCCTCTTTTGTACACTGAAATATTCACAGACGCAAAATACAGATTTGTCTGTAATATCGCACACATACACACACACACACACACAAACTGCAGCTATATTACAGATGTATACATATAAGATGCTTCACGCTCACTCCATCATACACTCATCTCTCTCCTCTCTCCACTCTCATCTCACTCCCAGCCACCGCTGGTTTTGTTTACAGGCCAATTTGAATGAGAATGAATCTCTCTAATCCACGCCGGCTGCTGCGAGGCCCTGGCCCTTTGTTTGGGATTACTGCAGCTTAGCGCTAGCTAACAATGAGGAGATGAGCAGCTCACCTCATCTCTGCTAATGAAGTGTGGAGAGTCATTTAGCCGGTAGCTAGCTGCTACCGAGCCAGGATGATACCTTCACACGTGCCTGCACGCACACACACTCACGCAGATACATATACGCATTTGTATTTCTACACATGTGAGGACACTAACTGTTGACACTTTGCTTTTGTTCCTCGGTCACACGCTGAGCCTCTCGATCTCAAGTGTTGACCTTAAATACTGTGAAGTATTTAGAAAGTGCGACAAAGGACATGACTACAACTTCTCTGACAATTTCCATGCATAGCCTCGATCATATGTATATGTTCAAGGCTATATGAAGCTTTCATTGTTCTAACCTAAGATGTCTGTTTTTGCACTGTTGCGACAACAATTGTTTGCGGTTTGCCAATTTTAATATTAGTTCAGTAAAATATGCTGAATCTCTTTAAAGATTTTGGGCCTGTTTTGTACCCTATTCTATGTTTGCAATATGAACCTAAAATTCTATTTCTATTTATGGGTTCTACCTTTGTTTCATGCTTTCACAATATATTTGCAAGATAAGTTTGAGAATTTTCAAACCATATTAAATAAAATTTAACAGCAAAGAAATGTGCTTTATGTCAGCTCAAAATGAACAGTGAACGTTGTTCAAACACAGTCCAAATGTGCTGATTTAAACAATATGGCATCACTTCAAGTTTGTGGCCACACGGCTTTCAATTCCAGGCATAATTATTATTTTCAAGGCCCTGCATCTTCCCCTTTCCATAGACTAACCTCCTGAAATATACTGGGCATGGCTGCATGGCAGAAAATCAGATGCAAGAATGGCATACCAATTTTCAAAATAAGAGACTCTAATCCACACTTTAATTTAGAAACTCTCCCAGTGTGCCTTGGAAGGATGCAACAAGGCACAGACACCCATAATACTTGCTGTATAGTTACGCATTAAATCTCTCCAATATCCCCCAGACAATAACTGCAAACTGCATGTCACAGCAACACAGACCTCAACAACTGCCACTAATGGCTTGATTTTAATATGCAGCGTAAACTCAGTATATTGGTTAGCACTCTGTAAAAACTGAATGTTTTAGGCTTTAATTGCACTTGGCATGCTCATTATGCCAATATAGTGGATAGCATTTTGACAGTGCAGATCGTGCACAAACGTGGGCCACACTTCTAATCTTTGAGTTCAAGTGTTTTTATTCTCATCATCATTGGTGTGTAACAATAAGCACCTAGCCATGCAGTTCACCGTTACAAGCATTTGTAAAAGAATGATTAGGAACCTGCTGACTGCACAACTGCACGATATTTCATATTTTCACAGCTCTGACAATACATGTACAGCCACTCTGAAGTCTTCTTTCTATCCTATGTTTCATTCAAAGTAATTATTATTTAATATTTACTGCAGCTCTACAGATGAAGCTTAATGAGCAGGCCAGCTAGCAACATGTTCTTCGTCATTCTCATCTTCAGGGTGATGAAAGATTTTAGGGGATGGTTTAAATTTATGGTGGAAATGAACTAAAGACATTGAATTTAAGACAACTGAATACTTTCATGCCTTATATTCCTTTTTAACTAATGCCGTCTCTCGCTGTTGTCTGATAAGCTTTCTAATTCATGTACATATTACATGCTATAACTTGCTATCTTCAACTTATCTTATACCTTGTTTTCAGTCTGACTGTACATTGACACATTTGGAAATCTAACTGAAGCATTCCCTTAAAAAACAAACAAACACACAGTAACTGCTGTAAAACATGCAAAACACACACATTTATGCTCACGCTTACTGACTGGTATTTGTGTGTGTGGTGAGGGGTAAGCCATGGTCACCAGGGTAGAGAGGCGTCAAGGCAACAGGAGAATCAGGAAGATTTAAGCCTGGCACAAACACACAGAGATAGCAGCGGTCCACACTGAGAGCATGTTGGCGTGTCTTCTGACAAAGTGACTGAGCCTGGCATCTGATTAGCAGAGAGAGAGAGAGGTGAGGAGAGAGACAGAGACTGAGTGGAGAGGAGAGTTTTGATGTTTATCCAGGTTTGTGGATGAGCATGGCAGGATCAGAGCTCTGTGATTGACTTGGATGGTGAGCGAGGGAATGGCCCGATGTTGGTCACATACCAGGACATTCCCCTGGCCTTTACTTACACACTGGTATATGTGACACGTATGGGTACACACTCAAACACACGCACACACAAACACATGCAAGGTTAAACAAAGGTTAATGAAGGGAAGAGGAAGAACATGCGTGGTAATGTTTATTTAATTTGCTCTCTTCTGATGACATTTAGCACTCTTGATCACAATAATCACTCTGTTGTCGTCTACATAGTGCACACTTGAAGCTATCTTGTTCAAAAGTGTTTGCTCTTGGGTTTATTTTCTTGATTTATTCATTGATGGATTTGGCGAATAAAAAGTTTAAAATGTGTGTGTGTTTGTGTGTGTATGTGTGTGAAGGGGAAGAAGCAGATTGTCCTCAATTGTCCTATACAAAACGCAGCAGCCAGACTACTAACTCGCTCTAGCAAGCGAGCTCACATCACTCCTATTTTATGTTCTTTACATTGGCTCCCAATAGATTTTAGAATTTGTTTTAAAATTATTGTTTTAACGTACAGAGCACTAAATGGCCAAGCCCCAGATTATTTATCCAAGCTTCTCACAAAATACACTACTGCTCGCCGTCTCCGGCTTAAACAAGTTTTCTATTGACTAATGCTTTTTACATTTTTATATTTTTAATTTACATTTAAACTCTATATTGTGTATACTGTGCATTTTGCTATTTATCGTACTGTTTATTTTAATCTCTGTGTGCAGCGCTTTGTGACTACCTGTCTATGAAAAGCGCTTAATAAATAAACTTTACTTACTTACTCAAACAAAAAGAAACATCAACAGATGACAATAAGAAGTCCTAAATCCACCCGTGTTGAAAGGACATGAAAAGACATCTAATTCTCTCTCTCACTCTCGTTCTGTATTTTTGCACAAAATAATTTCTGTTCATCTACCAATCAGTTAATCAGCTTATCACTGCGGCTCTAATTTGCAAATGACAAAAAGGGAAAACACGGAATAATCTGGTATTAAATATAGAAACACAAAAGAAACAAAAACACAATGTGGTACTTCTTCGCCACCTATCAGGTGTGAGACACGGCAGTCAGTGCTCACAGGGAGGGGTCTTCTTTTCGGCACAACGCAGCTTGACAAACTAATAGTCCCTACACACGCACACACACACACACACACACACGCACACACACACACACACACACACACACACACACACACACATGTCAATGTTGAAAGTTTGATCTCTTCTAGATCTTTTCCTGTCTGCTTAGCAGCTACTTATAAAATGAATAAGGACTCACCACTGAGTCCTGAGTCCACCACAGACAGGTTCAGACTTCCTGTCTCCACCTGCACGCCATTTTAAAACCGAGTCTACGAAATAAAATTAACGTGCCATTGATTCCCCCCCTCCTAAATTAGCCTGGTTTTTATTAAAGAAATGATGTAAAGACCATGACACTAACCAAGGCTGGAAACAACAGTCGAGGAACCATTTACTGACACTCAAAAAAGTGATTCTTTGTCCTCATGAAGACGTAAAGTAACAAACACCAATGACATAAGAAATATAAAGCAATCAATTTGAAAAAAAAAATGCAACTTAAACATGTCAAATAAAAGGTTTTTTTAACCATTTAATTACAGTTTACAGTTTTAAATTTACAGTTTACGTTGTACTTTTGTAACAAAATTAGATGGAAAATTTATATATAATCCAAATACTTAAAGTTAGCATTTTGGGCATAAATATAGTGCATAAAAAAAGAACAGCACACAAAGTTACTGATTGAACAGGCGTATTTGCTCCTTGTGTAACGCCTGTCCACAGACGCAGGCATTTCATCCTACAGTGTCTACGACAGGCCTACAGACAGTCTAAGTTTGAATCACAGAGTCAACAAGCTGTAAAGTGTAAAAGCCATAAACGCTCAGTGTTTAACTTCAGGCTGAGAAACCTCACACCTCACTGATAATGTGTGCGTTTCGGGAAAGACTCAAACACTGCGGTCTTAGCGAGTCGTGACTTAACGTGCCCTGAGCTCACACGCGTACACTTGGTTTGTCTCCGTCCTGTTTAAACAGGATCTGTTGAATTTCACAACCAGCTCATAAAGGACGCAAAAATGTGTTAAGATCCGCGGGAAAATAAATCCGGACTGTTTGCCTCACTTCTTGTGTACATGCGTGTGTACATATATGAAAGAGTGTGTGAAAGGTAAAGATCTCTGATTGGCCTAAGACCCCGTTAGGGTATGAACTATTGTTTCCGCCTAAATAAGGCCTATTATGTCTTAGCGTCTATGAGTATATTGACATACTTCTTATGCAGTATTGGTATATTTTAGAAATCAACATTTTTATATCAGTAACTAAATAGACTAACTAGATTATAACCACGTATAAATATTCACGTTCTTCCTTCAATTTCAATGACAGGTTAGTGGACGGGGTTTGGACCTGTCTCTCACTAACATTCTTCTGGCTTTCCTTGATTTTGCTTCCTGGTCTTTGTCTCCGTGGGGGATTTTCTCTTGATCTCATATCCAAGTGCTTCTAGGATTACTGTGGCGTCCATGAACTCATTGGTTTCAGCGATATGATGAACAGCGCTGTGTTCATGTCTGGAAGTATCTCCTCTGACAGGACCTTGTCAGCAAGCTCGGAGAGTCATGCTCTGGGCTGGGTGGCTACCTTAGGTGTTCACCCATGATGTTCCTCCTCAGCTCAGTAATGCATCTGTCAGTAATGCAGGTGGCTGGGCATCATCTGCTTCAGTTCCACTACACTCTTCAACCAGGGTTGGCATATGGCCCTAATGCTCACTGGTGTTTTTATTTTGCTGTAGCCTCTGGCTCTTTTGATATTATAGCACTGAGCTACACGGTGCTTCCTGGTCAGTGTGCATCGTAGCATTCCATCAACTCCATGTTCTCAGTCCTTCTCCATGTATGCCTGGTTCCAGTAGCCCACATCTCATCAGTATGTCCTAGTTCTCCAGGACCTGACCTGGACCTTATTAAGCTGGGTGACGTCTGAGTCGGTATGGCTTTTGCTTTGTGTCACTTCCAAGATAGGCTTTTTGCTCATGCAATATACAAGGTGTAAAAAAGAATCATCAGATTTCAAAGTTCTTTAATTCTGCAGCTGTTCACTAATAACTAACGGAACACATACTGTTAGAAAGCGCGTATTGGTAAGTTCCATGTGGTTGATGGTAGGTTGCATAGCAACAGCAGTGGCTGCAGTAACTTCAGACATGATCACAAAAGCATGGGATGAGTATGGACCAATGATGTTGAACACTTAAAGTTTACAATCACTTTAAAAAGTAAAGCCTTTTGAAATGATAATTCTTTCTAATCTACCCTATAAATGTATATATCTACAGTCAGGTGGAAATAATTATTTCATCCCCTGCTGCTTTGTGTGGTTGCTCACTTACAAAGAACTGAACAGTCTTTAATTTTTATGGTAGTTTTACTTTGATGGAGAGAGACAGAATATCAACCAAAAATTTAAAAGATTCGACATTTTCCGCTAGACAGGTAAAGTACTGCAATAGTATTGCAATTTGTGAGTGTTCCCTTGAGTTACTTTTCAGTTACCTTTTAATATAAAAATGTTGTTTAGTTTCATCTTAAGTTTTATTTACAGTTTTTTACAGACGCTAGGACACATTTCACAATACTTAGGTCACTTTTGCAAAACTCTTCACACAATCCTCCTAACTGACCGTCAGCTTGGCAAAGCAGTTCATTTCACATTCAAAATGCACTACAACTACCGAAACACTTCATTCAGGTCACAAATAAACTCATTCTTCCAGAACACTAGCAAAGGTTGACAGCCGACAAACACACTTTGTCACCCACAAAACAATGACCTTAAAAACACTAACAACATGTAGCATTACACAGTGTTTTCTTGTGTAAAACAAGGACACATCTCTGTTTATAATTTCAATATATGTTACTGGAATGGATCAGACATGCAGAATTCGTTAATATTTGTTTATGTATTTTTAGTTTTTTGCACTAAGTAATCCCAAAATACAAGAATTTGTATACACACCATCCACTGATACACATACAATAGTAATGCTAATCTACTCGGTCTTCTCCATTTGGCCACAGGTTCTCATCCACATCACATCTTATGTCATCTAGGGCAACACACCTAGGAAAGAATCTTCTGGCATGCCAGAATTGAAGGAGTTGAACAATTGAAGGAGTAACACCTGTGTAGATGTTCATCTACAATGAGAATCAGCTGTGGCTGGTTAAACTGCATTTTTAGATTGGAAATATGTTTCAATAAAATATTGCTGTTGGATTTTGCTGTCTTTTTAAGTTTTGCATTGTGTTATTGTTTTGGCCATAAGTTTAACAGTTTTGACAACAGTATGTAAGCACATGCAAAATGTCCTGTCCGTACAAAGATTTTTGGCAGTTGTTGTGTCTGAGTGAGAAGATAATTCATGAAATTTGAGAGATGTAGTCATTGAATGCATTTTGTGCCAAAACAATGATAACTGGTCCTCAGTTTAGCCCACATAGACTTCTGTTGTGCTCACTGTGTGAGGAGTTTTGCAAACGTGACCTAAGTATTGAGAAATGTGTCCTAGCGTCTGTAAAAAACTGTAAAAGCCTTGGTACAAGTTGATTAAAGAGCAATATATAATCTGAAGTGAAAGCAGAGACAGAGTGCATTAGGTTCTCCACAGAGATGC